>NW_026000103.1:7471656-7559624 GCF_001458135.2 Marmota marmota marmota
GAGAAGAAGATTAACATTAAACAGGGATGAGAGGTGGGAAGGAAAGGGAGAGAGAAGGGAAATTGTATGGAAATGGAAGGAGACCCTCAGAGTTATACAAAAGTACATACAAGAGGAAGTGAGGGGAAAGGGAAAAATAATACAAGGGGGACAAATGAATGTCAGTAGAGGGGGCAGAGAGAGAAGAGGCGAGGGGAGGGGAGGGGAGGGGGGATAGTAGAGGATAGGAAAGGCAGCAGAACACAACAGACACTAGTATGGCAATATGTAAATCAATGGATGTGTAAGTGATGTGATTCTGCAATCTGTATATGGGGTAAAAATGGGAGCTCATAACCCACTTGAATCAAAGTGTGGAATATGATATATCAAGAATTATGTAATGTTTTGAACAGCCAACAATAAAAAATTAAAAAAAAAATAAAAAAAAAGAAAGAAAGACTCAAAATTATCTTCTGGAATAAAGGACAGTGAACATATGATTTCAATCTTGGATAAAAATAAACAGTTCACAAAATAGAGTGAATACAGTATTTTTAAATATAATTACAATCCCCTCTCCTATGCAAAGTCCCCTGAAAATTAATATTTTGTGTTTTTATTATATATTATCTCTCTTAGTTTCTACTGACATAAAATAGCTTTTTATTTCATTGGTGTCTACACAAAAATTGCAATTAATTTGAAATTTAAAAAGCATAACTGTTTAACATATTGTTGCATTTATAGCATATGCCTCAATGAGAATACCTATCATAGTGCATTTTTTTTGTTTTATTTTACTTTGTGACTTTTAAATACAAAGGTTATATGTGTTGTTGTCAAATAGAAAAAAAATTAAAATAGGTGTACTTAAAGATTAAAATAAATATTTTTTTCACTCCCTCTAAGCAAATTTCTCTAGGATGTATAATATTTGTAACTCATTTAAAATTTTTTAGTCTCTATGTTGATATGAATAAATAAATCAATTAAAATGTATAAAAGACTGTATTCTTATTTTCATTTTAGAAAAACATGGCCATCCAATATACTTTATGCTGTAAGTTGCTTTAATTTATTTTTTTAAAGAATATATTATGGATAGTTCTCATTCTTTCTGTAGACAAGTATTTCATAATTTACTCAACCTGCCCCTAATTGGTGTGGAATTAATTAGGCACTTTGGCAGGGGAGCAAAATATCTAAAAAGACAAATAATCTGTCTTATGGAATAAGAATAATTATTCTGGTTTTTCTCTCTGCTTCTCTTTTTTTCCCTCCTTCTCCTTCTCTCTTTTCTTCCTTTTTTTCTATTATTTTTCTTTTCCCCCCCTCATAGTACAGAAACATTCTGGGGCAAATATACTAAAATAAAACTCCATTTGAATGGGATTTCTAGGCCAAAGTGTATGGACAGTCTAAATTGCAATGTATTCTCACTTATTACTTCTATAATAATATAATACATTTTCAATTTTGTTTTGTGTTACACAATTTTTTTACTGTATTGAATTCCTAAAGGGCTGGGGTTTTTCCTTTGTATATCTATGTAGTTAGCAATAAGTATTTAAGTTTTTTTTATTCTGAAAATGAAAGTTTTGGTTAGTCAATAATATTAACATGACTGTATAATTCATAACACCTTCCCTTAGCCTGAAGCCATTACTGGTTTCTTCCTTTCCCTAACATATTCTTAGGGTGTGGCACAACTTTGTTAAATACCACACTTAATCTTGGCTGATTATTTAGATATATTAAACTTATATGTAGAATAGGTGATCAACTATTCGAGATCATGGAGCTAACATATGTGTTTGTATGTGTATATATATGTTATACATATATACACACACATATATATACATACACACATGTGTACACATATACATAACAATGTATAATCATTAGTATTTTCTATACTAATTATATGTATTATGTATATTTTGTGTTACTGCTATGAATCCCGATTGACCACATTTTCTAAATGAGCCTTCTGTTCATTGTGTAATAGAGACACAATTAAAAGTATAAACACAGTTGGAGATATAGCTTACTAGTTGAGCTCTTGCCTTTCATGTGAGAGCCTCTGGATTTTATCCCAGCATGGCAAAAAACAACGTCAAATAAAACAAAAAACAAAAGTTATAAGCAGTGACTTTTAACCAGGCTGCACATTAGATTCAAATGCTCGGCCCCCACTGTCTGATTAAATCAGAGTCTTGGAGCGTGGTCTGGGAGCTCAGGCAACTGCATTGTTAAAATCTCACCAGCTAATTCTGATGTACAGTGAAGGTTAAGACCCACTGGTAAAAGAACAGGACAGTTGTCTCTTAAAGTTGCATTTTTCTAGCTCAATAAATAAATATATTTTCATTCTTTCATTCAAACAGAGCTCACAATACAGGCCACTGTAAATAGTACAAACTGGTGTCCATATTAAGGATTAAGATTAGACTAGAAGGAAATTGGGGGCAAGTGTTTATTAATCAGGTGTAATTGAAACACATTGAGGTTGTTTCTGTAGTGATTTGAACAATATTCCACCAAAATTCTTATTTACAAGGAGCTTGTGCACATGAGAACATTTAGAAATATGCTCTTCTCAGACAAATCAAGTTTAGTTTTGAGGTCATACTGGATTGGAGTGGACCTTATAACCAGTAGTGTGTGTCTTCTTTAAAGGTGACATTGAGATACATACACACACAGATGGAAGAGTGCTGAGTGAAGATGAAGGCAGAAATTGGACAGATGCAGCTTGTTGCCCAGGAATGCCTAGGGATGCTGGCCATCACCAGAAACATGCAGAGGCAAGGAAAGATTCTTCTCCAGTGACCCAGGGAGCATGCCTTTGCTCATACCTTGGTTTCAGAATTCCTGCCTTCAGAACAGTGAAAGAACCATTACTATTGTTTTAAATCACGAAGTTTAGAGCAATTTGTTAGCCAGAAGAAACTAAAAGGATGTCCTAACTTTTAAAAATGGATTCATAAATGGTAATTTGTCACTGCCTTCCCATAACTGTGGGCCGTATTTACAGGAGAACATTTAAAACAGTCATGTATTGGAGATTCTTTTTCTTTTTTTGCACTGAGCCATATCCTTAGCCTTATTTTGTATTTTATTTAGAGACAGGGTCTCACTGTGTCTTGTTTTTGCTGAGTGTGGCTTTGAATTCTTGATTCTCCTGTCTCAGCCTCCTGAGTTACTGGGATTATAGGAGTGTGACACAGAGCCCTGCTGGAGATATATATACTTGTATAATGAAAATCAGAATTAAACAATTTAGCTCAGCAACAGAGTAAGACTTTCTGAATTATATATATATATATATATATATATACCCTGAAACTGTGAGCCCTCAAATAAACATCCCCCCAATAAAATTATTCTGGCCAAAAAACACTGTTTTTAGTCACAGCAGCAAAAAAGCTTACTAAAACACTATGTAACAATCAGTCCTTTTGATTATTTTCTGTGTAATCTTTCGGCATTATCCCCTTGATAGTGCTTCAAATAATGTTCAGTGATGGAAAAATAATTCAGAAAGGCTTACTCTGTTGCTGAGCTAAATTGTTTAATTCTGATAGATTCTAGTTTATTCTTTCAGGTTTTCTAGGAATGTAATCAACCATGGGCAGATATTTACATCTAATTTTACTTTTCTTTTTTAAAATATTTTTTTTATTATAGATGGACACAATACCTTTATTTTATTCCTTTATTTTTTATATGTGGTGCCAGTGATCATACCCAGTTTTTCACGTATGCTAGGCAAGTGCTCTACTGCTAAGCCGCAACCTCTGCCGGATAATTTTACTTTTCTTTTTAAGAATTTGTTTATTTGTTTGTTTGTTTATTCACATCTTGCTAATTTGATCATCAAAGCAATATTACCCATAAAAGGTATAGAAAATATATCAATTCTACCTATTTTATTAGAAATAACATGTTAAATAATATATGCACATAATATTAATTATTTGTTCTGAAAAAATTTTTTTTGATGATGATAAAATACTCTTCTATTCCAAATTTTTATTATCATTTGGAATGGGTCTTGAATCTGGAGAATGGATTTTCAAATTTATATCAAAGTAATTAATTTATTTTATTATACCTATAAATTATTTTCCTGTCTTCATATAGATTCCCTAATATTAAATTAATTATGTCCTGTATATTGTGGAATATCAATTTAAAAAATTTCCATCTTTATGCATAAGATTTTTTTCATTGCTTTTTGGATAGATTTATGCATTAGTTTTTGCTTATAGTTAAAATGTTTATATCTGCACTTTCTTTCATATTCAGATTTTTCATTCCCTTTATTCTTTTTCATGTTAATTACCTTTATTCATTTTTTTTTATCTCAGCCTTTCTAGAAGTTAATTATTATGCTAATATTCTCTCTAGTTGTTGGGTTAACTTATTAATTCTACTTCCACTGTTTGGCAATTCATCTATTCTCTTTATCTTTTGTTATTTCCTTTTTCATATTCCTCAGATTGACCTTTTTGTTCTTTTTCTAAATCTTGATTTTTGGTCTAAGTTTTTCACTTTTTATAATGAAAATATTTTAGCACGTATATTTGTTTCTGGCTGTATTTAGACAGATTTGCTGTGTTATTTTTTGGATATAAGGTGTTCCCCCAAAAGCTCATGTGTGAGACAATGCAAGCAGCTTCAAAGGAGAAATGTTTGGCTTATGAGAGTCTTAACCCAATCCATGAATTAATTCCCTGATAGGGATTTAACTAAGTGATAACTGAAGGCAGGTAGGGTGTGGCTGGAGGAGGTGGGGATTGGGGGCATGGCTTTGGGGTCTATATTTTGTATCTGGGGAGTGGACTCTCTGCTTTCTGATCATCAGGTAAGCCACTTCCTCCTGGTACACTCTCCACCATGATGTTCTCTCTCACCTCCAGTCCCAAGGAATGGAGCCAGCCTTCTATGGACTAAGACCCCTGAAACTGTGAGCCATCAAATAAACTCCCCCCACTAAAATTTTTCTGGTCAAAAAAGATTGTCTTTAGTCACAGCAGCAAAAATGCTGACTAAAACACTATGTAACAATCAATCCTTTTGATTATTTTCTGTGTAATCTTTTGGCATTATCCCCCTGATAGTGCTTCAAATAATGTTCAGTGATGGAAAAATAATTCTTTCTCATTTATTTATTTAGCTAGTTTTCACATACATTGCCAGCCTCCATCTTTTATTTTGTGATATAATAAATTATTTTAACCATATGTCTTCCATTAATATATATCACATCTAATCAGTATTTGTAGATGATTCCTGAATATTTCAAAAGAAATGATTGTCTGGACAAAGGTATAATTTGATATCCCAGTATTTAAATATTCTGCTATTCTATATATTTCAATACTATTGTTTATTATGGGCTGGTAGAAATTTTAAAAATCTAGTTTCATTTGTATTTCTATTAATTTTCCTTAGCTTGAAGGTTTAGTACTGTGCTATCTACACTTTCAATTCTTTTTTAAATTAAAAACAAAACTTTTATCCTTGTTTAAGTTTTTCTGTCTTAATTCTGTCTTAAAAATGACACATCCATTCTTGCTTGAATATATTTGTTCATTGGCTAATTAAGTCCTTCTGATTGTTTTGTCCTTCTGTATGCTATAAAACATAAAATGCTGTTTTTTAAGTCAGTCTGTTTAATCCAGTGTCTGATTTTTATCGACCTATATTATGATCCATTTTATTACTGCCATTTAAAAATTACTTAATACTTATGTTTATAGAAAATGCTTTACATGCTTTTATTTATTTCAGTGATTTGGAAGACATTTGGTCTCATTTATTATATATCTGTAGTAATCTAATAATTAGAATATCCATTGTTTATATCCTTTAATGAAATATTAGGAACATAGTGCTTGTAGTATTTTGATTTCAGATCACCATTTCATCTTGGAATATGAATCACATCAATTTTTACATAATTATTTTAATAGAACATTTTACATTTTTGTTATAATAGGCATAATAATGTTTGTGAGATTTAGCTTTAGTCTATAATATTAACTTTAATTAAATATAATTTATCATTCTGTATCCTATTCTTAATATCAGTTACTTGCCACCACATCTTCCCAGTCTTCAGTGATTGCTGAAATTGTGTTCTTACTTTGATAAATAATGTATAATCCATTTTAAATAAACAAATACTTTGATATCCCATCTGACTTTTCTTTCTTTCACTTTTGAATTTATCAGATTGACTAGGCATATAATATTCATAAAAATATAATATGGCAGGGTCTTTTTTCTCCCAAATCCTGATAGAATAAAATTTTTTAACCATAGTGTCTATTTCATTATGAATGAATGTTGCAGAATATATTTTTCATCCTTAAAATGTAAATTTTCACTTGTTTATGTCTTGAGATTCATGTCAGTTCATTTTTTTCAAATATTATATGGCTTTTAAATTTCCATTTTGACAGCTGTTTTTTAATTTGTAAGTTTTTTTTTTTTACTAGATTTTCATCCTGGCCCCTCTCTGGGGAGAAGGCCTGTTATTGGTAGACCAACTCTCATTTATGTGATACAAATAAATCTGTGTTCATATCATATTTCTGCATGTTTCCTTTCATCTTCTCCCCTCCACTATTCATTTGATGTTTCAGTCTCAGGTTATTTAATGCTTTCAACATTGATTTTATTTTGTTATTGTAATTTAGTTTTATTGCTCTCTTATTTATCCTATTTTCCTCTTATTTCATGCAAAAGCTTGTCTTTTTCTTGCTTGTACCTAAGGCTAATTTTTTTACCTTTCTGGAATATCAGCATAGATAAGGGCTGAGTTTTCTTCTTATCATTTGGCTCAATTTCTCCTACATTGCTGCATGTTTTAAAGCTGATGCTGATTTTTGGACATAAAGAACTCTATACTAATTAGTTCAAGAAGGCAATTTGTTTACGGTGATTTACATCAATATCCTGGTAGTTGGTGTGACTGCAATTTCCCAGAAAGGGAGCAGCAGCTGAGTTAGCTCTCAGGTGATAAACAGAGTCCCTGAATATTATGTTTTCAGTAAATGCCAGGGCCTGCTTGTAGGTATGCTGTTCAATAAGTTCTTCAGACCATACAAATAATACTTCCCTTTTAGTCTAATGAATTATTTTAGGGGTCACTGGATTCTAATGCTATTGAACACAAAACTGAGACATAAGTTTTCTTTGGTACTAGGGCTATAAAATGTGAATCAGGCTCAAGGTAGTCCATAGAGCTCAATTTCCAAGTGGAATTCGTTGCTAGTCTGAATGCCTAAAGAGAGATGAGCAAATGAAAATAATGGAGAAGGGCTCAGAAAAGAACTGATTTATAAAACTCACATAAAGTCAACAGGATTATGTACCTTCCTATCAAAATTTGTGATTGTTCTATTTCTGTTTATTTTTTCCTCTCTCACTGCTATTGTTTGAAAAATTGTCTCAATTTCATTGAAACTTACAAACATTTCTTCTTCTTTGTCCTGCCACTATCATCATATTTTGTTTTCCATTTATAGAAATAATATATTCCTCAAAATTATTTTTCTTCACTTAAAACAGAATAAAGAAGTAGAAATCAGTTTAAAATGTGTTCTTTTGTGCGATAATGATAATCAGTTTGAATTTATGCCTTTCTTAGTTTTATATTTTTATACATGCATATACACACATATATTATATAAGTTTTTTAGTTTTCTAAAGACCCCAAGACTGGGACATGGGATTTGTTTCCCTTGTTAAATTGTAAGTCAAGACTCTATCTATTGAAAAGTTTAAATGTCATGTATGTTTCTGTTGTGGTTTTAAAATGCATTTGCAAATTCTTTGACCCGCCCCCCCCCTTCATATAGGAGATGGAGCCTGTGTTTCTTCATCTTGAAAAGCTGTGTCTCACTATTAACTAGTACAATGTGGTGATAATGATGGCTTCTGAGGCTAAGGCAGACAAGGCAATATGGCTGCTGCCTGGCTCTGTGTGTCTCGGAATCCAGGCCTTGATGTGGGGAAACCTAGGCCACATGGAGGAGCTAAATGCAAATGTTCAGGCAGAAAGTCCCAGCTGAGGTCAGCGTCCACAGCCAGCAGCAACAACCAAAGATTTGAGCGAGAAAGTGCTCAAGACAACTTCAGCCACAACAAGGTATGACAGCAACTGCATGAAAGACCCTGATGAAATTTCCATCTTTGAACCCAATTGACATTAAAAACTGTAACAGGGAAGGGTAATAAATGGTTGTTGTTCCACACGAGTATGTTTTTGTTGGTTTGTTATGTAGTTAGAGATAACTGAGCATGTGGTATCTGAACTTTTTCATTAAACTCAAATCAGCATATTTCTGATTCCTCTTAGCAAATATTCCAAATATGAACATTGGACAGTAGATATGCTTAATTTGTGTACTGAAAGCAGATTCAAATATCGTAGAAAATAATAAAGGCAGAGATAGATACTTTTTTTTTCCAAATGCATCTTATGCTTGCCGCAGGCACATCCCAAGTTTGCAAATACCTAAATGGAAACCCAGGTATGGTTGAAGAAGGGGATCATCTGAATTTCTGCCCTGGTGTTTTTCTCATCTGTGGCAGTTTATATATGCTTCCACATTGCAAACATTTAGAAAAATGATTTAATTTTCTCTCCAGCCAAAATAGCTAAGTGGAGAATACAATAACTTCTCAAGTTTATATCAGTTTCTACTGAATTTCAAATGGAAAATCAAATTCAGTAATTCACTTCACATTTAGTTGTCATTTTTTCTATGTAAATATATTTAAATTTGAACAAATTTCTAGGTCATTTCATATTGGCTTGTGACAAAGATCTGGAAACAAACTGAAAATTTAATGTTGCATTTGTTGTTTATAATAAACCCGGTATATGACAGGAGGTACAACCAGCATCCTTTGTTGAAATGCCAGCCACTCTGTTGGTTTGGGCAATACAGATGCAGCTTTTGGTTAAAGCCACTGCCCTGGTGTTGATAAGGTCTCTCTTGAGTTGAGAGTATTATGATGGAGGCATGTCTAGCTGCTATATTGATAGGCAAACACCAAGACAGGAATAGGGCCCAACAAGGTAAATTCTATTAAGTGTTGCTACTCAGTTGGATTGTCTCTCTTAGGACAATAAGTCTTGACTTTATTTGACAATGATCCCATAAAAAATTTATACAGCTTGGTATATATTGTTGGATTTAATGAACAAAAGGAAGGAAGACATAGGGAGACATGCTATTATTTAAGTCTTGTCTTGCCCCCAGAACAAAATGATGTTTGAGATGATTTAACTTCTGGTTACTTGTAACTGACAATATTTAATATCTAATAAAAACTATCATTCATTTTGTACTTCCTATGTTCCAGGCAGTTTAAAAAGATTAACTCATTTAACTCTCACAACAAACTATGAGTCAGGTACTATTATATCCGTTTGTAAAATGGGGAAACTGCAGTAGTAAGCTTAAGTACTTTTCTTGAGTCCACATAAATGAAAGCTGGCAGAATTAGGATTCAAAATGAGGAGGTCTGGTTTGAAATGCTTTTCTCTTCTCCTAGGTCATATGTTGGATTGCCATTTTAGGAAGAGTTCATTTTGTGGCTGCTGATTTTGTTTTAGTTCTCACTTGTTTCTCAGAGTTTTGCGGGAAGTGTGCATTGTGCATCAGCCTCTTGCTGTAACCCTGGGAAGCCCTTTCTTCTAAGTGTACAACTGCCCTGAGAATGGTCCTTATTTAAAAACATTAATCAGTGGTGTCTGTGGGAGGGTTTTTTTTTCTTTTAATATGCTCTGCTGAATAATGCATGCTTGCTAAATTTGTTCATCTTAATGCCTATGGGGGCTTAGCTCTATGGTCTTCCAAACTTATCAGGTTTCTCTGTATGTGTTTCAACTCTTAGATGGAAGCATTTTCCCATCAGGGTCTGTTTCCTGTATTCTCTGATGATCCAAGGGCACAGGAAGCTTATTTTGGTCAGAAAAACAAATTCCTGTTGGGAGACTAAGCTAAAAATAAAACACAGCACGGTTTTTGGATGTGACATCACTGTGACACAAAGCCTTTGCTACTGCTAGTCTACCTTAAAATGAAAACAGAACTTCTGCAGAGGAGAACATAGAGAAGCCCCTAGATGAGCCTATGGCTCATTCTGTCAGCTACAGCCACATTGTCATGTGTTTCCTCTTCTCTCTCTTTTTCTTTGATTTCCATTAACCTCTGTCCAATACCTATGAAGTTACTTGGAAAAGCCTCTCTTCTCTTGAAATGCTAGTATTCAGGAGGTTGAAGCGCTCCTCTTCTTTCTTCCTGGCTTTCTCTCTTCAAGATGCCTGAAGGCGACTGGTTATACTAGGAGGCAGAAGTAAGTCCTTTCCTCCTGCTCTGTGCCACTCACCTCCTTAGCTGTGTCCTCTTGTTCCTAGAGACCTAAATATTCTTTTTTTGAAATGTTTCAAAAGCATAGGAATTTCAGGACTTAATAGTAGTTGTCATGTTCTGACCAGAGCACTAAAGAGGGAGCAGCTAATTGAGGCTTCTGCCGGTTCTACCTCACTTTGTCTGGACCATTCTTTTTTTTTTTTGACTCCTCAGTTCCAAAACAAAAATGTCCAAGCACATGAATGGAGGTAAAAAGAGTGCCGGAAGAGGAAATGTTTTCTAACACCATCAGCATCTAGCCAGAAATGTCTGTTAATATCATCCAAGTTTCCCCAGCAACAGTGGTTTGGGACTTAGCTTTGAATCAATTCACTTCTTACCTAATATCATATGAATTATTACTAGGAGGTGACAAAGATCTCAAGGCAGAAAGGAAGAAGGGAAGACAGGAGGGTGTAGTTTTTTAAGTGTACACTTCTACAGTAGATGGTGGTTGAAATGATTCTTAAAATATGACAAGAATTTAAGTAAAGAACAAATAAATGACAACACAGAAGTGCACTTTTCTGTCTTTGTCCTCATTTTTTTCTTCCTTTTTATTTATATTAACACTGCTAAAGCAAAAGCTTAATACAGCAGTCCCTTGGCATCTGCAGGGGATTGCTTCCCTGACCCTATGAATATCAAACCCCATGGCTATCAAGTCCCTTTTTATAAAATAGCACAATATTTGCATGTAACCTATACATATCCACCCACATACTTTTAATAATCTGTAGATTATTTACAATAATAATACACTGTAAAATATGTATAAATAATTGCTATACCATATTGCTTAGGAAATAATAACAAAAAAAGGGTCTATACATTTTCAGTTTACAGCCATGATAAACCTGACTACATAGCAGGAGAATAAGAGGCCAGGTAAGTAATGCTTAGACAACTAGTGCTGGAGAGACAGGATCTATGCATGAAGGAGAATACAGCAAGGTATGCCCATATGTTGCTTCACTCCCGTGGATTCAGTGTAGTGCTACATGCATAGCAAAATCAGGTTTCGATTCTTGGGAAAGTTCTAGAATTTTTAAAATACTTTCAGTCAGTGATTGCTTGACTCTTGAGTATGAAGAACCTTCAGATATGGAGGGTCAACTGCATTTATTCTAGAAATAACAATATAAAGTAAGACTATCCCAAGGCTGAAAGTTTTGATCATTTTTATTGAATGCTAACTCTGTATAACATTTTTATTAAATTTCCAAGCAGCAGAGGTTGAGCTTCCCCAATCTGAAAATTCAAATTGGAAGTGCTCCAAAATCCAAACCCTTTTGAGTGCCAACATTATGTCACAATGGAAAAATTCCACATCATGAAGTAATGTTGTCCCTGATCCAGGATCCAGTTGCCATATCTCTTTCCTCTACTAATGCAGAATAGTCAGTCACCTGCTTCACTGTATTTAATAACATTGGCAATTTTGAGAGGTTCAGGCTAGCTGTTTTGAAGAATGTTCCACATTCAAATTGTGACTAAATGTACAATTTGGTAACAATACATAGTGATGTGGTACTCTTTGGAGGATTTAATTTTAAGTTGAGGATTGATGTAGCTATGTGTCTCCAATTTTGAAACTAGAGATATAATCAAAAGCAACAAATCATTCCTTAAAAAGTTATTTCTCTGGCTATAAGCAGAAGAAAATCTGAGATACATATTTCCTACTGATTTACAATATAGCTCAACTGAATAGCTAAACTTTCAAGATCACAGAGAGTATGGTAGAGTGGAGTTAGTACAGTTTGGATGATGTGATTTTGGTCATGTACTGATTCTGCTGCCACTTAC
Organism: Marmota marmota marmota; assembly: GCF_001458135.2. NCBI lineage: Eukaryota > Metazoa > Chordata > Mammalia > Rodentia > Sciuridae > Marmota > Marmota marmota. The sequence goes on from NW_026000103.1 coordinate 7,483,890, forward strand.
AATTATTTCATCTTGGATGACGTGCTTTGTTTCAACTTTCTCATGTGTATATAGTGGAGTGATGTTTGACTCTTCCTATCTCATGGCGTTGTCGTAATGTCCAAATGAGATAAATATATGAAAATACTTTGTGGACTGTATGTGCCTTACAGTTTAAGCGTGCCCCTGTGTTTGCACCCATATGATGAAAAACAACCCTGGAAAGAAACCTGATTTCCTGATAGTTGATTGGGAGTACACTTAGTGTTTGGAGAGGATTGTACAAACATTTCCTACTGTTTATTTCTGACTGTCTTTCAAGAAAGTCTTAGCCATGTAGCTGACAGACTTCTCTCTCCCACCACCCCTCCTCTGGACTTTCATTCTTTGAGATTCTGTCAGCAAATTCCATTTCATTAGTAAGCTGTGTCCTCATTTTTCAGGGTGAAATGCTGTAATATATACTGTTGTTGTGCTAGTGTGAAAGTACAGACAGCTTCTGAGAGTCAAACTTTGATAAGGCAGTATGTCAACAGGGACAATTATGAGAAGGAATGCACTCAAGACACTTTTTCTGGCTTATATGAGACTATTACTATTCAATAAACAGAGGAGGCAAAAGCAGGGAATCTATAAACTATACTGATGGGAGTCCTGCTCTGGTCCAAGTTGTGAGAAACAACATGAGAAAGTCAACTTGTTGGCATCATTACTTTTCCAGCCCTTAGTGTTGAAATAACACTACTTGAACCATCTAGAAAGCAGTTTTTAGAAATGCCTTATTATCCGAGTGTTCCCAATTAAAGCAGAGATGGAGTTAAAGGACATCATGTCAGCACATCCTGCACTAAACACTGAATTAGGAGACATAGGAATTCAATAAGTGCTCTGCTGGATTGAACTACACAGCTACCAAATGTCTTTAGAGGTGGATATTCCAAGGCAACAGGCAAAGTCACATTAATTTAAACAAAGTTTAGCTAAATAGAAATGAGGAGTTACATAATTATGAGATCAACTGTTTCAGCATTCTGCCAACGAATACATTTTCTTCCTAGAGTGAATTCCCCAATGTTCATTCTAACTTTAATGACTCGAGTAATGGTTTTTATACTTCACAGATAATTGAAGAACAATATGAAAATCATCACATGTTATTGCTTATTCAAAACTGTCAAATATATTGCTCCTAGTAGACTGTTTCTATGCAAATTCCTTTTAGAGAAGCCAACCAAGCACTCAGTTATTTTTTTCTGCTATAAAGGAAGTGTGCAGTATACTTAGTGTACACAGAAAGAGGAAATGGAGGAGGCAAAAGTAGTGGAAGTATCTGTAAAATATATAAAAATGATTCACCTACTGAAATTGAACAAGTAATAGACTAAACTTGACAAATCAGAAAAGTATTTTATATTTTCTTTAATTAATAAAAAAAACAAAATATTTCTATTGCTTCCTAAATAGAATCTAAACCTTTTCTTCTCATAGCCATATTTTTCAGTTTAGTCTAATGGGGTTACTTCCAGCTTATTCCCATTATATTGTAGGCATATTTCACTTATACTCTTTTATTACATTTCTATTATAAACCAAATTATCTATAATTAACTTTTACAAAAATTTATGCTTTTATACATTCATGCTATATTATTTTCCCTTATTACAAAGTTTCCTTCTTCCTTTCTCAACTTCCCTGGTACTTGAAATTTGTCTACTGTTAAGAAGCACAGAATAACAATGAAGTGATTTACTGTTTAGGTCTGTTGCCTACCTTCCATCTAAGGAGGTTCCATTTACTTAACTGCAGGATGTGTTGACTGAACAGCTCACCAGTGAGTAACCATCAAGAACTTAGGGAACCTCCTGGGTCCAATATTTTATCTCTTGCAGAGAGGTCCACTCATACAAATGAATAGTTGAAATAATAGTTCAAACTTGGTTCCTTGTTCCAATTCAGAAGAATTTAGTATGCTCATCTCAATTCCAGGGCTCTTTGAGGGGACAGATAAGGTCTTTGTTGCAACAGCATTGCAGTACAGCATTTTTGTAAAATTAAGTTAGGGAAAGTTTGTCAATAAGGAAGCATTTTCCTGTTGTGTGGATTTAATGCAATGACAAGAATCCGGGGGAAACACAGTTAACATAGTTAACTAATGTGCTATGAGGATAAACTTGGAAGATTTCAAGTTCCTAGAAAAAGTGAAGACATCCACTAAATAAATAGAAATGCAAGAAACTCTTTGGCATACAAAGAAGGAGGAACTCGTGAGGCTTAGAGGATTTGGTGAATTAGAATGAATATACTACATAAAGCTAGAAAATCCAGCAGCCGGGTGTGTTCTGCAGAGGATCTACTGTTTTAGAACTAAGCTTCTTGGCATGACTGGAGATGAGAGGACCTAATGCACTAGAGCACAGGTGTGAAGGCAAATGTTGGCAATTACTGCAGTAAGTGGCAATGGTTAACATTTCAACCAAAGTTCTTGATCTATGGAGAGCTAGAACATAGTTCACAGAAAATAATAGTCCAAGGACAAGATAAAATGGCAGCCAACAAAGATATTGCTTAATTTATGAATACAGGAATTAATAAAAAATTAAGGAGGCTCAGGGAAGCCTAAAGTTCACCCTTGGAAATGCTAGCTCCTGACCCTTCTCCTGGCTTTGTCAACTGAATCTTGGTTCCCAATGGATGGCAGGGTTGGGGGCTGGGAGAAAAAAAATAATGATAAGGGCATGGGGAAAGGGAAAATAAGGAGTTCGGTGGAAATGATAGTTAAAAACCTCTACCAGGGATATAATCATCTTTTCCCCCAAAGAGGCACACTGGTGAAAAGTCTCATTCAGGTCACTTTTTATTTGTAGTGTAACCTCTGTGAAATGATTGTTCCAGGATTCAGTAGGGCCCAGATATTTTACACTATAGAGAACAAAAAGGGGCCATTAAAGACTGAATAAATCTGAGGTTCTTTTCAGTCTGAGGATAGAGGAACAGTTGTGCATTTTCTTCCCTTACTATTAAATGCAAATTGAGGCAGATATAGACTTATAAAGAAAAATTGCTCTTAATATCACAATTCATTCTTTAGACCCTTTCTCTTGTGTACCCTAGGAAATCATGGCTTTCCCAGTTGTAATACAGGAATGCAATTCCAGATGCTTAATAACTCATGGACTTCAGGCACTCTCTTTTTTCCACTCTTTTTTCTTTTTTCCTTTTAGAATAGTTGGGTGCCTAAAATGTTAAAGGCTCTTTATTTTTGTGATTTGTATGTGAAGTTCAGACAGTTTCTGCTCAACAGAAACTTGAAATACAGGGTGGAAATGGACAAGTAAGCAGATGGCTAAACAGAATGTAGAAAGTACCTTTGGAAGACCCCAGTGAGTGCCATGCATTTTACTCCCATTTAGGAGGTCAGGAAAAGATTTTGGAAAAGTGTGGTATTTGTGTGCATTCTGAAAGACTAAGATGAATGAAATAGAAAAGATTGAGAAGAACAAGTGATGAAGAACACAATTCATATGCAAGGGCATGTGAGGGGAAGGGTTGCTCCATTTAGAGAAATAAAGAATGCAGCACCATGATCAAGTAGGATTCATCCCTNTAAAAGCATGCAATGGAGGAAGGATAGCATCTTCAACAAATGGTGCTGGGAAAACTGGAAATCCATATGCAACAAAATGAAACTGAATCCCTTTCTCTCGCCATGCCCAAAAGTTAATTCAAAATGGATCAAGGAGCTTGATATCAAATCAGAGACTCTGCGTCTGATAGAAGAAAAAGTTGGCTTCTATCTACATATTGTGGGGTCGGGCTCCAAATTCCTTAATAAGACACCCATAGCACAAGAGTTAATAACTAGAATCAACAAATGGGACTTACTTAAACTAAAAAGTTTTTTCTCAGCAAGAGAAACAATAAGAGAGGTAAATAGGGAGCCCACATCCTGGGAACAAATTTTAACTCCTCACACTTCAGATAGAGCCCTAATATCCAGAGTATGCAAAGAACTAAAAAAACTAGACAATAAGATAACAAATAACCCAATCAACAAATGGGCCAAGGACCTGAACAGACACTTCTCAGAGGAGGACATACAATCAATCAACAAGTACATGAAAAAATGCTCACCATCTCTAGCAGTCAGAGAAATGCAAATCAAAACCACCCTAAGATACCATCTCACTCTAGTAAGATTGGCAGCCATTATGAAGTCAAACAACAACAAGTGCTGGCGAGGATGTGGGGAAAAGGGTACTCTTGTACATTGCTGGTGGGACTGCAAATTGGTGCAGCCAATTTGGAAAGCAGTATGGAGATTTCTTGGAAAGCTGGGAATGGAACCACCGTTTGACCCAGCTATTGCCCTTCTCGGACTATTCCCTGAAGACCTTAAAAGTGCGTACTACAGGGATACTGCCACATCGATGTTCATAGCAGAACAATTCACAATAGCTAGACTGTGGAACCAACCCAGATGCCCTTCAAGAGATGAATGGATAAAAAAATGTGGCATTTATACACAATGGAGTATTACACAGCACTAAGAAATGACAAAATCATGGAATTTGCAGGGAAATGGATGGCATTAGAGCAGATTTTGCTAAGTGAAGCTAGCCAATCCCTAAAAAACAAACGCCAAATGTCTTCTTTGATATAATGAGAGCAACTAAGAACAGAGCAGGGAGGAAGAGCAGGAGGAAAAGATTAACATTAAACAGAGACATGAGGTGGGAGGGAAAGGGAGAGAAAAGGGAAATTGCATGGAAATGGAAGGGAGACCCTCATTGTTATACAAAATTACATATAAGAGGTTGTGAGGGGAAAGGGGAAAAAAAAACAAGGAGAGAAATGAATTACAGTAGATGGGGTAGAGAGAGAAGATGGGAGGGGAGGGGAGGGGGGAATAGTAGAGGATAGGAAAGGCAGCAGAATACAACAGTTACTAATATGGCATTATATAAAAATGTGGATGTATAACCGATGTGATTCTGCAATCCGTATTTGGGGTAAAAATGGGAGTTCATAACCCACTTGAATCTAACGTATGAAATATGATATGTCAAAAAAAATAAAATTAAAAAAAAAATAAAAAGGGGGAAAAAAAAAGAATGCAGAATGGCCTGATGGCTGATTCAAACAGCTTTATTGCATTATGATGAGAGGTGAGCAGGGAGAGACAGGCTTCGTGAGAGGATGCGTACATTACACTAAGAAGAATGGACTTTATGTACTATGAGGAACTAATAAGGAATATTTAGCTCATGAGGTGTAGAATTGGACATGATCATATTTGCTTATTTCAGCAAGTTTTGTGTAAACTAATTAAGAGTGTACTGGAGGAAGCACACTAAAAAAAGCCACGCTACCACAGTCAGTTACTAGATTTTCTGTTCCAAAGACTTAGATATTAAGTGTTAGACTCTATAGTTATTTACACAGAGTTTTCAGAAAAAAAAAAGAACTCTGTTGTCAATAGGAAGAAATGATTGAATCAAATAGCCAAGTAATTTGCTCTTGGTTGTATTCACTAATGAAGACTTTGTCTGTTAAATTGATTTGCTCTCCCAAGACCATTCTGGTCACCCTGCATTGCAAAGCCTCCATGCCACATGAGTGGAGTTGCTACTGTGCTCAGCTTCTGAGATGGGACCGGTTTGTTTGTTTCAATCAGGGCAAAACTATCTCCCTAGATGCAGTGATTGGTTTAGAAGTTACTCTATCTAAAGAGTACCTATGTGAGAGAAATTCAGGAATGCTGCTCTCTTGCATAGGCTCGTGGTACACTGGAGACAGAAAGTGGTACTGGTAGTTACTGAGAGCCACCTTGGAGCTATGAGGGAAGCTGGAGAGAAGTCTAGCTTAGACCACAATGGAGGGCTGAGAATGGCTGAAGAAGACAACAGAAGGTCTGATCATGTATATATACATACACACATATCATATATTTCTTAACAAAGTACATCATTCATTAGTTTATTAATATCCTAGATTTATGTTGATTATCCCATACGTATTCAGTTTTCACATTTCTAAAAAAAAAATTCTAGTCTTGGCAGGATCATGTGTGCTTCTCTTGAGTAGTGAGTTTGCATTTAAGCTTCAAAAACTGGAAACTGGAAAACTGACCTGCTTTCCTTTTTATGTTGATAGATACCTAAAACCTGATTTGTGGTCTATCCAAATAAAACAATGCTATCACTGATACTCAAGGGATTAATAACATATTATCCCTGTCCATATAGAGCTTAGCCTTTCAGGAAGGAAACATTATATATATATATATATATATATATATACATATATATATATATATATATATATATATATATATATAATACAGAGTTTTCAGAAAAAAAATATATATATATCTTCAAAGCATAATTTACCTTTGCTGTTGCTTTTCTACATAATATCTTGGAAGTACATTTTTAAAGGTTTGTGGAGACTGAGTAAATCTAAAGGCTAAGGAATAAAAATTTTAAAGTAAAGAAAAAGGGAAAGAAGACAGGATCTGAGTGATAAAAATACAAAACACTACAACTTTTCAAGAGCACTGTGTTACTGTTGAATAATAGCAGTAGACGCAGCAACAACACTACCTGGCTGTATGTGTCAGGCAGTAGTTTAGTTGCCTGATATTTATAACATTTAATTTTCATGACAATCCTTCTTGTGAAAGACAGTGTAGTCCACAGTACTGAATATGGCTCAAGGTCAACTGAGATAAAAAAAAAATGTCCTATGGTGTTATGAATCAAATGAGGAAGCACTCCTAACAAAAGATTTTAGAATGTGATGGAGCAGGTGTGAGGCTTCTTGATGGTTTGTCCTAGGTATTGGCACCTACCTTATAGCAAGAGTCTAGACTACTGTAAAACAGGCCACATTGCCAAGTGATGCCCATGAATAAAAACTAAACTTGATATAGTGGACTCTTTGTTTAAAAAAGAGCTCATTTTACTACAAATAGTTACTATATTGGTAGCACAATAAAAATAGAATGAAATTAATGGAGTGTAAACATAATATCAGATAGAAAAGTGAAAAGAGATAATAATATCATTACAGCAGTAAAATGTGATACCATAATAATTAGATTTGGTTGAGGAATGCAGACATTGGCCACATAGCCTATAAAAATGAACATTTATCTTTTATTTCTCAGGTTAGCAAACACAGATCTGTATGGTTAACATATAAACTGAATAGTTTTATTCAAATAACAAACTACAAATATCCTATGATGTTTTTAGACAAGATTTACCTAAAAATGGTGATAATTATAAAAATGGTTTCCAGGATTCCTCTGAAATTCTGGGACTTAAATAAATTCTTGTTTGTCAAATATATTGGGCCATCAGATCACATCTGTTGTTCTGCCTGACTTACCCAGTTTTTGAATCACATATTTGACCAATAAGAGATAATAACTACCCTGAGTTTACTTTGTAATAACAGAATAAACTACATAATGTTGAATTAATAATGCAAGCAAGTTTCTAATTATTTTATTTCCATTTTTTATTAAGAATTTAAGTGATGATTCATTCAATAAACCTTGGGTAGGTCATAATTGAGAAAAATTTTGAATTATTTTTCCTACAAAACTCATCTAAGTTATAATTTCCTGAGGGAATTCTGATAGTGATTCATTACAGTCCCATGTGCAGCCAAAAAGAGTTTGTAAACTCAAAAATGAGTAAGATTTATGAATAGTTGGCAATTGTGCTTATAAATAAACCTAAATCACTAATTTTCTAGAAGTTCTGAGTTGACAGAATTATAGTACTCTCCTCATATTGTTTAACTTTGATGTTCTCTTTTATTTATCTTCTTTTTTCTTGACATGATTAGTCATAGCCCAAGTGTTCTGAAGCACTACCCTAAGTTTTCAGTTAGAGCAGATGATTGAAAAGAAAAAGATAAATTCAATTATATAAATTTGATGTCTTAGAGTTGTTTTTTGAACTATCCAACCAAAGCTGTTCTATTAACATCTACCTTTGTTCATGTGTAATCAACCAAGTTGATACACCCATAATGAGTCCATTACAAGCAACTCTTAACATTTAACAGCATATAGAAGATAAAATCTGCATCTTCCCAAGCCAGACTTCTTGCTGCTCCTGAGTGTGTGCACTACCCTCCAGTTACTCTGAACAATCATTCTTCTCTAACTTCTTCCCATCTCCTCCTTACATAAACTTTTGTGTGTTCAACCAATATTCACTTATTAAGTGCCAAGTATTGTAGTGGTTGTTAGCTGCAGTAACAAGCAAGTATTCATAAATTTTGTGAAAAAAAAATTTAGTGAAACTTTCAAACAAGGAAGTAGATAATTGCAACATCATATGACATGTTTTTTACTCGTTCCAAATCACTTTCCCTTGCTGTATTTCAATAGCAAAGATATCAAGCATTTTTCAAAATCAAGTTGAAATTAAATTTACTATATGAAGTTTTTCTGTAGAATTCCCTCTGTTATTGATAATTTTCAGAAATGCTAAATTATTCTCTGAAGCCATCCAGTACCAATTTGACATCCTCAGCAGTGCCTCAGTGTGTTATTTTGTATTTTATAAATGTTCAAATATTTGCATGATGTTTATTAAAATGGTGTCATAGCAAGGCATTGATTTTAGCAATCCTTCTTTTTAGGAATATTGAGGTGCTTGCATCTAATGTAATTGGGACTCCATTTTAAGAAAAGCATCATGTTTTACAGACTTTTAAGTTGAATTCTAAAGTGTCTTTCTACGTAAACTCAAAATCTCGTCTTTCTTATAAAATTTATACCAGCCCAGAATATTTGTGTTGTTTTTTTCCTTCTAATAACAACTGCATTTATCACAGTCTTGGGTTTTAGTGCTCTTTTTTCCATTTATGGTTATTTGAATTGCTGCAGACATCTAAGTCAATCTTTAGCACAAGGAACTGTATGCCTTATATCTTCAAATTTGTTGTTTCTCCCAGAGTCTAATATGAATCATTAATAGAGAATACTTGGGCTTTAGTTCTGTTTCATTCTACTTCCATGATGAAGTTGACCCTTCTGGTTTGTGTCCTAATTAAGTTCTTTAATGTTAAGGGGTGTATATCAACCCTACCTTTCTCAGAAATGAGTGTTAACTTGGGCCTCTGCACTTAGGTGTTGCTATAGAGTTTCCTCACTCCAGTTTCTTGATAAGAAGACGAATCTTGAATTATCAGTCATTTAATGGTGAGAAATGTTATTTGGGAAGGATGTTTAAAAAGTATGCAGTCATCGAGTTTGAACTTTTATCCTTGGACCACCCAAAGAGAGAAATCTAGATTTTTTTTTTATTTTAAATTATGCTTTATCTCTGGCCTCATTTAATAATATAAAGTAGTCTTATGAAAGTTGCCTTCTTAAATACTTTATCCCTATCTTTGAAGGTTGACACTGTGGTACTGTCTCTCTTTATTATGAACAGATGGAAGCAATATCCCATCTGTCAATAATTTGTGTTTCTTCTAGGTAGCAACCTTTTTTTTGTGTGTGACAGTGTAGTCTAGGGGTCAAATATAAACATTCTGAAACAAGTCTGCCTATGTCCAAATCTTGTGGCTACTGCTTACACACCGAGCACTTTGTTTCCTTCAGGGAGTGATTGGAAAGTATTTCTTATCTCATAGGATTATAAAAGGATTAAGTGATGTCAAGCATACAAAGGAGCTACAAAAGTCCCTGGCACAGAGTAGGCATTGCCTATTAGCTATGGTTCTTAGAGGAATGATTTTGAAATGAATTCTGTTTTTTTTTTTAATTTTTTCTATCTCTTGGATCTTAGGAAAAGTAAAGCCAAATGTGTTGCCTTTCTGATACTTTGTAAATGGTCACCAAACCTCCTACGTATTTTTCTACTTGTACTCTCCCTTAAGCTACAATTCTTTATTTTATTTTCTATATTTGTTATATTTCATACAATAGTATAACATTGTAGGTTCCAAGTATTTTTGGTGAAAGGAGAAAGTGTAAAAATGAGTACAAACATAAATTTTCCTTTTAGTCCTGGCTACTTCAAGACAAAAACTTCAGAATTGAATAGGAACTGGAAGAGGAAGCAGGTTTTCTTGAAATGTTTTTGATTCCATGATTGCTTTGCAATAATTCATTGATCTGTAGTTTCTCTTTACTTTCTTGTATTCTTATTATTGTTGAGTCATACTGCACTTCTAAAATATGTGGCTATTTCCTCTTTTTATACTTACTTGCAGAGTCTTTTTCAAACCTTATTAAATGTGGTTCATTTTCTCACTTTGTACTGGCTTTACTCTCCTTTGGGCCCAAAGATATTTTCAGTTGCAAATTACAGAAAGCCAACCCAAAGCAACTTATACAATAAAGGTAATTTTTCTGTTCTTATAACTTTAAAATCCAGAGGTACTTTTTGGTTCATATATATGTATACATATATATGAGAGACGGAATATGGATTAAATGAATGGATTTGGTTAAGACAGCTATTTATAGGGTTCCAGGCCTGGCTTTTCATTTAACTAGAGTATTGGCAGTGATAATAGACAGGAAGGTATATTAAATACTTGGGAGTATTTTTTTATTATTAAATTTTAAATTTTATTATTAAATATTAAAAATTTATTATTATTTTTTTATTTATTAAATACTTGGGAGAAAACTGATTAACACAATGTAAATTTAATTTCTATGCCAAAATAAATAACATGATGTCAAAAGATATACATTCAAAAGCCACTTATGTTCAAATGAGGAAATAGATGTGAATATCAAATTTGTGGAGGCTTTTGATAGCTCCATAATTCAGAAAAAGAATGATCTTTTTTTTCCACAGAAGAGTTCATATAAGTTGGTTATAAAAATATAATATTCTTAAGAGAATGCAGAAGGGATAAGATTAAAGGGTTTAGTGGCATAAATAGCAAACTTTAATATAACTAATAAGTTGACCTCATGTTTTATCTTGTTGTTAAAAACCCAAAGTAACTGTTACAGATATAAAACAACCAAAAGTCATAAATTCACAGTGGGCATGGCCTGTAAAGTTTTATGAGGGTTTTAGTATCTACAGATAGAATATTTATTTTAACATAGTTTACGATGGCCAAACACTAGTATACTAATCAATAGCAATTAATGGGGAAATGAATAAATAAATGATACAGTATATTGAGAATAGAATATATACGTAGAAATGTCAGATCTTTTGGTATTGATCTGGAAATATGCACCTAAAATATATTTGAGTGGGAAAAATGTAGAGTAATGAGTTTAGATAGTATAATCTAGCTTCTGTTAAAAAAAATAAAAAAAATGTTCTCTGTGTATGTTTAAAAGAAGATGAAAAAAGAAAAACATAACATTAAGCAAGGAGAAGAGTGTATACCTGCCAAAGTCCATGACTAATATAAAAATAAATGCCACAAAGTCCCTTTCATTTACCATTGAGTATTAGTGATAGCATTGTTTTGTTTGGATAGATCATAAATCAGGCTTTAGGTATATAACTATCAACGTAATAAGGAAAAACATGTTTAGTTTTCTAATTTCCAGTTTTTGAAGCTAAAAGCAAACTGACTACTCAAGAGAAGCACGCATGTTCCTGCCAAGACCAGAAAGGAATTTTTCCCAAGGGTTAGCTGTAAGGAGGACACTCTGTAATGTCCTCAGTAACTTCCTTCCAACAAGGAAGTACAACTAGGGGCCTCATGGGTCTGTGTCTTATAGGGATATTTAATGTAGGCCAATGGCATCCCAAATGAGATAAATTCAGAAAAAGCAATGAATTTTTTTCACGGAAGAGTTCATATAAGTTAGTTATAAAAATATAATATAAATATATTTAGCCATATTTTCTTCTCTGGAGAGTTTGGAAGATTTAGGGCCTAAATTAAATATTTTCTCTACAATTACTATTTTCTTTAAAGCTGCACTGTAATTAAAAGTGCATTTTTAGTTTAAGTACATTATGTATCAAAACTGTTAAATAAAATCTAAAAGGCAACATTAAAGTGAATTTTAAATACAATATCTATTGCATGCATATGTTTTTGTCTGGTTTGCATTGCTGTGACCAAAAGACATTACAAGAACAGTTTTAGAGGAGGAAAAGTTTATTTGTGACTCACAGTTTTAGAGATCTCAGTCCATAGACAACAAAACTCCATTGCTCAGTGCCCAAGATGGGGTAAAACAACATGGTGGAAGAATGTGGTGGAGGAAAGCAGCCCAGGGCATGATGAGATCAGGAAACAGAGAGAGCATTCCATTTACCAGGGACAAAATATATAGCCCAAAGTCATGTCCCCATGGACCCACATCCTTCAGTTATACCCTATCTTCTTGCAGTTACCACCCATTAATCCCTCTTAGGGGATTAACATGCTGATTAAGTTAAGGTGCTCATAACCCAACCATATCACCTCTAAACTTTCTTGCATTGCCTCACATACGAACTTTCAAGAGATAACTCATATCTAAACCATGACAGCATATAAGTAGACTTTGAAGATGTTAAAATATGTTTTTTTACTTAAGTTCTTGAGAATTAATTTTTATAGTAAAATAACATAAAATCCATCACTGTTTTCAAAATGTTCTTGTTCTCAAGAATATTTCAAGAAAAGGAGAAATCTAAGATTAGTTATACCCCTACTAGTTCATTGGAAACTTGTATATACTATTGCCTTTTGGTTCTTTTAATAACTTTGTAAGGTATACTTAATTTCAAAGATGGTAATTACAAATTCCACCCATTTATTTATTATGTGTGGTAAGTGGCAAGCTGTGGCTCAACATGAAGTATCACACTCCACAGTTTCTACTCTTTCCAATATGTCATGTAGCCTATGCAGAATTTTACTAATGCTGTTCTCAGAGCATTCTAGTGTTTGCTATTGATCCTACCTCACAATTTTTTTGATGATTTTATCTAAATTAACCCATAACTAAATGTGTGCCCATACATTTGAGAACAAGATGTTTCTTCAGAACAGAGTAAAGTGTACTTCACTGATAAATTCATTTTCTCATTCAAAATTATTTACCTGTGATAGAAATTTTACAGAGAATCCTGAACAAAACCCTGGTCCTTATGAGATAAGCAGATATTATCACTATTGGTCACTTATTGGTCATTTGCTGCATGCAAGATTCTACGCTAAACATATTACTTGCATTGTGTCTTTTAAACCTGATAATCTATAGGTTATTTGCTACCATTATAATCTTCATTTTACAGATGAGAAAATGAAGATGTTGAGAATTTGAGTAACTTTTCTAAAGTTACACAGTTAGGAGATGTATGGGTAAGTTTATGATACAGCTAAAACTACCTGAAAATTTCAGAAGTTTTCTAGATTATTCCTTGCCCACAAATGTATGCATAAACTTTTTTCAAGCTCATTCAGTTGGTCTGCCCTGGGTATGTTGTGCTCATCTGGGTTAGCTCCAAGTTGTTGGTTGGATTCAAGCCTCTTGTAAGCATCTTTTGCTTCTGGAATTAAGACTGAAGAAGTCTCTTCTGTCTGAGGCATGCTGGTATTTTTGAGAAAGGAATAAACTCAAAGGGAGAGAAGAATTACATAATGGAAAAAGGGAGACTATCACTTGCATTTATATTCCAGGGTCATTGTAAGTCACAGGTCAAGGCCAAAGTCAAGAAAAGTCTCTGATCACACCGGAGAATTGCATATAGATCTTGTAGATCTCCTGATCTATAATTCAGAGATTTTTAAAACATCCTTCAGAAATGTGTATGTGTATATGTGAGTGTGTGCGTGTGTGTGTTTGTGTGAGAAGAGAGAGAGAGAGTTGTGTTGACTTGGTAATTGTGTCTGATTTTGCTTGGATTTCTAAATAGTGTACAACTATTATTTATTCTTTTCCAATGTTTAGACAGTCAGAACTTATGACTTTGTATACTATCAGGATTTTTATTCAGTGGAAAGATATATCATATGCAGGTTACAGAATGTGAGAGAATTTTAAATCTTATCTGATGCATTTATTTTACAGTGAGAAAACTGAGATATAAACCAGTGAAACGACTTACCCAATCTTCATAAACCAGGTAATTAAGTCAGAATAAGAAATCAGAGTATGTTTGGCCAAAAGTATGTATACATCATCCTTAACTGAAAAGCCACATTTACAGCAATCACCTCTGCACCTTCTCATGATAAGGGTAACCTATGTTATGACTAGGACATGCAAACCAAATGTACATCTCTCACCCAGCCAACACAAAACTTAAAAAAGAAATGATAGATTTTCTGTTCCAAACTGTGAATTTCATTTTTCTTGGAAAACAAAAAGTAGTCTATGTGTAATCTTTGAGCTCCCTTTAAGGGCTTATCTATAGAACCTAAGAGAATTTTATTTTAGCACATCTAACAGAGTCATCCTTCCCAGTTTCATTTCATTCCCTAGATCAAGATTAGCCCCATCAATCCTCCCATTGATGGGTCCATGTTTTTTCAAGTGTCACAGCTTGGTAGCAGAGCAGAAATCCCCCTATGTAGATGGAATGTCAGGTCTTCTCCACTTAGGTTACACTGACAGGGTCTAAGACACTTAGAAAATAATAGGAACTTCTTATGAGTAAGTGATTTTAGTTAGATATCACAGATTGTGTTTACTTTCATCATTCCTTGAAGGCATATATTAAAGAATTCAGTTGTTACTCATTTACTTTGACAAATATTAGGTGCTGAATGCCTGATGATAATTGGCTTTTTTTCAGACTGACTCGGTGGTCACACTATGATCTAGTTCCACTAACATTCTAGTGTTTCTAATGTCCTGAGAAGGTGGATTTCATATTAGTTCAAATGACCAATTAGAAAGTTGATTGCCTGTGTTTGAATCCCAGCTCTACCCTTACTGTTCATGTGATATTGGGCAGCTCTCTCTACTTCCCTAAGCCCTAGTTTTCCTATCTCTTATGTGATACCACTGAGTCTCACAATGCTCCCTGTGAGAATTAAGTAAAAAAGTGTATTTAAGATATTTAGCAGAATGCCTGGTACATAGTTATTAGTAAAGTTTGGTTATATTATTTTGTTAACCACTTATTTTAATCCATTATATATTTTACACACCAAATTACTCCATGGGCCATGATAGACATATTATTCCAGAAATAATCCAACTGTCCATGTGAGACCCAGACTCATATAATTCCCTTTAGCTTAGTCTGTAAGTACTGACACAGTCCTACTGCCCAAATTAGGAATAGAGAGAGATGTGAAGCAATAGTCCTACCACAGAAAGCATAAGTTTTTTCAGCATCACAAATTACATATCTCACCTCCGGTACCCTGCATTCTCATGTCAGGGTCAAATTTTACCCACCTCCAGCTAGGAGCAGTAGTGATGCTAACAGAGAAATCCAATCAGCAAGTTGGGGTAGCGATGACTAAGGAGGGAAAAGCAAAGAAAGCTAAGTTCCAGGCAAACACAGCCACATCAGTCACCCTAGGCCCTGATCTGGCAGATGAGTTGTACATTTCTGGGAAAAATTTTATTCCTTTCTGACTTGAGGGATTGTCTTAAGGGTAAATCATCTCATTTTTTGGTTTTGAGTACAGTCATGTGATGATGTGACTTGCCCCTGCAAAGAGGGCTTTAGGAGACATGGAACTCCAGCTCTGTTATGGTTGAGCAGCTAAACCAAGGCCAGAATTCTGCCTACTTCTAAAATTCTTGTCATGTGAGAATGTTTGTTTAAATCATGGTTAGCACAAGTTTTTGCTCTTTGTAGGCGTAAACTCTCAGTGCAAACATAGACTAGCCCTGGAAACTGCACCATGAAGACATTTTCTCTTCATCTTGGATGAGTCCCCAGATCCTGTTCTCCACTGTCAGTTTCAAACCTTCATCTTCAGCAGTGGTCCTAGATTTCTGTTTTGTTTGGCTTTTTATCTCCACAGCCCCCAACCACTGCCTCCACTGGGCCCGACTAGAATGTTAGTCTGTCTTCCCAGCTCTGGTCAGCACACCCAGAGGAGGCTGACAAGCCAGGGAGCTCACCTTGGTGTCCTATGCGGACACTTGCACATTGCACTCCCAGCCCCACTGCCAGGACCAGGTCTTGGGGATACTGTGCTTGGTTAGGGCTACAGCTTTGACTACTACCTTTTCTGAGAAGATAAGGGAAATCAAACAGCTTTGATGGCTCTCATTAAATCTCTCCTGCTTACATAATATCAAAATATTACTGATTAATACTTGATAACCCAATTGAAAATAAACTGACAAACTATCATCGCACTGGAAACTTTTCAGACTCTCCTTTGTTAAAATCTCATAACTCAGAAGCTGTGTGCAAGGGCTCATTCCTGTAATCATGACTGTTCAGCAGGTTGAGGCAGAAGGATGGCAAATTCTAGACTAGTCCAGGCAACTTAGCAAGACCCTGTATTAAAATTAAAAATAAAAAAGGCTGGGGATGTAGCTTAATGGTAGAGTACTCTGGATTCAATGCCGAGTACTGAAGAAACAAAACCAAAATCTCATTATGCAGAAATGAGTATTTCACTTGATTTCTGAGAATGGTCTTCAGTGACTATGTTTAAAAGTTACAACATCTCAGACTCAAACACTCCAAATGATGGAACCGAGCCTATGAAACTCAATGTGTTTTTAAGGGAGACTAGGAATGCAAATACTGTCAAACTTGCTTTGCTCTTTTTCCGTTGGCTCTTCCTAAGAGCATGTGTGGCTTTCTGAAAGCCAGAGCTGCACATGTGGGTGCTGGCAGAACTGTTCCTTGTGCCAGACTCACATGAGACTCCAAAGGGGCTCAGACTTTTCTTGAGTGTTCTCACCTGGCTTCTCAGCCAACTGCTTTGCTTTTCATTTTTATTAAGGGAGTTGAGTTGGCAGCAAAAGCTGCACTTGTTCTAATATTAAAATCATTCTTTCCACTACAGCATTATTCCTTCAGCATTTTATGGAATGCACTTAAGTCTAATAGGTTGGTAAAAGTAACTGTCAGTGGATGAGAGACACTGTCAGTTTCACTTGCTTTATGCAAAGCCTATTATATAGAAATGCTTTTAGTAGATGCTGTTCAGTTGCAGTGATAACAGAGAGGGGTCCAGGTTCCAATGCACATGAGAGCATTGTTCACTGCTGTGGAATTCAACATCAAGAAACAGTGCTTTGATCCCTTTTCTGAAAACATAATACCCTAGCAATTCCTGTATGTTTGAAAAGATGGAGAGCTTGCTTATCATGAAAATAGCTTATTACTTGATGATCAAACACACTTAAGGAACCCAAGGGTTGGTGCAAAAGATTTTTATATTTTCTAGTAGATTCAAATGCCAGTCCATACTAAATATGCTAAATGCCTGTTAGATGAGAAGGAGGCTTTTTTTTTTTTTTTAGCTTTCTCTATCTTTATTTCTTATCTACATTCTCTTGTTCTATATCTCCTTTTTCCTTTCTACTTTTCTACTTGGACTATTGCCCCAAACAGTTGAAGTCTCTTTTTACCTATTTTTGTTTATTGTTTTTTTTCCTTACTGGGGAAAACTTTTTTTTTTTTTTAATTTTATTAGACCAGTCTCTTGCCCCTTCAATCGGGATACCCTGGGGCTCACTCTCTGATGTTCAACTGGACATTTTGCCATCTTCAGAGATCTTCCTGACTCTTACAAGTGATAGGAATCATCTGTGCCTTCACACACTTTATTCATTCCAGACTTATACAACATTTTATAATCAATCTCTTGTTTGTCCTCCCCAATAAACTGAGCAAATTGAGGCCAGGTATTCTACCCTTCTCTGAATCTTCAAGCCTATCTGCATTGCCCCACCAAGAGTAAATATAAAATAGAGGTATAAGTTTTAAATTGAAGCAATGAAGATATATAATTCTATAATTTTTGCCAGCAAAATTTAGATAAATAAATAAATATATATATATATATATATGTGTGTGTGTGTGTGTGTGTGTGTGTGTGTGTATATATATATATACACACACACATATATATATAAATATCACAAAATCATTAAAATGAGACTAATGTGTATAACATGCTAGAGGAAGGAACATGGCATATTATCTAACCAAATGTGCACTGAAATATTAGTCTTATATTCCTTCTTTCCTCAATTTGCTTCCTGCTCCTGGTTACTTGGTGACCAGAAGACTGTCTTTAGAGCTGGGGGAGGGGGCATAGTGAAAACAAAGACAAGAACAAACTGTTATTTGATCCAAAGTTTATAAAAACCAGAGCACTGATGTCAGAAATTATATGAAATGATCTGTTTAGATTCATAGGAAATATGAAAACTCAGGAAGACTGTGTACAAATGAAAAAAAGCAAGAACTTTGAAATTCATTCTATGTATTTTTATCTTTCATAAAATATTTCCTTTTCAAAATAAAGCTTTTAATGTGATTTATTTCTGTTTTCTCCTATGTTATCGTGAAATATTAAAAGCAAATTATCACTACTGATATTCTTTCTTAGGTTATCTGATTGCTAAAAACCAAACAGTTGCAAATTATAGCATACCCTTGTAATATAGATGAGGTCTGAATAATATCTTGATTTTACACTGTAATATATCATGAAAATAATTGGATATTATATTATATTTTGTGTTTGGTTTTTGTAACTGGGTTTAAGTGCTTCAGTTTCTAGTGTATGCATTTAGTCACAGAAAAGCTGTTCTTTTGACATTCTTTCTCAATAAATATCTCGTTATTACAGTGGAATGGAAATCTAGCCAAATCCTTGCTTTCCAGATGGTTTGTAAAGATTTGGAACATTCCGTTGATGGAAAACTTGACCAGCTACAATGAAGTCTCCTGAAATTCTCATCTTAGTACTAGTGCTACAGAAGAGGAAACTTCATTTTGATTTCTTCTTACTTTGTCTTATACCTAATAGAGTCACCTTTAGAGTTTAAACTCTTCAGCGCTCTGCAGTCTGTGATAAAGGGTGGATTTATTTCTTTTTCTTTGGGTTTTTTCTTTTTTAGCTCTTATTCTGAAAAACTTCAGGCATTAAAATAGAAGGACTTGGAGATCTGTTTGCCTGTCTCTCACTTCCACAAGATCAACTCATGGCCAATCTTTTTTTTTTTTTTTTTCTTTTAAATTCCTGCACACTTCTCTCAACTCATCTCTTAAAATCACATCATTTCATTCAGAATAAACACTTCCATATCTATCTCTAAAATACAAGGACTCCTTTTTAAGTCATTACTACATTGGTTATCAGCCATCTTAATGACAAATATCTAGTCAGTGTTTAGGTTTTCCCATTAGAGAAAGTTTGATCCATGCCTACTAAGTTATTGTTAGATTGGAGAAAGAATTTCCATTGTGTTATAGCATAGCATGGTGAAAACAGATAATAATAATAATGTATTGTACATTTCAAAAACTAGAAAAAGAATTTTGAATGTTTTCACCATAAAGGAACAATTAATGTGAGGAGATAGATATGTTTTGAACCCTACACAATGTATATATGTACTGAAACATTACATGGCACCCCATCAATATGCATAATTGTTACATTTTATGTACAGTTAGTAAACTTAATTTAAATAAAAATGATATTTGTATTGAGATCTAACATTGTACGCATATTGTAACTGACTTGGTACTTCTTTCATTGCTTGTATTCTCTCATTCTCTTTTTTCTTTTTTATTTCCATTTGTTTGTTTGCATTTCTATCCCTCCATCTTGTCCATAATTATTTAATTTCTTGTACTTCAAAATCTTTCCTCAGTTCTTTTACTTGTTTTTAAATCTTTTTCCCCTCCAAATTACTTCATTTCTGAGTATTTCAAATTCCAAATATTCTTGCTGTTCTTTCACAGTTTTTTTGTTAAGATTTTTTTTTAATCAGCTTCCTTTGAAATATCAACTCACTAGTTCTTAACTAGTCTGTGAGCATTATTTCTTCCTCTTAAACTTTTTTTTTTGTACCAGAGATTTAACCAGGAGTGCTTAACCACTGTACTACATTCCCAGCTCTTTTTGTATTTTATTTTGAAATAGGGTATCACTAAGTTGCTTAGGACCTCACTAAGCTGGCTTTGAACTTAGGATCTTCCTGCCTCAACTTCCATAGTCTCTGGTATTACAGGCATGTGCCACTGCACCAGACATTCCTTTTATACTTTATTACTTGCAGTAAAAGGCATTTTTTTTTCTCTCTCTCTTTCTCTGTCTCAGTTTTGCCGCTTTTTTAGCAAAACAACTATTGGTGGCCCTGACTAGCTTGTCTGACTTCATTGCCTCAGAATAAAGCACATACATAATTTAAAAATTTTGAATAGCCATATTTCAAAAGACATAGGTGTAATTAATTATGTAATATATTCTAACCTTATATGTCCACAATATTATCATTTAAATGTCATATAAAATTAATGATTAAATATTAAAATGAACACAATATAAATTATTAAAATATCAACATATTATCAATATGAAAAACATAATGATAACAATTATTTGATATGTATTAATTCATAATTATTAAATATCTTAGATTAATTTTTATACTAAGTCTTCAACAACAAATACACATTTTATAAACACATCACATACAATTTGGGATAGCTAAAATGTAAATTAAGTGATTAGTTGAGGAGTTCAAGAATTTCTAGCCCCAGTGATCTAATACATGATGCCTATATTTACTGAAATATTTTTTCTCAACTACCTTGCCTCTTTCATTTGGATTTTATTTTTCCCTTTTGTTTTTGTCATGCGTATAATGCTTAGTTTGAATTTTACTCTTCTCAGTTCTCCTAGTTAGGAGTGTTATCTTGGGAAGTTATAACAGTTTATTAATTTCAGGAAATTACCAGACCCAGGCTCAGAATGCCCATCAGAACTTGCCAAGACTCCTTATATTAATCTGCAAATTAGTATCTCAAAGTCCTCTTCCAGTTATCTCTGTTCTTCTCAGAGTAGCCCAAGGGATTCCAGGAGTACCTGATGGCATTTTGACAGCTCTCTGACTTGTTGTAGTTTCCTTGTTCTCCCTCTGCTTCAGTATACATAGTTATTGATATTATGTCTTGTGTTTAATGGTGATTTTTTTCCTTCTGTTTGTATTTTGGATTTTGTGGTGATTCTCTATTTTTATGCAGAAGGGACTAAAGAAAGAAACAACCACTGCAGCCACCATCTTTCTCAAGTCTTTTCTTTTTGCTTTACTTACGTAAAAGTTTTTGGCTGGTTGTGAACTGCGAATTTTGTGCGCCTGTTTATTGACTTGATTTTTGACCTAAGCTATTATACAACTTGGTTTCAAGAAGTATGATCTAGCAATGGGGCTTTTTCATTGAACTAAGCTTCAGCAAGTGACACAAATGCAATGTCCTTAATAGTTTTGTATGCTTGGAAATTTTATATTAAGAGAAAATAGAAATATTCTTTAAAGGGAAGATAAGTGTATACAAATTAGAAACTAGTCACTATTCACTCTAATTCTAGCTCTGTTATTAATGAAAAGGTGGATGCATTTTGTACCCATGAAATTTTACAATTATTTCTAGCAATATCATTAAAATCAAGCAGCATTTCAGTCACCTTTCCTTCCTCAGATACCAAAGTGTCTAGTAACATTCTGTGTAGGTAATATAATATTACTGATGGTGAAATGAAATAGGTGTTTTATAAATATACATATTTAAATATAAGCCTTCTTCATCTACTACCTACTCACGCTCCTGTATATAGCATGTTACATAAAGATGTAATTATTTTATATAGTCACTCAAATACATATCAGGAAACAAACTACCAATGTCTCTTAACTCTACAAATTAGTTAGAAATGCCAAAGTTCACATTTAAAAATTGATTCTAGCTTGAAGTCAATAACTTAGATCTTGCAGGAGAGGATGACCTTCCTTAGTTATCCTAAAGGAAGATGAAACTAAAAGCAATGACATTGGTATTCTAAACACTATGAAGATAGATAAATTGTGTTTATGTATGCTACTGGACTGAATAACAGTGACTATATATGGGTCCTTAAAAACTGGTGGGTGAGAAGGATAAATGTAATTCTTTGTGAAGACCAATGCTTAAAAATTGTAACCTATATTCTCTGGAAAAAATTTTATTTACAAAATTTTACTTTGGGAAATAGTGGAATATTTTCTTAAATAAAACCTTCAGTGTTTGTTCAATAAAAATATACTGAATATCCTATGGCACCAGATAGTGTTTTATTTGCTGGAAAAGCAGCACTCAATAAAGCCAAGAGAAACTTCTGCTCTTGTGGAGCTTACATTCTGTTGGAAATGTAATATACATCAAAATACAAATGCTCAAAATACAAAACTGATCAGAATGTAACTACTGTGAATCAAAGTCCACTTTCCTCTTCTATTTGCACTATTCACTCTTACACTCTTTCTTGACCTGCATTTGAAAATTCCTACTCTGAAGGCAAACCAATACAAGAAACTGATAAAAATAACTGTGCACTCAATGTAGTGATGAAGCAAAGTCTGTATCATTAGTCAAGTGTCTGCTATTGTAGTTCCTGGAATTCCAGAACCCTGGAGATTAATCAACTAAGGGAACCTCTTCCTATCCTTGAACAGCATGAACTTCTAAAAATACGATTCCATTGTCAGGCCCTTTTTCTCCCTGGTAGAGGCACCACTGTGGGTCTGTTGCCTGTGTCTTGACATTCCTTCAGGTCACCGTTGTCAGTGTGGTGCTCTCAGTACCTCCACCTCTCCTTTGGGTTCTCTGCCATCACTTATGTGCTGGAATACAAACTTTCCCTCTCTCTGAGGACTGCCTCGTCCCGTCCCCTCCCTTAGGCAGAATATGGAGATTTTACATCTTGAGACCATATGATTTGAAAACCTTCATTCATTAATTCACTTACAAACTCATTTTTTCATTTGCTATTATTCACATATATATAGTATATAATTTTTATTGATTCACATTTATTTGACAAATAATAAATGTGCTAAGTGCTCTGAAATATACTTAATTAGCAAAACAGACACTTTCCTGTTCTCAAGAGACTGGAGTCTATTGGAGGAGGAAGATATTAATAAAAAATTACAGAATTTCAACTATAATAGGTATAGCGAAGGAGATATACATGCTATTTTGAGATTTTCCAATAGAGATAGACGATATAGTTATGAGGGGTTTAGAGGGAGTGTTTCTTTAAAACTGCCTAATAGGGAGAAGCAGCGGGAGAGGTATTTTTCAAAGCACTGTGGTGGGAGAAAGCCCCCACCTAAGAATTCAGAGTCCTTTAAATTGAGGAATGAGCTTCTTGGAACTCTACAGGTACCACTGGAGTCCAGTGCTCAGGATTTCTCTCCCTTCCTTCTGGGAGCAGATTCTCCCACAGATGATTTGGATGGCCACCCAGGCAAAATTTATTTGACAAATAATAAATGTGCTAAGTGCTCTGAAATATACTTAATTAGCAAAACAGACACTTTCTTGTTCTCAGGAGACTGGAGTCTATTGGAGGATAAACTTCTGGTTTCATCCAACCAGAAGTTAGCAGAGTCTCTAGAGAGCAGATCACTATACAGAACAGTGAAACCTGAGTCTCAAGGACTCACCCAAGAACACAGGACTCCTCAGGAGCTGAGCCTTCAATTCATTGTAACTACAGTGGCTGAAAGATATGGTTTCAGAATGCTCTCAGATGGACTAATTTACTGTACTGGTTAAGTATTAGTTTTAATCATTTATGGTGAATGATGTTGGTTTTACATTTCTGGTAATATTATGATGTTCCTTTAAAAGCTAAATTTAAATTAAAAATGACAAAAAAAACTTGATCAGTGGAAAGAAAACCAAAAATTAATTAGGGATCATGCAAGAACATATTAAAAATTCTGTGCAAGGAGAAAGCATGGCACAGGGGCTGGGATTGTGGTTCACAGGTACAGCGCTCACCTAGGATGCATGACGTACTGGGTTCAATCCTCAGCACCACATAAAGTAAGATAAAGACATTGTGTCCATCTATAACTAAAAAATATTTTTTTAAAAAGCATGGCACAGCTGTAGAAATATTAACAAACTCTGATTACTGAGATGTAAACAGCTTAAAAAGCAATTGGAACTAGATTTTGCAAGACTTTGAAGGCTGTGTCAAGGATGTTATTTGTTGTCCTCAGCCAGTGGAAAGCTACTGATGATGTTTTAAACAATGTGCATATTTGCACACACACATGTGTGGATAAGATGATCAGAAATGAATTTTTAAAATATTTTCTAGCTACAGGGTAGAAATATCAATTGGAGAGGAAGAAGAGTAAACATGGGAAGGCCATTTAGAATGATGCTATTTTGGATACTCTGGCAACAGTATAGTAAGGTGGACTAAGAGCTATTTCTATTTCTTTTTCCATGGTGAGGAAATGTGCTATTTTCTTGCATCAGAGAGAGACCAAATCATTTTCTCCCTTTCTAGAGAAAATTTGCTGGTAGACATGTTTATCAATGTTGAATATTGACATTTCAGTTATGTTTCATTTTATGCACAACATCTTTATCCGTGGGTCTACAGTGTAAATGTGATGCTAAACAGATTTATCTGGATTATTACAAAGAAGGTTTCATGTCTTTCATGTGTGAGATAGGATAATTCAGGCTCATTTACTGCTATTAACACATAGAGGGCATGACAAATATATCAGTAATTGCAATAAATGTAAATGGACTTTATGAATAAGAAACAAAGTAAAACAAATGCCAGATAAATGATACTTGTTATATGTGCATTTAATACATAAGGGCTCAGAAAATTTGAAAAGAAAGAATGTGAAACATATACCAGGAAAACACTAACCAAAAGAAAGGTAGTATAGTGTCATTATTATTTTCAGATAAGGCAGAATTTAAGGCAAAAGAAAATTATAAAATATTTATGATGTAATGAGACAGAAACAATTCAATAGGAATATATACATCTTAACATTCATACAAGTAGAAAACTTTACAACATACTGGGAAGTTTTACTACCTTCCTTTAAAAAGTAGAAAGTAAAAAAATAAGTTAGAAAAGATGAACAGCTTTGACTAGTACACTTTACAACTTTTTAAAAATACCTTGTAACTCAAACAAATAGAGAATGTACATTCCTTCTGTAGTACTCACAGAATATTTTTAAAATATTGGCCATAAAGTAGGTCACAAAACACAGTTTCAACAAATATCAAAGAATGAAAATTAGAGACCACCAAATTATCTGAGTACATAGGAAAAATAAATTAATTTTAAGAGATACCCCAACAATTCTGGAAACAAGATTATTTCAACTAATTCAGGGGTCAAAGAGATCTGCAAAAAATAAGCACAACTTGAAGATTCATGATTTTCTCCCTGTGAAGGCAGCAGAGATTCAGTGTGAATAGTTTGCAAATATCTCAAACTCACTTGCTAGATGGAGATCAAATGTCTATAAGTTTATAATTTTTATAATTTTGATTCATGTATATTTTCTTTAATTTTATGTATTAACTTTTTATTCTCTGAATTAATTAATTCATAAAGTAAATATTTTCATTTAGTTGTACCAGCTATTTTTGATTTAGCCAAACTTAATATTGTAGAACTTTGGGGATCTAAATGGAGTGTCATTAAAGAATCTCTTCAGCATACTTTTCTGTCAGTTCAGATGGGTGAGAATCATTGATGGCATCTCTAAAGTAGATTTAAAGGTGATTAACAGGTGAAAGGACCAAACAACTGCTCTTGATTCTGTTATCTGCTCTCTTCAAATTTCATCTGAGTTTGGTCCTTAGATTATTTTTTTCTCTTTTGTAATGTCTGAAAGAGTAATTGGTACTTTGTAATTTCCTCTTTAAAAAATCAGTTTAGATCAAACTGTTTTAATTATATGAATGTTTTAATCTGCACTTTAAAATTATTTCCTTTTTTCCTCTAAAACTACAACTTAATAAAGAGACCGTATTTCATAGGCAGTCAATGTAAGTGCTTCAGAGACATTTATCACTGAACAACTTTTTCTAAAATTGGACATAGCACAGCAAACATTATAAAGGTCTTCAGTGGGTAAACTGGGGGTGTTGAAGATGTGTCAACTGGTTAGGAATTTTGATCACTCTTCCTGTCGTGGTGTGAGCAAGCTGTGAAACTAACACAAACCTAGAAGTTTGTACCACTTGGAACAGCATCCATGTTTAGAGCTGGACAAGGTCCTTTGGTCAGCCAGTGATTCAGAGAATCCTTCAAATCCATGTATAAGACAGAGCAAATGAGTCCTAATTCTCAAATACAGTCACCTGCACCTCAAATGAATTTTCTAGAAGATGTGGTCAAAGCTCCCCAATGTTAAAGAAAGTTGAGATGTCACAGAGATGACAGACCAGGCTGAAGAGCCAATACATGTCTTTAAAATGGAAATAATAGTTTAGCAAAAGAAAGGCTGTTTCTGCTATGGCTTTGTATTTCTTCCTTGCCACAGGGTAAAGAAGGGTATTACATTACAGTTAACCTGCTTGTTGGATCCTAACTTCTCACTTGAATTACAGAGTAGAGCAGTTCCAGGAGATCCCATCCACCTTACATTGGCTTTGCCTGTTCTAGAAATTCCTAGTAAGTGAAACCATACAGTGCACATGTATGTTCACAGTTGCCTAGCATCTCTTTCAGGTGCTTCTTTTCCTGACTGGGGACTGTTCCTTTACTACTATATAATATATCCCAGGTAGGCTGCTAATTTCACCCTTAGCATTAGGATCAAGAAGAATCTGCTTAAGGAGAATCTGTGACTGGCTTTTGCATTTCTTCCTTTCTCTTTCTCATCTTTTGAGATTTGTCTTTGCAGTTTTCATCCTGGCCTAGAGTGTTGCCCTCATAGTTTCTCAGCACTTCCATGGGGGCACAATTTGACCTCAGTATCAAGTGTATAGGAAGCTGCCACAAAGTTGCTACCTCCAGTGTCTTCCTCCTTTCAGTCTTGTGCTTCTTCAAGTCAGAGTATACCTTATTCGTCAATATAGAACCTAACATAAAATAGGTCCTCAATGAATATTTGTCAAGTTAGCTAAATATGTATTTATTAAATTAGTTATGTATAATTCTATCTATACATTCCTGTATTTATATATGTCAAGAACACTTATGCTACTACAGTTCATAAAATAATATGCAAAGGAGATTAAATGACCAGGCCCTACGGAATATTTAATGGTGATGTACAAGAAATGACACATTCTCACACAAAATGATTTTAAAGGATGAGCGAGGCTTTCAAAAGACCACATAAAATGCTAAGATTAGAGAAACAGGGATCCACAGCACCAGACAGTCATTCCCAAGGTTAGAGAACCCTGGTTAGAAACTGTCTTTGATCCTTTGATCATCATATAGGGGCTCTGAAACAAGTCCTGAACATACCAAAGACGAGATCATGCAGAACAGCCTAGCATATAACAAAGGGAATCCAAATATGAGCAGAACTATTCCCTCAGAGAAGAAGTGTTGAAGCTGTCATCAGTTAAATGGTGGGGAGAAATCGGGGACTGATGTTTCCCATACTGTAAATTGGCTCTGGTTCATCCCATATACATAGGTATAAGGAAGCTATTTTAAAATTATTTTAATTATTAATCACATCAGATATATGCAGTTCTCTTTAATGAATGCAAGTATACACACTTTGGAAAACATGTTATTGCCTTCAGGAAGTCCCAAATTAAAGATCCCTGTATTTATCCCTTTATGTAGAACTTCTAAGTAGAGGAGATGATTAAAGCCAAGCAGTTAGTGCTCAGAATGTCTGCGATTCCCAAAGCATCTTACTTTAAATATTGAGCCCCTTAAATTCTTTTTTCTTTGTTCTGAAGGCTTGATAATCATTTCACATTACAGGATCTGCCACCTCTGGCCTATTTTTTCCACAATTTCAATGCAATTATTAGGCATACCTCCTCCTTTCTCCACCCCTCTGGAAACTGAGATGACTGCAGAAAATTGGAATAAAAAAGGGTCATTCTGCTGCTGAAGTTAATTAAAAATAATTTTAATTATTAATAACAGCAGAAAAAAACTAATAAGATATAATTAACAAAATTAATTGCCTAATTATTCTTTAAAATGTGGAGTACAAAAAGTTTCCTTCTTACTTAGACTTCAAGTTAAATATTATTTGGTTATCTGTTAAACAGAATGGTTGAGTAAATTTTATTTCTTCCTTTTAACATTATGTGTTTTTATCAAGGTAATTGTTATGGTTTAGATGTGATTCCCTCAAAAGCTCATGCGTGAGATAAGGCAAGAAGTTTTAGAGGGGGAAATGATTAGCTTATGAACTAACCCAATCAGTGAATTAATCCCCTGATGGGGATGAACTGAGTGGTAACTGAAGGCAGATAGGTGGCCATTAGGGGTGGCATTGGAGTATATATTTTGTATCTGGCAAGTGGAGTCTCTCTGCTTTCTGATTTCATGTGAGCTGTTTCCTTCTGACATACTCTTCTGCCATGTTGTTCTGTCTCACCTGGAGCCCCAAGGAATGGAGCTGGCTGGCTATGAACTGAGACCTCTGAAACTGTGAGCCCCTAATAAACTTTTCCTGTTCTACAATTGTTCTAGTTGGGTTTTTTAGTCACAGAGGTGGGAAAAAAAAACCTGACTAAAACAGTAATGTACCTGTACTGCTTCAAGTTTGAAATAGAAAAAATTAAGCAAAGGAAAAGGAGACGCCTCTGCCTAATCTTATCAACTGCTCACATAGTTTAAATTCATTCTGTTATTTATGGTTATATTTCTAAATCATACATTTTTGTATTTTTGTTGGCCAACCTATTTATTTTGTATTATGGAAAATTAGATCGTAGTATATTTATATCACACAATTCATTTCCTCCATTTTTTCAATAAAAATAGATGATAATTTTGGTAAAATTAGTACTCAAGTTCTGCCTAATAATGATTAAGTATATGTGGTCCATTGTTCAGTCATACTGTACACTGATTACAGATTTTGCTCTAATTTATGTTTGTTCATACCTCTTTGGTTTGCTTAGTTTTCTATGTACCCATTACTTTATAACTAAAAGTTCCAAAGTCTCCAATGGGATTTTAAATTCTTCTGATTTTTAAAAATATATGGGAAGACACATTAGGTGTTCCATGGGCTCCTTTTCTGTTTAGAGTTCTCGATCCTGTCCAAACCAAGGTGGCTACTCTCTGGCCCAATCAGCCAAACCTGCTGCCTCTTGCTCATTCTTCCAGAGATTTTAAAAAAATGTTTCAATAAATGAATTGACAAGATATCAACAAATAATGTGGTAAACAGTATTTCTAGAAAAGACCCCCAAAACTTTACACTCCCTAATCCCCAGAACCTGCAAATATGATGAGCTATAATTCTTATGATTCTGTCATGTTATATGGTACCATTAACCTTAGGAAGGCAAGATCATCCAGGTGGGCCTAATCCAATCACAGGAGACCTTAAAATCAGAAAGCTTCTCTAGCTAGTGATATAGGAGGATTGACCGGAAAAGGAAAATCAGATTCTAAAGAATGACTTGGTACAGCTTTGCTGGCTTCAAGCTGAAGGAGGTGAGATGATGAGGAAAACAGATGGTTTCTGGAAGGTAATGTCCCCCGCCACCCACCCTCGCACTTACCTCAGGTAGGAAATGGGGAGCTCACACCCACAGCTACAGGAGCTGAGTTCTTCTGGCAACCTGAGCGATGGATTCTTCCCTGAGCCTCCAAACAAAAGCTCTGCAGGTTGACTCCTTAATTTAGGTCACCCTGAGCAGAGAAGTCACTCAAATCTTCCTAAGTTTAACCTAGAGAACCATGAGGTAAGCAACAGGTGGCATTTCAAGATGCTGAGTTTGTGGTGTTTGTTATACAGCAATAGTTTTAAATATATGGACTTTCTGGACAGATAACTAATAATTGGAGTAATATTACTCAGCATTAGAAAGAAACCAAGTGCTCATATATGAAACAATTTGGAGGATTCTCAGATATATTTTGTTGATCAAATTAAAATGCCAGAATTAAAAGAGAGGCCATATTAAAGAAAAAAAAACCCACTAATTTATGGTGCTAAAAATCAGAGGCAGTAGGAAGGAGAAGGGATGAGCTAGAAAGGGCCTATGAGACCCTTCCTGGGAGGTAGAAATATTTTGCTGGTGGTTTTCAATTGCACAACTCACAGAACTCCATATTTCACATCTGTTCATCTTACTGTATAAATATAGAATGTACTTCCATATAAATAGATATAAAATAAGCTAAAGTTAAAGCAAAAATAAGTTGTGTAGTCATCCAGAGTGGATCATGTTCTCTGAAGAATGTCCACATTTGAATGATTCCTTAAGCAGTGAAATAGGAGTTACCTCGTGAGCTTGTTCCTGTCACTGTGGTTTCTTAAAGCTCATTTTGTCATTCAGTTTTTAATGTTATTATTTACCCTCACTTTCCAACAGCCTTATGAGTTCTTTGACAGCAAGAGTATTACAGGTCTTAGCAGAATTCCTTACCTAGGATAAGCACTTCACCAATAATTGGCAGGTTTGATCAATTCATACAGGGGGAAATTATATAAGTAAGTCTAACTTACTTGTCTGTTTTCAAGTATTTGACTATTTTAATCTTCTAGGGCTTCATATTCATAATATATATATTTATAATATGTATATTTATAATATATATAAAGTACCATATTTATAATATATCCTTACATGTTCTGTCTTGTATTGCAGCCATTTTCCTCATCTGTTTTTTTTTTTTTAATTTATTTTTTAGTACCAGAGATTGAACCCAGAAGCTCTCAATCCCAGGTCTTTTTGTATTTTATTTAGAGACAGAGTCTCCCCAAGTTACTTAGGGCTTTGCTAAGTTGCTGAGGCTGGCTTTGAACTCACGATCCTCCTGCCTCAGCCACCCATGCCACTAGGATTACAGAGATGTGCCACCACACCTGGCAACTTTTCTCATTCTCTCTTTGGGAGAATCAATGAATGTGATCTTTTCTTTCTTTTATAAGCTATAGTTCTTTCAGAAGCAGCCTCCTCTCCTAGTGTTCCTCTAAAATAATTTGAATTTGTCGTTGCCTTACAACCTGAAAGACAAATTCAACTTTCCTTAGATATGAATGTACTATTGTAACAGTGGTCCATTTTGTGTTTTGAATATAGACCTTGCTTCTCTGCCACTGGGATTTATTTTTAAAACAGACATGTTTCTTTCTCTTCCTCTCTCACTGCTCCTCCCTAAACTCTCCCTCTCCCTAATATCAGGGGAAATAGGATTGACTTTCTTTCCCATTTTAGGCAGATTTATCTGTCCTTAAGTACACACCCACCATAGAAACAAAGTAATTCCAATTTAGGGGATGGCACCAGAAGATCTCAGAAGTGACTATCTCCCAAATTAACAAGTGAGTTACAACTCCAGAAGAGAACCTGTAGAATATAGCCTTTGAATCTCCTCTTTAAAAGCCTCTTGTTCCTGCTGATGAGCAGAATCACAGCCTTTGGAACAGGAGTACCCTGTGTTTCTCCTTTGCTAGCAAAGCAATAGAACTTCTTTTTCCTTTTTCTCAAAACCATGTCCTCATTATTGGATTGGTATCAGGAACAAAAACTGAGTTTTGGTAACACTACCAAGATATGTATATGTATATATATACATATATACGTATATGTATATATATATATATATATATACATATACGTATATATGTATTTATAAGCGTATATACATTATATATGAAACATTATAAGACGTCTTAACAAAATCATTATAAAGACTGGCTGTAATTATAAAGATGGATCCTTGAAATAGATTTATAAATGCATATATTAAATTTATAATGCAAGATAATAAAAATAGATTTTAGCCATAGAACAGTTTCAATACATAGAATTGTTAAGAAAATATCAGGGATAGTGGACTTTTTTAAACAAACATGCTCTGCTCTATTTTCTAGTCACAAAACTACTCAGCCTAGTTTTAATTAGAACTGCCTCCTGTAATCTTAAACTAATCCTTGAAAATTGGAGACATGAAAGAGCAGAAAAGAAAGTGGTTCTTGTTGACAGATGACAGAGCACAGTGTCTGTACTTTTCAGTTTACTGCCTGTTAGTTTTGGAAGATGGGATAATCCTCTGATGAGTCTCTGATATTTTGTTTCAGCTTCAAATAAGGGACTATGACCGTTGATAGGAGTGCCTATAATTTAGCTTTGGCTTTAGTCCTTTTCCGGTCTTAGATATAACCAAAGATTCACTTGTAGGTTGAATAAGAGGAATATTGATTATACTGATGACTTGATATCAGGATTTTTTATACTGATGACTAAGGAGGCTGATGCTCCAGACTTCAAAAGACCTGGATTCCAAATGTGTGAAAAGTTGTTCTTAAAAATGATCTGCAGTTTTGCTGACTGGACTAGAGTCAAGATACTGGTAATTTGATTTCACAATCTATGTTTGTTTCTCCATTGATAGCATTGACCTTCAGGTATCTGTGTTCATATCCAGTAGGAGTGAGGATAGATATAATATAAAGCTGCACTTTTAAAAATTTAGGTTTCCATATATTCTGTATATAGAAACATAATGCACATCTCTCCTTTATCTGCTGTGTGACTTTGAGCAAATTTCTAAATTGTAGCTATAGGATGATTCAGAGGATTAAACAAAATGTGCATTTTTCATTTTTTGTTGCCGAGTTCCACTTTCCATGCACAATCTCAATTCTGATGGGTTTTAAGTCTGTGTACCCTTCAAGGTGAAATTGACCTCTGTACCCAACCCCATGGGAGGCAGAGTTAATTCTATGGCTGCCTTTGCCTTTTGAGTTAAATTTCCAGCTAATAGCTATTTTCCATATACATGCCCAACCCAATGAAATACCTAGTCCTTCCTTTGACTTTCAAATTCAATTTATTTGTAAAATCTTATTCTAAGGATATGTGTATGTTTGTGGCAGAGAAGCCTAGCTGTCCTTTAAAGTCTTTTCCCTTCCTTTCCTTGGGGTATAGTCATTTCTGGTAGCAGCTACCTAACCAGAAACAGTTCTTGGCATATATTAGTTTGCTGCCAAATTATCTCCTATCCTCAGACCATATATGTCTTTAAAGTCATCTTAGCTTTCTGCACTATCCTCAATAATCCTGCTCCAGACCTGACAAAGTTTTTTTCTGCAGAAGAGGGTTCGCCTCCAGTTCTTCCTATGATGATGAACATACTACCATTGTGACCACTGAGCACCTGAAAAGCGGGTAGTATGACTTGAGAAACTGGGTGTTTACACTTTATTTTAATTACTTAGATTTAAATAGCCACACATGACTTAGTGTCTAGTGCTTTGTAGTTCTAGCCCCTGTGAGCCAATGCTCAAGAAAGTCTGACTTGTTTTCCTTTAATAGTAGATGAAATTTTGTTTACACTAAATTAAAAAAAAAAACAAATTTGTCTTTTTTTCAAGTAGCAGTGTACAAATATTGGTGTGTAAAGATAATGTAGGGATTTTGAGTTTTAGTCATGGAAGTTCTCATTTAGTAAAGCAAGGAAATAGTTTTTTCTGAATGTAATTCTTAAAGAAGAATTAATTCAGGTGACTCTGATACAAGTGGTGCAGAGACCAATTTCTAACACGGACAGATGTGTCCCAGTTTAAGAAAATCTAGCACTTTCTTAAATAAAAGGATAAATGGGGCTATTAATAAGAATAAACATACAATATTTTTAAAACACAGTTTTGATATTAAAGTTTCTTTAAAAACTTAGGATTGAAAAAGAAAACTGTTATGGTTTGTCTATGAGCCATCTCCCAGAAGATTATGTAGCAATGTAAAAATGTTCAGAGGTCAAATTATTAGATTGTAAGAACTGTGACCTAATCAATAGCTTAACCTATTTGATTAAAAATTTGAATATTTTACTGGGTGGTAATTATAGGCAGTTGGGGTATGGCTGGAGAAAGTGCATTATTAGGGGTATGTTCTTGGGAACTATGTATATTTTAACTATGTATATTTTTTCCTTTAGAAATTTATTGATTATAAATGCATTATTGAAAATATCAATCAAAACCAAAAGCTTGAGTAACAGAGTTAGACCTAAAAATATACAACTGTATGTAATCTATAGGTGACTCTAAATCTAAGGACACAAGTAGACTGAAGGCAAAAGGATATAAAAATGTTACATACAAAAGTCAGCCAAAGAAAGCTAGGGTGGCAAAATTATAGTATGCAAAACATTTTAAAACAAAAAGTTATATGAGATAAAATATATTTTAAACTAAAAAAAATCTCTGAAAAGAGGAAAAGTAGAATATTACATAAAGATAAAAGGTAACTTTCCCTAGGATACTGCAACAAGAGATACACTTGCACTCATATCATACTTCCAAAATATAAAAAGGTAAGATGGAGAGAATTGAATAATGAAATGGAAAGCAACACTTTATACTAAGAGACACCAGTCTCCCCTTACTGCAAATAAATAAGTCAAGTCATTCTAAATGGTAATCTGAAAACAGAAAACTTTGAAAAACATTTTCAACCAATTAGACTTATATACTCAAATGATCTGAATAGCAAAGGGAATAACATACTGGATAAGACTAACTTGTAGGAAATGAAACAAAAGTTAATAGATATCAAAATATTAAAATTATTTTATAAACATCATAGAATAAAATTAGAAGTTAAAAGTGGAAGGGAAGTTAAAAAATCCATAAACATGTGGCATTTGATTGGATACTCTTGAACATGATCTTGTACAAGAAATTAAAGACAAAAGATGTCTGAATTTTTTTTGTTTATTTCAATTTTATTGATTTTAGATCTGATTTCAATTATTTTTTGTTTTCTACTGTGTTTGGTATTAGTTTGTTCTTTTTCTAAGGCTTTGAGATATAATGTTATTTTTTTATTTAGTGACTTTTTATGCTTTTAGTGAATGAGCTCAATGAAATGAACTTTGTTCTTAGAACTGCCTTCATAGTGTCCCAGAGATTTTTATGAGTTGTGTCACAATTCTCATGTACCTCTAAGTATTTTTTCATCCCTGATTTTTCTGTTATCCATTGGTCACTCAATACCATATTATTATAACTCAAGGTGTTACAGTAACCCCTATTTTCATATTATCATTGATTTCTTATTTTATTCCATTATGATCTAATAGAATGCAAGGTATTGTCTCTATATTTTGTATTTACTAAACATTGCTTTGTGGTCTAAGATATGGTCTATTTTGCAGAAGGATCCATGTGCTGCTGACAAGAAAATGTGTTGACTCATTGATGGATAAAATATTCTCTATATGTCTGTTAAGTCTAAATTAGTAATCATATTTTTTATTTCTATAGCTTCTTTATTTATTTTTCATTTGGAGGACCTATTCTGTGGTGAGAGAGCTGTGTTTTCCACTGGTGAGTATTACTGTGTTGTGGTCTATTTGATTCTCGAATTGAAAAGGGTTTCTTTGACATATATAGGTGCTCCATTGGTTGGGGTATAAATATTTACAATTGTTACATCTTGTTGATGAATAATTCCTTTAGGTAGTATGAAATGTCTTTTTCTCTCCCTTATGAGTAACTTTGGCTTGATGTCCACTTTATTTGATACTGATGGAGATAGAAACCCCTGCTTGTTTATAAGATCTATGTAACTGATATGTTTTTTTCCTATCCTCTATCTTCAGTCTATGGATGTCTTTGCCTATGAGATGAGTCTCTTGGAGACAGCATATAATTGGGTCTTTTTATAATTCTTTTTTATATGTCTTTTGATTGATGAGTTTAGACCATTTACATTCAAAATTATTGAGAAATAATTTTTATTTCCTATCAATTTATTTCTGGTTGTTAATTTGAACTAGTTTCTCCTTTGATTGACTAGTATAATTTCTCTCTTTGCTGATTTTTACTTTTGTTTTTCATTGATTCTTCAAAATGATTTTATTGAGTATGTTTTATAGTGAGGGCTTTCTAGTTGTGAATTCTTTTAGCTTTAGTTTATCATGTAAGATTTTTAAATTTTCCTCATCAATTCTGAAGCTTAATTTTGCGGGCAGATTATTCTTGGCTGGCATCCATTTTCTTCCAGAGCTTGATATATATTATCCCAAGATCTCCTAGCTTTGAGGGTCTGGATTGAGAGATCTGCTGAGATCCAGAAGGGTTTCCCTCTATGTGATTGATCATTTTTCTCTGGCAACCTTTAAGTTTTATCCTAATTCTGTAACACAGGCATTTTCATAATAATGTAACTTGTCTGTTTTAATTTTGTATATTTGGGGTCTGTTAAGTTTCTTATATTTCATTTTCCATTTCATTCTTTAGGTTTGGTAAATTTTCATTGAAAAGATTGTGCATTTCTTTGGTTTGTATCTCCTCACCTTAATCTATCCCAATAAATCTTAAATTTGGTCTTTTCAGTTATTCCATATTTCTTGGAAGTTCTGTTCATGGTCTCTTAACATCTTTTCTCCATGGTCAACTTTGTGTTCAAGATTATATATTTGGTCTTTATTAGCTGAAACCCTGTCTTCCAAGTGGTCTAGTCTGTTGGTGATGCTTTCAATTGAATTTTTAATTTGGTTTATTGATTTCTTTATTATGAGGATTTCTGCATGATTTTATTTTTAGTATCTCTATCTCTTTGTTGAAGTTAAATTTCACTTCCTGTATTTTCTCTCTGATGTCACTCCTTACATCATCTTTTAACTCACAGATTATGCACATTCTAAACTCCTTCTCTGACATTTTTTCACTGTAGTTTCAATGGGCTCTGTTATTGGAGTATCTTGGTTTATTTGGGGTGATTTATTCCCTTGC
Organism: Marmota marmota marmota; assembly: GCF_001458135.2. NCBI lineage: Eukaryota > Metazoa > Chordata > Mammalia > Rodentia > Sciuridae > Marmota > Marmota marmota. The sequence goes on from NW_026000103.1 coordinate 7,520,714, forward strand.
TTTTCATGTTTTTGGTTTTTTTTTTTTTTTTGTGTGTGTGTGTGTTTACCCATCTAGCAGTATGGGTCTGAGGCAAAGAGCTTTTACTCTGTAGACATATAGTGTCCCTGAAGGTTTCCAGTACCTCATTATTTAGGGGGAGACAAATAATAACAATTACCAACACAAATAATATACAGCATTAAAACATATAGTTCCTGCTATGACATCTATAATGTTGTCATGATAAACAGAAATGATATGATCAGCTATTGCGTATAATAAAAATGGTACATTTGCAAAAGGGTTTACAGTTTCAAACAGTGGATAGGAAGAGGACAGAAATAATATAGTAGGTGATGATTATGAGGGAGGAGTAGAGAAGATAGAAGTAAAAAATTAAAGAAAGAATGGAAGAGAACAATAGAGATTGACCCTTACTAGAAGAAAAGAGAGAAAGAGAATCAAGGGAACAGATAAATGGGAGAAAAATATCAAATAAGAGATTTAAAAGTTAAAAATAAGATAATATAAAACAAAAGTAAAATATACTAATCAAACATCCTAGTCCTCAAAAAACAGTCCAAGAAAAATAACCGGTTTTAAAAATGCTAGAAATGAGAAAAAATATGAATACGCATAAATGTCCATGAACCATTAAGGACACAATTAAGTAGAGAAAAGAAAAAATGTCTTAATGAAAAGTTAAATAATTGTTTCTATTGGAATTCAGAAGATTCTCAGCTTCCCTTCTCAACAGGATTAGGTGAGACTATCTGGAGTATGCTGCTTGCTCCCCTCTTAGAGTAGGGTTGCTAGAATGAGAGAGTTAGTCCCGTAGGTCTAACTACTGGAGGTGGGGGTTAGGCTTAGTTAGGATCCAGGCTCTTTGGTGAATGCCAATTGATCTGGAGATTTTAAATCACTGCACCTCCAGAGCCCAGTAATTGCCAGTCCATGCTGGGAGACTGCACCTCAAGGATCTCCCTTGGTTCTCTCATTTAGTAGAGGAGCCAATTCTTAGTCCACTACCTCACCTGTGGACCACATGTTTCTTGGTATCAGGGTCAGTCTCCAGTCTCAATCTCTTCCTGCCCTTTTGAATTCACAAGCAGGCATCTCTCTCCCAACAGGCTATGCAAGCAGCCAGATTGAAGGCAGATGGGGAGACCTAAGTGAGTTTTCATGATGAGTTGTCCGCTGTGTAAACCTCTCTCCATGTTTGATTTTCTCTTAGTCACTTAGGCACACACCATGTTATGCAGTATGGATTTGCCTCGCCTGTATTTTGGGCCAGACTCAGTTTTGACAAGAATCAGCTTCCTCAGCTGCCAATTCCCATGCCTGAGGTTGCAAAATTGTTCCTTCCTCTGTCATCCACACACAGCCAGGAGAGATGCAGTTTCTTTCTTATATAAGGATATTGTACAGGAAAACATTTCAGTTTAGTTGGGCAGTGTCTTTGATCTCTAAACTCTCCATATTCAGACATGCCTTATTTATTCTAAAAATGTGGGTTCCTTTAATTCCCTTATTCTTCCATTTCACTCATGGAAAGACTGCTCTGGGTGGTGCCTCTGGGCCCGACAGTAGATATGGCACTGAGGATTCTTTTTTGATTCATTGTATACAATTGCAGCATGACTTTTCATTTTTCAGGTTGAACATAATTTAGCGTCACACCATATGTGCAGTCATACAAGTAACTTGGGTAGTGATGTCCATCTCATTCTACCATCTTTCCTGCCCCTGTTCCCATACCCCCTCCCTTCTCTTCCCTCTCCTTTACCTAATCAAAGTTCCTCCATTTCTCCCTTGGGGGATTCTTTCTTATTATATCCAGTCTCCTGGGTTCCTGATCTGCTTTGAGTGTCCAGTATTAATTTCCAGTATAAGTCCCCCAAACTTTTTTTTTTCCCATTCACCCGCTATGCTGAGAAGCTGCCTATCTGTTTTCTTGGTTTCACACCACAGAGCAGCCAGGTAAGCAACCTCATCTATTCTGCCATCTTGAAATATAATGAGAACTATATTTTGTCCCTGGATTTTCTCTTTTACTTTGCTTTCTGGCTGCTTTGAGCTGAGCAGCTTTCCTTGACCATGTTCTTCTGTGATGTTCTGCCTTATCCCGGGTCCAGAGCAATGAAACCAGGAAACCATGGACTGAAACTCTGAGCCAAAATAAACCTTAATTCCTCTAATTTGTTCTTGTTGGGTATTTTGGTTAAAGCTAATAAATAAATAATTTTTTGTATGCTAGAGCCAGAAATGTTGGACTAGGTCTCTATCCTTCCAGGAAAATTTTACTATTTTTTCTTTTTTGGACTCTTAGGTGGGAAAGAATAAAGGTACCCTGTCTCTAAGTTCCAAAAAGAAAGACTCCATGTGGTCAAGTGTTTTGATTCCTCTTTCTCTCAACATTCATTCATTCATTAATTCAATCACCAAGTGCTATAGTAAATGCCGGGAAGGCTGAGATGTCACTTTTATAGTGCTTATTGTTCATTATAGGGTGAGGTAGAAGAAAGCACTTAATATTTTCCAGATGCTCTGTTAGATTATGTTCATTTCATGTATTATTCCAAATCTTTCCTCACAGCAACCCTATGCAGAAATATACTATTGTTACTTAAATAACAATGCTTCAGAAATAATTAAGGCCTCCTATACAGAAAGTTCCAAACTAAGTGTAGTAGATGCTATAGTTTGGTTCTAGAATGACCCCCGAAAGCTCATGAGTTGAAAGTTTCTGTAAGGGGACAGATAGATGATAATGGTGGGAACACAAGGTTAAGAGAATAATTCTATGTGTCCACGGTGTTGACCCTCATCTGCTTTCTTTGCCAACAAGCAATTTGCTTGCTGTCCTGCCTGGCCAAAGTGGAGGGGATATGTCACGTTCCTGAGCAAACTGAGGCAGGAGTGAAGGTCAGGCAGTCAGTGTAGGTGATGAAGGATATGAATTGAGTGAGAATGATGACTAGTTATCAAAGACAGAATAATGATTGTTAAATTCCACAGTGTTGCTCCTGGGCACTCTGGGTTGCTAGCAATCTCAGCATCCCTGCCCTTGGTCACATATATGGAGAAGAAAGATAAGTTGATAATTAAAAAGAGCAGTTCTGGAGTCTATAAAAGAGCAAGATGCACCCCTTCTCATGGGATTTTCAGCTCTAAACCCTCCTTCTCTTAGGACAAGTCTGTCTATCAGTTTCTTAAATAAAACTTGCTTTCTATACTTGCCTTGGCATTTCTAGGGTGTTTAGTCTTCAGCACTGGGGAATAAGAATCTGTTTCTGACCTCCAAGACCTGTATTACTTGTTCCTTTGCCTGTGGTTCTATTGAGAAGTGGTAGAACTTTGGTAGGTGAAGCTTCCTGGGAGGAAGTGATGTCACTGGGGGCATGCAACTGAAGAGGATATTGGGACCTCAGTTCCATCCTCTCTCTCATTGCTTCCTGGCTGCCATGAGGTAAACAGGCCTCCTCTACCTGTGCTGCCATTGTATATTATAGTATAGTGACATAATATACATCTGACACTATGAGCCAAAATAAACTTTTCCTCTTCATAAGTTGCTTATGTCAGGGATTTGTTATAGTGACATAAAGCTAACTAACACAGTAAGCAAGAAAATGTCAGCTGGAAAATCACACACTTGTCCTTTTTTTTTTTTTTTTTTTTTTTTAGTGTGGAATCTTTGTTGCCAGACTTTAGAGCCACCATGACAATTGGGCTGGAACTGGAAAATTTGAATGGGATGGATAGAGTATTTGCAGAGATAGGGAAAAATGTATTTACGCTCTTAGATTCAACTTAGAATCCATTCCCCATAGAAAATTATTACATGTCAATTACTCATTTCTGGAGAAGGAAGATGGCGGCGAGGGGAGTGCATTGCCCCCGTGTGCTGCTCCACTGTGTGGGAGTATGACAAGTCAGGACGGCTAAAGGATATCTTGTTAGGAATTTCCAGCAATAGTGGGGTGCTCCGGAACCTGGAGGAAGGATTTCCATCGCACGAGGATCGGCTACGGGGACTCAAACGCGAGAGGTTTGTCACACGGAGGGTAACACTGCTTATTCAGCAAATCGCCCTGCGGCTAGAGTCTGCAGCGCGCGCTGGGATAGAGACGCAGGGTTACAGCGCTGCAGTTTCTGCCAGCCGCGCAAGCACCGTACTCAGGGCTGAATTCTGGGTTCGAGACGGGGGAAGGAAGCGGTCCATCTCGGTTCTCCACACCGGTCAGACCACAGAGGAGGCCAGCAGCCACCATGTTGGTAAACTGACGTCACCTTCCCTGTTTTCGACTGACCGCAGCTCATTCAGCCATAGAACAGGTAATTTCAGGCTGCCATTCGCCTGCGGCTTGCAGACAGATTGCTAGGGTTCAGTGCCTGGGTGCTTCTTAGAACCTGATCTTATCGGAGCGAACACCGAGCGCGGGGCGGCCGAGTTCCGGCTCCCGGAACTTCCCTGGCCCGGGGCTAGGAGCCCGCGGAAACTGCTTCTCGGTCCGGGTCCTGCTGAGGGCCGGTCAGGACTCACCCGTTGCTTTGGTTGCCCGGCAAGGGGAACGAAATGCTGCCATTCGCATAGGATACCAACATGGCAGAGATCTGATGTCATCAGAAAGCGGCGGAGGAGAGAACTTCATCAATACCAGCGGTGACATAAGCAGTTGGTCTCCTGGTAGGGGGGGTGAGGCACAGTCACCCGAGTCTCCTCAATTTGTCATCGAGCCAGAGGGGAGGAGCCGGGCCGCCGCCAGCGCCCGGAGCAGGCCCAGCGGCTCGCCAGCGTGGTGACCGCGTGACCCCAATTGGAGAGGGGGCGGAGCGGAGCCGCCACCCGCACCCGCAAGGTGGGCAGACCCGCGACCCAGTGGTACATGGGCGTGGTAGGAGGGGCAGGGCAGAGCCGCCGTTCGCGCTTGCAAGGTAAACAGACCTGTGACAGCCTGGCGGGTCAGGCCCAGTGGCCTGCCAGTGTGGTACACACGTCACCCCAACTGGAGTAGGGGCAGAGCAGATCCTTCTCCCACGCCCGGATCAGGCCCTGCCGGTGTGGTGGTCACGTGACCCCAATTGGAGTGGGGGTGGAGCGGAACCGCCACCCGTGCCCGCAGGGTGAGCAGACCAGTGATCAAACTGCAGATCAGACCCAGGGGTCCGCAGGCGTGGTAGGAGGGGCAGGGCAGATCCGCCGCCCGCGCCTCCAAGGTAGGCAGACCTACAACAGACCGGCGGATCAGGCCCAGGAGCCTGCCGGCGTGGTACAAACACCACCCTAATTGGAGTAGTGGCAGAGCAGAGTCGCCGCCCGTGCCAGGAACAGGCCCAGCGTCCTGCAGGCGGGGTAGTCACGACACCCCATTTGGAGTAGGGGCAGAGTAGAACCGCCGCCCGCGTCTGCAGGGTAGGCAAACCTGCAACCGACTGGCGGATCAGGCCCGGTGGCCTGCCGGCGTGGTACACTCGTCACCCCAATTGGAGTAGGGGCAGAACAGAGCCGCCGCCAGCTCCCAGAACAGGCCCAGTGACCTGCCGGCGTGGTAGCCACGACACCCCAATTGGAATAAGGAGAGAGCAGAGCCGCCGCCCGCACCTGCAGGAAAGATACGCAAGCAGTATGAAAAGACAAGGAAAGAAAGGACCACAAGCAATGCAGGTCAACGCAACTTTAGAAGAGGTAACAGCTGCAGCAGATGGAATGTCAGATAAAGAATTCAGGATATACATGCTTCAGATGATCTGGAGTATCAAGGAAGACATTAAACAGCAAAATCAGACAATGAAAGATCACTTCGACAACGAATTACGCAAACAAATCCAGGAAGCAAAGGATCAACTATACAGGGAGATAGAGGTTATAAAAAACAAACAATCAGAAATCCTAGAAATGCAGGAAGCAATAAACCAACTTAAAAACTCAATGGAGAATACTACCAGCAGAGTAGAACACTTAGAAGATAGAACATCAGACAATGAAGACAAAGTATTTCAACTGGAAAAGAACATAGACAGCTCAGCAAGACTGTTAAGAAACCATGAGCAGAACATCCAAGAAATATGGGATAACATTAAGAGACCAAACTTAAGAGTCATTGGGATACAGGAAGGTACAGAGCTCCAAACCAAAGGAATGAGCAGTCTATTCAATGAAATAATACGAGAAAACTTCCCAGACTTGAAGAATGAGACAGAATCCCAAATCCTAGAAGCCTACAGGACGCCGAATGTGCAAAATCATAAGAGATCCACACCTAGACACATTATAATGAAGATGCCCAACATACAGAATAAGGAGAGAATTTTAAAAGCTACAAGAGAAAGGAAGCAGATTACATTTAGGGGTAAGCCAATCAGGATAACAGCTGATCTTTCAACACAGACTCTGAAAGCTAGAAGATCCTGGAATAACATATTTCAAACACTGAAAGAAAATGGGTTCCAACCAAGAATTGTGTATCCAGCGAAATTAAGCTTCAGGATGGAAGATGAAATTAAAACCTTCCACGATAAACAAAAGTTTAAAGAATTCGCAGCTAGAAAACCATCTCTTCAAAACATCCTCGCCAAAGCATTACAGGAAGAGGAAATGGAAAATAACAATGAAAACCAACAGTGGGAGGTAGGACAGTAAAGGGGGGGGAAATAATCAAAGAGGAAAACAAACCATGTTTAGTAACAGAAATAAACAAATATGGCTGGAAGAACAACCCATATCTCAATAATAACCCTAAATGTTAATGGCTTAAACTCACCAATTAAGAGACACAGGCTAGTAGAATGGATCACAAAACAAGACCCAACAATATGCTGCCTACAGGAGACGCATTTGATAGGAAAAGACATACATAGGCTGAAGGTGAAAGGTTGGGAAAAATCATATCACTCATATGGACTTCGGAAACAAGCAGGAGTGTCCATACTCATATCAAATAAAATAGATTTCAAGCCAAAGTTAATCAAAAGGGATAAAGAGGGACACTACATACTGCTTAAGGGAACCATACACCAACAAGACATAACAATCATAAATATTTATGCCCCAAACAATGGTGCAGCTATGTTCGTCAAACAAACTCTTCTCAAGTTCAAGAGTCTAATAGACCACCATACCATAATCATGGGAGACTTCAACACACCTCTCTCGCCACTGGACAGATCTTCCAAACAAAAGTTGAATAAGGAAACTATAGAACTCAATAACACTATTAATAACCTAGACCTAATTGACATATATAGAGTATACCACCCAACATCAAGCAGTTACACTTTTTTCTCAGCAGCACATGGATCCTTCTCAAAAATAGATCATATATTATGTCACAGGGCAACTCTTAGACAATATAAAGGAGTAGAGATAATACCATGCATCTTATCTGATCATAATGGAATGAAACTGAAAATCAACGATAAAAGAAGGAAGGAAAAAGCATACATCACTTGGAGAATGAACAATAGGTTACTGAATGATCAATGGGTTATAGAAGACATCAAGGAGGAAATTAAAAAATTCTTAGAGATAAATGAAAACACAGACACAACATATCGGAATCTATGGGACACATTGAAAGCAGTTCTAAGAGGAAAATTCATTGCTTGGAGTTCATTCCTTAAAAAAAGAAAAAACCAACAAATAAATGATCTCATACTTCATCTCAAAATCCTTGAAAAAGAAGAGCAAAACAACAGCAAAAGAAGTAGAAGGCAAGAAATAATTAAAATCAGAGCTGAAATTAATGAAATCGAAACAAAAGAAACAATTGAAAAAATTGACAAAACTAAAAGTTGGTTCTTTGAAAAAATAAACAAAATCGACAGACCCTTAGCGATGCTAGCGAAGAGAAGAAGAGAGAGAACTCAAATTACTAGCATACGGGATGAAAAAGGCAATATCACAACAGACACTTCAGAAATACAGAAGATAATCAAAAACTATTTTGAATCCTTATACTCCAATAAATTAGAAGATAGTGAAGGCATAGATAAATTTCTTAAGTCATATGATCTGCCCAGATTGAGTCAGGAGGATATAGACAACCTAAACAGACCAATATCAATTGAGGAAATAGAAGAAACCATCAAAAGACTACCAACTAAGAAAAGCCCAGGACCGGATGGGTATACAGCAGAGTTTTACAAAACCTTTAAAGAGGAACTAATACCAATACTTTTCAAGCTACTTCAGGAAATAGAAAAAGAGGGAGAACTTCCAAATTCATTCTACGAGGCCAACATCACCCTGATACCTAAACCAGACAAAGACACTTCAAAGAAAGAAAACTACAGACCAATATCTCTAATGAACCTAGATGCAAAAATCCTCAATAAAATTCTGGCGAATCGGATACAAAAACATATCAAAAAAATTGTACACCATGATCAAGTAGGATTCATCCCTGGGATGCAAGGCTGGTTCAATATACGGAAATCAATAAATGTTATTCACCACATCAATAGACTTAAAAATAAGAACCATATGATCATCTCGATAGATGCGGAAAAAGCATTCGACAAAGTACAGCATCCCTTTATGTTCAAAACTCTAGAAAAACTAGGGATAACAGGAACATACCTCAATATTGTAAAAGCAATCTATGCTAAGCCTCAGGCTAGCATCATTCTGAATGGAGAAAAACTGAAGGCATTCCCTCTAAAATCTGGAACAAGACAGGGATGCCCTCTCTCTCCACTTCTGTTCAACATAGTTCTCGAAACACTGGCCAGAGCAATTAGACAGACGAAAGAAATTAAAGGCATCAAAATAGGAAAAGAAGAACTTAAATTATCACTATTTGCAGATGATATGATTCTATACCTAGCAGACCCAAAAGGCTCTACAAAGAAACTATTAGAGCTAATAAATGAATTCAGCAAAGTGGCAGGATATAAAATCAACACGCATAAATCAAAGGCATTCCTGTATATCAGCGACAAATCCTCTGAAATGGAAATGAGGACAACCACTCCATTCACAATATCTTCAAAAAAAATAAAATACTTGGGAATCAACCTAACAAAAGAGGTGAAAGACTTATACAATGAAAACTACAGAACCCTAAAGAGAGAAATAGAAGAAGATCTTAGAAGATGGAAAAATATACCCTGTTCATGGATAGGCAGAACTAACATCATCAAAATGGCGATATTACCAAAAGTTCTCTATAGGTTTAATGCAATGCCAATCAAAATCCCAACGGCATTTCTTGTAGAAATAGAGAAAGCAATCATGAAATTCATATGGAAAAATAAAAGACCCAGAATAGCAAAAACAATGCTAAGCAGGAAGTGTGAATCAGGCGGTATAGCGATACCAGACTTCAAACTATACTACAGAGCAATAGTAACAAAAACAGCATGGTACTGGTACCAAAACAGGCGGGTGGACCAATGGTACAGAATAGAGGACACAGAAACCAATCCACAAAACTACAACTATCTTATATTTGATAAAGGGGCTAAAAGCATGCAATGGAGGAAGGATAGCATCTTCAACAAATGGTGCTGGGAAAACTGGAAATCCATATGCAACAAAATGAAACTGAATCCCTTTCTCTCGCCATGCACAAAAGTTAATTCAAAATGGATCAAGGAGCTTGATATCAAATCAGAGACACGCCGTCTGATAGAAGAAAAAGTTGGCTACGATCTACATACTGTGGGGTCGGGCTCCAAATTCCTCAATAGGACACCCATAGCACAAAAGTTAATAACTAGAATCAACAAATGGGACTTACTCAAACTAAAAAGTTTTTTCTCAGCAAAAGAAACAATAAGAGAGGTAAATAGGGAGCCTACACCCTGGGAACAAATCTTTACTCCTCACACTTCAGATAGAGCCCTAATATCCAGAGTATACAAAGAACTCAAAAAATTAGACAATAAGAGAACAAACAACCCAATCAACAAATGGGCCAAGGACCTGAACAGACACTTCTCAGAGGAGGACATACAGTCAATCAACAAGTACATGAAAAAATGCTCACCATCTCTAGCTGTCAGAGAAATGCAAATCAAAACCACCCTAAGATACCATCTCACTCCAGTAAGATTGGCAGCCATTATGAAGTCAAACAACAACAAGTGCTGGCGAGGATGTGGGGAAAAGGGTACACTTGTACATTGCTGGTGGGACTGCAAATTGGTGCAGCCAATTTGGAAAGCAGTATGGAGATTTCTTGGAAAGCTGGGAATGGAGCCACCATTTGACCCAGCTATTCCCCTTCTTGGTCTATTCCCTAAAGACCTAAAAAGAGCATGCTACAGGGACACTGCTACATCGATGTTCATAGCAGCACAATTCACAATAGCAAGACTGTGGAACCAACCTAGATGCCCTTCAATAGACGAATGGATAAAAAAAATGTGGCATTTATACACAATGGAGTATTACTCTGCATTAAAAAATGACAAAATCATAGAATTTACAGGGAAATGGATGGCATTAGAGCAGATTATGCTAAGTGAAGCTAGCCAATCCCTAAAAAACAAATGCCAAATGTCTTCTTTGATATAAGGAGAGTAACTAAGAACAGAGTAGGGACGAAGAGCAGGAGAAGAAGATTAACATTTAACAGGGATGAGAGGTGGGAGGGAAAGGGAGAGAGAAGGGAAATTGCATGGTAATGGAAGGAGACCCTCAGGGTTATACAGTGGAGGGGGTAGAGAGAGAGGAGGGGAGGGGAGGGGAGAGGTGGGGAGGGGGGAGGGTGGAGGATGGGAAAGGCAGCGGAGCACAACAGACACTAGTATGGCAATTTGTAAATCAATGGATGTGTAACTGATGTGATTCTGCAATCTGTGTATGGGGTGAAGGTGGGAGTTCATAACCCACTTGAATCAAAGTGTCGAATATGATATGTCAAGAAATTTGTAATGTTTTGAACAACCCACAATAAAAAATTAAAAAATAAATTAAAAAAAAAATAAAGTTACACTTTGGAAGAAAAAAAAAACTCATTTCTGTTGGAATGGTCCACTAAATGTGCATATGGGTTCAATAAGCATATTCCTAATACACATGGTGCAAGTGAAGCATGGTACCTTCAGAATATGAAGTTAATTGTAGCTTCAGCCAAAATCATTATGCATTAAGTGAGATTAGTCAACCAGAAATTCAGCTTACAGTGTCAATACATTGAAATGAGTGGCCAAGAAAGGTCACTGAATAGGATTAAAGAATGACTTTATTAACATATAGAAGTGATAAACTATTTATAATGCTTTAAATGTATTTTATCTAATGAGATAGATGAGAGGTAGAGAAAAACAACATGACAACGAATTGGTTAATCTGGAGAAAAAAGGCTGAGAAAAAACTGTAGATAGATGCATCAGCAATGTGTCACCAGGAATGTTTGGAGGATAGAAAGTTCTGACTCCCTTATGTAATATCTTGTCCTCATGTTCAATGTTTCAGCTCAATTCTAGCAGTAGATACAGATTCATCAGCTTTACAAAGTATGGTAATCTTTGACTCTAAGATAAGCCAACTTCATACCTGTTCCTGATTTCACTGTCTTATAAAACTTAGTTTAACCTAATTGCTTCACTTTGCAGAAGTTAACTGCAATTATCAGATCTTTGAATGTGAGTACTATTTTTCTCATTATGAACTGTTACTTCTGTTGTTCATGGATTTGTTGGTTGTGAATCATCCTTAGTAATGACCAGCACTGTGTCTACTGAGTGAACATGCTGGAGCCAAATTCCAGACTATAATGGTCTGATCTGTGTCCTGCCCCCAATAGACCAATATAACTGTTAGCCTCCTCATGTTTTGACTGAGTACCAGATGTTTTTTTTTTTGCATCACATCTTATTATTGTTGCAATTATTAATCTTATAAAGATGAGAGGTTAAAATTAATTAAGAGCCCCTTGTGTGCAGGTTCCATGCATTGTGCTTTACGTACTTTACACATTTGTGCCTTATGGCAACTTTATTAAATAGTATTATAATACTCAAATAATAGCCTTTTAAGTTGGAAAGTTGTTTTCATCAACCAATTTTTAGAGTCCACATGGAACCATAGCCGTGGAAGGGATGCCTGCCTTCTTAACCTGACCAGCAAAACCAAACCTGATTATTAAAGTTTTGATAGGTATGAGCTAGGTTTCTTTCATACCTAAGATGCTGATAGTATTTCCCATTTTACAGAAGAGAAAAATAAGACTTAAGTTAAATTTAAAGTGCTAAATTAAATTTGCTTATTGTAAAAAATCTCATTAGTTACAGAGCTGAAATTTACCCAAGTCTGCTTGACATCATTTTGTACTGATTATCTCTAAGATATATTTACCCTTTAATTTTTGGCATGCAGAATATTAATTCTGCATCAAACTAGCAAACTGGTCAAACAAGTGAGCATTCTTAAACCATTAAGTACAGTGAGGTCTGCCTGTTGGAAACTTGGGAGATCTGTCTTTGGCCGTGAATCCTGAAAGTGCCACCTGTACTTTAAATATTTGCACATGTGAAAGATGAGTCATTACTGTGGGAAAAGTCTCACTCATTTACTGGCAGACGTTTGGAATCTGACCAGCATTAATTCTATCACCTTAGATGAAAAACTTTTCTGGTTTCTTCATACCTCATTCATCTACACCCAGAGATAACCTGAAGTTTTTCCTGGACAGATAAATGAATGAAGTGTCTGAGAGCTTAGAGAGGAACTGGGAATATCCAAAATATAAAAGAATACGTGGAAAATTGAGGACAGAAAAGACAAGCTTGACCAACTCGAGAGTGCATCCTAAACACAATAACAGACAGACCATGGTGGATTTCTATAAGAAATTAAAGAATGATGTTCAGGAGTAAGAAAGTGGAATCCATCTGAACGATTTCTGTTCTGGCAGAACTGCTGATGCAAAATCAGAAATGACAAACCTCTGCCAGACCAGGGGTTTCTTTCAAACCACAAGCCACAAGATGTCCTACTATAAAAATGGGAGTAAAGATACTATCTCTCTTCCAGACTCTATCTCCTTTCCTACTTCACTCTCAGGCATCTCTTGACTAAAAGGCCAAATACTTCTTGGTGCTTACAAATCTATTGTCTTCAGTAAATGGCACTGGTGAAGTTAGAGATGCAGAAATATGAAACCAGATCCCTTTCTTTCATTGTATATAAAAAATTAACTCAAAATGGGTGAAAGACCTAAACGTTATACCTGAAAATATAAAATTATTACAAGAAAACTAGAGAAAAAATGTGTTTTTAGTGATTTGTTAGATAGAACCTCAAACAGGCAACAAAAGTAAAAATAGACAAATGGAATTATGTAAAACTAAGAAGTTCATGAGTAGCACAGGACACAATCAACAGAATTAAAAGGCAAGTTACAGAATGGGGGGAAATACTGCAAACTATTCATCCAAAAGTGATTGATATTCAGACGATATAAGAAACCCCAAAAGCTGAAAACTCAAATATGAACAATCCAACTAAAAATTGGATCAAGAAATCAACAGCTTCTTCTCAAAGGAGGAGATACAAATGGCCAACAAGTACAGGAAAAATGCTCAATTTCATTAACCATCAGAGAAATGAAAATCAAAATCACAATGCGATATCATTTCTTCCATGTTAAAATGGATATCACCAACAAGACAAAAAAATAACAATGCTGGCAAAGATACGAAGAGAAGGGAACCCTTGTATAATGTTTGTATTAAGGTAAATTAGTGCAGACATTATGGAGGACAGTATGGAGGTTCCTTACAAAGCTAAAAATAGAACCCCCATAAAATCCAGCAATTCCATTACTGAGTATATATACAAAGGAAATAAACCAGTATAGCAAAAAAAAAAAAGAAAAAAAAGTTGTAATCCCATGTTTACTTCAGAAATACAATAGCCAAAATATAGAATCAACTTAGCTTTTCTTCAGTGCATGAATGGATAAGATAACACTTCCAGGGCATGCCACTCATGACCTAATTCTTCCAACTTGTTCCCACTTCCCAGTAGTCCATTCAGCTACCAATAGATTAATCTATCAAATGAACTGGTCCACTAATCAAATGACTTAATTCCCTGATGAGGTCAGTGTCCTCATCATCCAGTTATTGCCTGAAAACCCTACCTCTGAACCTTGCTGCATTAGGAACTATGCTTCTAACACACCAGATGTTGGGAACATTCTAGATCTTAACCATAAAGAATACTATTCAGCCACTAAAAAAATGAATCCTGTCATTTACAGCAGCATGGATGGAACTGGATATCATTATGCTAGGTGAAATAAACCAGACACAGAAAGACAAACACCACATAGAGTAAATTGTGGAAATTAGTTAAGTCATCCTTGTAGAAGAATGGAATAAAATAGTGGTCACTAGAGTCTGGGAGGGGTTGGCAGGGATGGATGGGAAGAAGTTAAAAAAGGGATACTAATAGAGATAGAAGAAGTACTTCTTGTTTTTCTTTAGTGCATCACTACACGTTAAAATAACTATGTTTCAAAAACAACTAAAGAAGAAGAAGAAATCCCTAACACAGAAAAATGATAAATGGTTGAAGAAATGGAAATGTAGATTTAATCTTTATACATTTTATACATGTGTTTGAATTACCATAATGTGTCACATAAAGATGTACAAATGTTATTTCTCAATAAAAAGAAGTTTACTGGTTTTAAGTATATAAAGAGTCCATCTTAATCAAGTCAGTGCATGGGACCCCAAGAGAGGATGGAACCCCAGGCACTTTCTCCTCACCCATTTTCACTTGAGTTGATCAGTGAAATCTTCCACTGTGCTCTCTGAAGCTACCTAGTGAGCACAGTGCTATTGAAAGAGAGAATAATTCTGGAGGCTGACACAAAATCTAAAGTTATATTTCATGTAAGATGGAAATAATTGCAAATATCTTTTTCTCTGAGCCTTATATCTTGAACCTAAAGGAACCACATATTTCCATTACTGGATCTTTGAGCTGCATCATAACAAAGTCACGCAGTATTATGGTTCAATTAAAATAATAGAAGTACAGTGTCTGTTAAGGACACATTTTTGAACTTGCTCAAAGTAATAGGGACAAATTTGACAAACTCAAGATCAGAGAGAAAATAGTAAACGAATACCTTTTTAGGAAGGTGTTCTTTTTATAACAAACTAACTGAATTGTATTTCCATGAGACCTCTCTAACATACCTAGGCAGGCAACTAGCTAAGGAGAAACACCACCCACTGAACTACCATCCCTTGGAAAGTGGCAAACATGCATCACAGAAGTGAAGAGCAGTGACTTAGAGAAAGTCCCTTCTCCCAGATTTCAGCTGGAATGAAGTATATTTCAATTTTATGTGAGGAAGCTTAAATCCTGGCAATGTCACCCAATACCACACTAAAAAGTTATAAATGAGCTAGAATCAGAGAAAAAGTTCTACTGGAAACTTTCAAGCAAAGAATATCCATTCTTCCTACTTCTAAAGGAATCCAGATTCATGACAAGCAACCTGTTGAAGTTGCTACACATTCGAGAAATAACAACCTATTTTTCCTGAAGGAATTTCTGATGAACAATAAAACAAATCTTATATATAAAATTTAAATTTCTTTATTAGTAGTGTGATCTGGGATGAAAACCACTTACGTGTGCACATATTCTCGAACATTTTAAATGTGAAAAGATGAGTCCAAGAATAAATCTTTTCTGGAATTAATCTCCTCTATTAAACCTCATATTTAAAATATGAATTTTGAATTCCTGGTCTTAGTACCAGTTTTGCAGCACTGCCTCAAATTGTGCTTGTCTTTTGAGGTAGTATATATACATCATGCCAAGAATTTACAATGAATTTAAATAGACTTTCAGTAAAATATGATACATTATCTTCTGTTCTGAATTGAAGTCAGATCCAAACCTCTAGAACAAGCAAATCATTCAAGCATATGCTTATTCAGCAAGTATGTACCAAGCATCTACTATTAGGAATATTTTGTTTTTATAAAGTACTTGTGTTTCCTGAAGCTTTAGAATGCTATTCAAAAGCAGACTTGCATTAGTTGTAAATGTACATTGTCAACTCCAGGGCAATCACTTAAAATTTCTTTTTAGGAAACATAATTGGTATTCTAAGAAAGGAAAGAAAATAGAATTGAATAAATACAATTCTATTCATAATTTTTAAGACCAAGATGTTGAAATGACCAAAATAAAAGAAATCTTAAATACATTCAAGTCTAATCAAACTTAAACATTTGAAATTTTCTAATTGTTCTCCATAGATCTATGAATATTTTGACTGAAAGGGAAATTAGAAAACATAAGAAGAATTTCAATTATTTAAATTACATTCATTGTCAATACCAAATATAAATATTAGAGGGTTAAGCACAAACTCAATTATCAATATGTTTAATCAGACAGTAGTGTTTGAGATTAAATATACATGAAGGAAAGAAAGTCCTAAAACATTTATGAATGGTGAGATTGAGTCAGTATTCTAGGGTTTCAGACATGAAAAAATACTGTTTCCTGTAGTCATTGAAGAAGGTTTCATAGAGGCAATGGGATCCTAATCAGCTTAAGGAGTTGTGTGAATGCATATAGAGAACTGAAACAGGCACTCCAGCAGAGAAAAATGATTGATGGAGGAAACATGGCATGTTATAAAGCAGATAGGGTATTTACCACTCACCAGGAAGCAATCCACCAACAGTTTTGAGTGTTGTGCTCACTCTGTTCTTTCAGGTTGCAAGCAACAGAGACACACTCAGATAATGTCATGTAATGGGGCTTGTTTTATTTTGAGCAAGTTGTTCTGCTCTAGAGTTACTGGAGGGTGACTTCTTGCCGTAGGAATTTCTATTATCTTTGTTTTTCTCAGCCTATTTCTTTTTAACCCCTTTCCTACCTGGAAGGTGGAGGCTGAATAGGAAGTTCAAGTGCAGTAGAGAGGGGAATAAAATATTGGTCAACACATTTGTCTTTGATCTTAAGGAGTTCACAGCCTCAGTCCCCTAAGAGGGAAGACAACTCACCTTGCTATAACACATTCTACAATGCAAGACAGCAGGGGGTGCTATGGGATCAGCACAAAGGACCAATGGTTCAGTGTGAAGAGGTCAAGGTTCATGGGAAGCTTTCTGGAGGAGATAAGTCCATAAGTTAAGTCTTTAAGTATGAGTCAACAAGGTCAAGATTTATAAGAGTGCAAGCAGAGGAAGCTCTATAGACAGCAGTGTGTATGATTCATCCTGGTCTGCGCTGAAGGATTGGAAAGTAGAAGATGAGAAGATGAGTAGTTGCCAGGTAATAACTGGGCTTGTGTGCCCTGCAATGGGTTTGTACTTGTCTCAGAGGCAATGTGTTTTCCATGGAAGTTTTTAGTAGTGGGGTATTGTATTGAATTTAGAAGGACTATACTTTGGGTGAAGGATGTGTATAAGAAAGTAAAAGATGAGAAAATTAGTAACATAAAATATACTGTGTAATATTTCTTAATTTTAAATATTTCATAACATTTCCTTGTACAGACTATGTCCTGGAGTCATCTGCCAGGGTTTGTTACATTAAATAAGAAGGCGAAAAAGAAACTGTCAGAGAAGAGAGCTCAAAGTAGACACAGGGCAGTGAAACTCTCTTCACTCCTGACCCTTGAGTGGTGCACTATAGAGTGAACCAGATGGTTTCAGTGATGGGCTTAGGGTGTCAGATCCTTTGTTCATCGCAGTGTCCCCATTCCTGAAGAAAGCTACATTCAACCAGTCCTATATTATTGAATGGCATGAGCTTTCTTTGTAACTAGCACAAAATGCACAATTTAGCTTCGTTTTTATGCAATGGAATTTATTATCATCACAGAGCACAGAACTCAGCAGTTATACTTAGATCTTAATGCCAAAATCTTGTCATACCCTTCAGTTGATAGAATACAAATATCAAATGATCATCCAAGGAAAATTTTCTCAAAATTCCTTTCAGACTTGCTTGAATAGGAGCATTTGAAAAGGACAAATGTAACTGTAATAGGCAAGTACTCATGAAAGAGCCATCAATGAATCTTTTATGGGTTTGTGAATCCTCAGTACTATTTCTCACCTTATTTGGCACGCTTTTTGAGGTGATGGAACTTGTTTGGTCTGCAAATAGAAAGGATGTAAAAGTATGTCATTCATTAAAATAACTCCAAATTGGGTTTGCCAACACAAGAACACAGATTTCTTCATAGTAAAAGTAACACTAGGTACAGTGATATTTTGATATATTCTGAACCTGAAACAATAACTGTTCAAATAATACTGCCAAAATAAATTTGTTAATGAAGGGAAAAAAGAGTAGTAATGGAATATTTTTACTTGAATTGTTCGACTTGTTTATTTTCTGAGGATGAATATGCTGGATAACTTTGAAACATTCCACTCAACTTTGCTTTCACTGGCTACTTAATATAGTGTAGTGAATGTCATAGGCTTTCAAATATTAAACAAAAATGAAGAGAAATATTTTCTAAATACTAGTTCTAACAGATGTAGGAGGCAGTTAGTAGCCCTGATTTAAGATACAGACTCTGTCCCTCTGAACGGGATTCTAATACACATTCCTTATGGTTGCCTGTTAGAATGTCCCTTTTCTCTTTTGTATATTTTCCAGGGAGAAAGCTGAGATTATTCTGACTATGAGAGGATGTCTGCTTTGCCAACAATTTCTATTCCACAGGGAAAGGGCGGGCCGACATTGTATAAACTGCACAAGTTCCCATTCTAACCCTGTTCTCATTTCCATATTGAATTCCACAAGCCCCTCTGACTGCAGCTGGCAATACCACAAGAGACTTTGCACAACTCCAAATTATAGGACCAGAGTGGAGACTGGGAAAAATGGAATGACTCAACTCCTCACAAGCAATGTGCCCCTCCAGTGAGGAGTCCAGTTAATAGAGCTGATAGAAATTGAGTTGTTATTTTTGTGTCAAAGTGGTGGGAACCCAGTATACATAGAAAAAGGCCAAATAACTAGTATTTGCCTTATTTTTTTCTTTTCTTATTTTTAAAGCAAAACTTAGGAAAGACCACAGAGGATGTACAATCTGAGTCATTTTCAGAAGAATTCTTCAACTGCCTTTCTCAGCTTTGCTGTGCAAAGCAAACCTTCCTCTAAAGTTTGTACTTGGCCTGAGACTCTTAAATATCAAAAGTTGTAGATGAAGCAGGATGTTATTTTTAGGGTTATTTTTAACCCTTTTCTTCCATTTAAGATTTTTTTGTGTTGATAATGATTTATGTTTACATTTGTAGATACCTCTATATATTATATCATGGGTATATGAGTATATATTTGTGTTTAAAATAAGTCTTTCCAACACAACCCTGGAATATAACAAAGTTTTAAAATTAATTAATTAAAAAAAGAAATGTGAGAAATAATTATTGCTGTAACAAACTCTATATCATCTACTTTCATTAAATCTTACACTTTACTTTGTTAGTGCATATCTTATCTACATATGTTTCTGAAATAGTAAATATGTTTGTCTTCTTAAATGCCTACCAAAGGGAAATATTTCTTATCTTGAAATCTCAAGTGCTTATAGTGAACCCAGGAGAAAAATATTTAAAGCAAACTTAAATTTTGTGAAAAAAAAAAAAAAACAAAACCTTTCACTAGCTTCATTATTTTTTTTAACATTCTCATTTTTTAGTGGAAGTCTTGTCTTAATCTTTCATAATTGCTTGCATTGTTAGAGTCTTGTCTTAACCTTTATGCTTGCTTGCATTGTTAGATAAGCACATATGGTTTGCCTGGACTAGATTTCATCTTGATTGGATCACAGAATGGGTGGAGTATAAAATATTAATAGGGAAGAAAACAAGTGGTGACAATATTATGATAAAGAATAAAAGCTTCAAAATTCATTTTTTTGACTTTTTCAGATGTGTGGCTATCTCAGAAAAAAAATGATCCCCACAGTTTTGCTGGAGGATTTTAATGCATACTTTTTTATTTGTGTTTTTATATAAAGGAAAAGGAAAAGCTACAAAAATCCCTTGGATTTATCTGTTTCTTTTTGCGTGTGGAAATTTTAATATTATCAAGAATCAGCCAAATCCCACAAAACTATTACCTTTCAGGACTTGTCAGAGGGTGGTACTGCTCTTGGCAGAATTTTTCCATGCCTACTTACCATTTGAGGGTTCTCTGAAACTTTTATCACATTGCTTCAATAAAAACAAGATGATCAGATAAGTGAGCATAAGTAAGAGAAAAGGGCAGCTTCAGCAAGCTCAAGAATAATCCTTCTAGGTGCAGCCTCCAGCTGGACTTGACAGGAGTTATGATCACATCAGGAGAAAAGATAGCCCTTGCACTTAAGTTGCTTTTGTTTGAGTCAAATGATCAGGCCTCTCCTGTTTTATCTTAAACTTGTGGAGATGGTTTATATTTCTGATGAGGGCAGTCAAATAATGCACTGGTAACCCAAGCCAGTTTATTCTCTGGCTATGGGGTAGGTTATATTATACTTTACATTTCAACCCGGAGGATGGTGTAAATTATATAGTATGATGTGCTTCCCCCTAAATTGAGTTTCAGTTTTCAGATTAGCATTGCAACGCTTGCCTTTGAAATGGGTATTCCATCTAGGGTTTGGAGAAGATGAGTTTGTGGTAGAGTTCAGTGAATTAACATAGACATGTCTTCATTCCTTCCTTCCTCTTTTCCTCCCTCCCTTCCTTTCTTGCTGATTTTCTTCTTTCATGCATGTTACCACCAATGTTGTGCTCATTACATTCACCTACAAACTTAGTACATTGCTATAACCTGTGTCTTGATCTAGTGGCATGGGTTTCCATTAGCTTTCAACCTTAAAAACTGAGAGTCATTGATTCTTCACACTCACTAAGAGTGTCAAATCACAATTTCATTTCCATTTCTTGTCTCTATTATCTGTATCCAAGAGCTTGTTCAACCATAAAAATTATTAGAAGAGACGTATCTTCTTTTTTTCATGTCTTTAAAATATCTGTAAACAGGTTTTTGTTTTTTTTTTTTTAAATAGTAGGGAATATCTTTTGTAAGTAAATGGTACAAAAACACATGGATTGCAAAAGAATACAAATGGGCCAACGTTCACTATAGTTTGGTGAATAAACAAGGGTCACAAAGACTGAAAATAGGCAGCTTACCAGGCTTCATATTTCTGCTGACACAAGTTAAGAAAACAAAGAATTAGGTATCAGTAACCTAATTCTTATTAGTTATTTCTTATTCTTTTCTTTTAAATGTAAGTTAACCATTTTGTGAAAAGTTTCTTGTCTATCACTACATTTATACAATAAGTACAAAAGATTGTAGAATTTATGAGAAATAATGCTTTAGTTCAGGTCCATTCCACACCATTCAATGAATCCAAACTTTATTGTAGATAAAGCAAGTAGTAGGTGAAACAGTACAATTCATCTATGTCCAGAGTACACAGTAAAAAGGGACAAACATTGTAAGACAGTAAAAAGTATTAGGAAATACACACAAAAAAGGGGAGAGATTACTTCTGCTTGGGAAGATCAAGTGCATTTCTTGGAACTTAACACAGGGTATTATTGTCACACATATTGATCTAGACAGCATACCTACTAAGGATCTTTTGTTGTTGTCCTTGGCCTTATGTTAGGAGGGATTGGACATAACATGGGAATAGTTCTGACAGAAGTCCTAGTGAATCTTTTTCCCACTAAATTCCTGTAGCTGGATCTTAAGGTCCTTTGTCATTTTACCACCCCATATTCTCTGTTTTTCTCTACTTATGTCCTATACATCATATTTTCTGAACTTTTAGTAAATTCCCTAATTAATCAGGCTTTATCATTTTTTTTTGGCCTTTTTACCCAGTATTTGCTCTGCCTAGAATGCCCTTCTCTTACCTCATATTGTTCTTTAAAATTGAATTTAGATATAAAGTCTTGGGCTACCTCCTAGGCTATTTATAGTCCCTAGTTGCCCTAATCTTGTTATCACTATGAACACTTGTATTGATTCCTTTTTTGCTCTTTTTCTTTGTTTTGGTATTGGAGATTGAACTTATGTGCATTCAACCACTGAGCCACATCCCCAGCCCTATATTTTTGGTATTTTGTTTAGACCCAGAGTCTCACTGAGTTGTTTAGCAGCTCACTAAATTGCTGAGGCTGGCTTTGAACTCCTGATTCTCCTGCCTCAGCCTCCTGAGCTGCTGAGATTTAGGTGTGTACCACCACATCTGGATCCTTTTTTGCTGTTGTTTCATTATATATGATAGGGATACTCATTAGACTCTGAGCTTGTCTTCATCCTTATGACACCCTGCAGCTCCTCAGTACATCTGGTGCATGCATGAATGAAAACTAACCTTGTCCTTTAAGTATTTTCTATTTCTATCAGTAAAACTGCTACCTTCTTTGAATTACTGGCAAACAGCTTCAAAGTTATAAAAAAGAAAACTTTGAAGTGAATATTATAAATTAACTAGCTTGTATCACTCGGGAAGTGTTAGTAGACTAATTATCCTTTACTTATGCAAAAATTACTTATTTAACAAGTACTGATTGAGTGTTTTCTATGCTCAAAGCACTGTGGAAGGTAATTTAAGATATAGATACAATAAACTCAGAGCAGTCAGTATTTATAAAATGAAGGAAAAATAGTAATGGGACATGCAAAGGAAGGAGATATTACCTTAGGAAATAAGAATGGGAGGAACACCCTCAGTATATAAATACATTTCTTATTGTGGTAAAGAACTAGTAATATCAAATCTACTTCTAAAAAGTGTTGAATGTTCTGCACAGTGAACTACAGGCGTATCGTGAAGAGTAGATCTCCAGAATTTCTTCATCTTACATGGCTGATTTTTTTTTTAACCAATGTTCTTCCTACTTCTCACTCAGCTCAGTTCCTGGCAATCACTAGTCTACTCTTTGCTTCAATGCTTTTGACTACTTTAGATCCCCCATGTAAGTAGTTTTACTTTTATGGCTTTTCCATTTAACTTAACATCATGCCATCAATGCTCTTCCATGTTGTATCATACAGAAGAATTTCCTTCTTTTTAAAGGCTCAACAAAATTCCACAGGAGAAAGGTCCATTTTATTTATCCATTTATCCCGAGGTGAGCACTTGAGTTCTTTCAACTTTTTGGCTATTGTGAATAATAATGCAATGGACATGAATATCAAATAAATCTTCAAGACCTCATTTCTAATTCTTTTCAATAAACACCCAAATTGAGATTTCTAGATCATATGGTAGTTACATTTTTTAAAGAAACTACATTCTGTTTTTCAGAAAAGTTGCACTGTTACACTTTCCCACCAACATTACACAGGGGTTCCCGTTTCTCTGCCTGTCGACCTGCTTTCCTTTCTTCCCTTCTCTTTCTATCTTTCTCTCTCATAATAGCCATCTTAACAGATGTGGTGTGGTCTCTTTGTGCTTTTGTTTTCCATATCCTCGAGGATGTTAAACATCTTTTCCTATATTTTTTGGCCATTTGTATGTCTCCTTTGAATAAATATGTTCCTTTGCCCATTAAAAGAAAAATAAAACTTTTTTTTTTTTTTTTGCTTTTTTAATCATTGAATTATAGGAGTTCCTTATATATTTTGGATATTTACCCCTTATTAGTTTATAAATATTCTCCCTTCCTGTAGGTTAACTTTTTAGTTTTTTTCCTTTCTTGTGTGAAACATTTCAATTTAATGTAGTTTCACAAGACTAGTTTTGTTTTTGTTGCTGTACTTTTGATGTCATATGCAGGTAATCATTGCCAAAATCAATAGATAAATGTTTCTCAATTTTCTTCTAGAATTTCTTTTTTTTTTAAGTTTTTGGTCTTATGTTTAAGACCAAATCCATTTTGAGTAGATTTTTATGGCTGTAAGATAAAAATCCAATTACATTCTTTTACAGGTGGATCCTAATATACACTTCTCGTACTTGCCTGTTTATAAAGCATACTGGGATTATTCTGACTTTTGCATTTGGATATGTAGTTTCCTGAACACTGTGTGTTGAAGAGACTATCTTCCTACCCATTGTGCATCCTTGTCCTTGTGGAAGATCAGTTGATCTTTGAGTGTAAGTTTATTTCCTGGCTCCATATCGTATTTTCTTCCATCGGTATATATATAGACCTTTACACCAGTTTCATAATGTTTTGATTATTATAGTTTTATAAAATATTTTGCAATAAGAAAATCAATAGACTTCCACCTGTGTTCTTTCTTGGGATTATTTTGGCAATTCAGATTTTTTTTTAATTTCTGTGAAAACTGACATTGGGATATTGCCCTGAATCTGTAGATTGCTTTGGGTAGTATATTTTTTAGACAATATTAAGTCTTCCAGTTCATGAACATGAGTGTCTTCCAATTTATTTGGGTCCTCTTTCTTTTATCAATGATTTATAGTGTCCAGAATACAGAGTTCCATCTTCTTGGTTAAGTTCCTATTTTATATTTTTTGTTGTTGTTGCAATTATAAAAGGGATTGTTTTCTTAATTTCCTCTTGAATTGCTTTATTTTTTGTCAGTGGAATAGAAATGCAATAGAATTTGATTGCTGATTCTGCATCCTACAACTTCTCTGAATTCATTTTTCTGTGTGTGGAACTTTTAAGTTTTGTTTTACATATAGCATCATGTCATATGTAAACAGAAATAGTTTTGTCTTTTCCTGTCTGATTTAAATGCTTTTTTTTCCCTTGCATAATTGCTCTGGCTAGGACTTTAATTGCTATGTTGAACAAAAATGGTGAGAGTGCACATCCTTACCTTGTTCCTGATATTAGACAAGAGATAATAATTTTTCATTGTTGAGAACGATGTTAGTTGTTGGCTTTTCATATATGGGTTCTTTTTTGTTAAGGTGCCCCTCTATTCTTAGTTTTAATCATGAAAAAATGTTGAATTTTGTCAAATGCTTTTCTGTATCCATTGAGATGATCATGCATTTTTTATTCTTTGTTATGTTAACGTGGTTGATTGATTGATTTGCATATGTTTGATGATACTTGCATCCCAGGAATAAATCTTACTTGGTCATTGGGTGTAATCATTTTAATATGTTATTGAATTTGATTTGTCTTTATTTTATTGAGGATTTTGAATTAATCCTTATCGGTGATGTTGGCCTATAGTTGTCTTTTTCCTCCTAAGACTGTCTAATCTTTTTTTTTTCTTTTTCTTCTTTTTTCACTTTTCTATTAGGGTAATGTCCTCCTAAAATGAATTTGGAAGTGGTTCCACATATTCAGTTTCTTGGAAAGGTTTGAGAAAGATTGTCATCAATTCCTCTTTAAAATGCTTGTTAAAAATTCAACAGTAAAACCATCTGGCTAAGTTTTTCTTTATTGGAAAATTTTTAAGTACTGATTCAGTCTTCTTAGTTTAGATTATTGGTCTGTTCAGACTTTCTATTTCTCTATGATTCATTGTTGTATTTCGTATTTTTCTGGGAATGTATCAATTTCTTCCAACTTTTTAATTTGGTGGATAATTTTCATTGCAGTTTCATACTATATTTTTTATTTCTGTAGTGTCAATTGTGGGGTCTTCTCTCTTTCATTTCAGAATTCTATCTTTTTCCTTAGTGTTTCTAAAGTTTCATCAAGTTTGTTAATTTTTAAAAAATAACTGACTATTAATTTTATTGATTTTTTTCTATTGTTTTTCTATGGTATATTTCATTTATTTCTGCTCTAATTTTTCTTTCTTTCTTCTCTCATCTTTGGACTTATTTTATTTTACTTTTTCTAGTTCCTAGAGGATAGAATTGCATTGTTTATTTGAATTCTTCTTCTCCCACACCTCTCCTTCTTTCTTTTGTCCTTCTCCTTCTTTTTTTCAGTGTTGGGGATTGAACCCAAGGTCTCATGCATGCTAGATTAATACTCTACAACTGACCTGCCTCCCCAGCCCTTCTTTTTTAATGTGTTTACTGCTATGAATTTCCCTATTAGTACTGCTTTTGCTGCATCTTATAAGTTTTGGTTATTTTGTTTCATTTTTATTTATCTGAAGATATATTTTTACTTATATTTGGTTTCTTCTTTGACCCATTGGTTGCCCAAGAGTGTAGTTTTTATTGTCCACATGTTTGTAAGTTTTCAGTTTTCGTTTCACTAGTAATTTGTAGTTTCATTCCCTTGTGTTTGAAAAATATACCTGATGTGATTTAATTCTTAAATTTGTTAAGACTTTTTTGGTGACTTAACATGTGATCTGCATTCCTTGTATGCATACAAAGAATTAATATTCTTCAGCTGTTGAGTGGAATGTTCTGTATTTTTAAAGTCTATTGATCTATGGTATTGTTCAAGTGCTTTGTTTCCTTTTTAACTTTCTGTCTGGATGTTCTGTCCTTCATTAAAAGTAGAGGACTGAAATTTAATAATATCATGTTACTTTCTACTTTTCTATTCAGTTTTGTCAATGATTACTCCATATATTTAGGTGCTTTGATGTTGGGTACATATATATTTATAATTGTGACACCTCCTGGTGAATTGATTCTTTTTATCATTACATAATATTCTTCATTGTCTCTTCTGACTGTTTTTGACTCAAAGTCTATTTTGTCTGATATAAGTATGGCCACTCCTGCTCCTTTTTGATTGTAATTTGAATGGAATATCTCCCCCCCACCACCATTCTTTCACTTTCAGCATATGAATGACCTTGAGTCTGACTGAATCTTTGTAGACAGCATATAGTGGTATCTTATGCTATTTTTTAATTATCCAGTTTCTGTGTCCTTTGATTGTGGAGCTTAATCCGCTTGCATTCAAAGCAATTTTTGTTAACATGCATACAAGAATTAAAATTGATTTTTGCACCAAAACTACAGTAGTATAGAATTCTGTATTTGTCTGTATATTTACCTTTGACAGTGAACTTTATATATTTCCATACTATTTTTTTTTTGTTAGTTACTTCTTTTCTGGTTTTATCTTACTCATAAACATATTCTTCACAATTACCTACATATGTTTCTAAAATGAATGAAATTTTGCCAACTTTATCCCCCAAATACTGAAAGTGGCCTTTTTATAATCAAGAGGTAAATACAACAGTAAAGATCTTCAGCTCTTTGTTTTATACTACAGGCAATATGTTCATCAATGATGAGGACAATTGGGATTTTTATTTTTAGCATTAAGTAAATTACCAAGGCACATCAATATCAGCATTTCCCTGAGTGATCAGATTAGAGTCCATTTGGGATAGGTCACATTGAAAAGAATATTGATTTTGGCCCCAGAAATTAGAGTACATCGGTACTGTACAGCTGCCACAAAATAACCAATTTTTATTACTTCTTTTCCCTAAAAGTGTCTATTATAGTATTTATTTATATTTTTATAATTATAAATTTTTCTTTAACTAGTTGTCCCACAAAGCAGTTTTTTGCCACTTGTAAGCATGTGTACGTTTCTTTATCTTGGTGGTTTTAGCTCTCAGATAATCCTTCTTTGTTTCCTAATTTGTCTGCCCCTTTCTCATTTATGAATTGGTCCTTTATCTCATTGTATGTTTCTGTGATCCATTAAGATTCTCAAGCCTACTAATAATCCTATTTTAGAAATGAAGAAATATTATTTCACATCAACTCACATAAAACGCAGTGGAATAGAATATTTACACATTATTTCAAACATAATGTTCCTTACTAATGTCTATACTGTCTCCCAGTCTGCCATGTCCATATAACTACATATCACCCTTCCCTACCCAATCTGATTAATCAGACCTAGCTCCTTTCTTCTCATTCACCTCATTCTTCTATAGTATATTCTAGTAGAGATTCAATTTACCATTTATCCAAAGATCCTGCCAGCTGGGTTGTGGCTTATGGGGTTAGAAGAGATTGTGCTAATAATATCTGGGATTCATGTAAGGATATTGCCATATTTACTTCTCTTGTAACCCATTTTTCTCTTCAAAGACTGGCTTTGGGGTTCAAATTAAGCTGATTTCACTGATCAGGAAGACCTACCTCATAGAGAGAGCATCATTGTTCCTATTCAGACACAGTCTTGAATGAAACAGAGCAGGTGGCACTTCCTAAAGGTGGAAACTTTTCAATCTTTGTTAGATCCAGATGTCTCCCAGATTTCTGTCATCCAGCAGGGAAGACATGAGCCCTGTCCAAAATAGTATAAAGGCTGACACTGAGATTTTTTATTGGTTTTGGCCATTTTTGTGCCTGAAGAAGAATGCAACAAAGTGCTCTGAAGTTCTAAAGACTCTTCCATAACCATATTTTTGTCCATATCACTCAATTTCAGGTAAAATATTTGGAATATATGTATGATAACTGGCTAGACTAGCTTTTAATCCCAAGGACATAATCACATTTCTTTAATTTTACCCTCGGATACTGGACTTAGGTACTTGTGTTAA
Source organism: Marmota marmota marmota (assembly GCF_001458135.2). Classification (NCBI taxonomy): domain Eukaryota; kingdom Metazoa; phylum Chordata; class Mammalia; order Rodentia; family Sciuridae; genus Marmota; species Marmota marmota. Next base: position 7,549,089 of record NW_026000103.1, read on the forward strand.
TTTTTTGCATGAAATACATATTCAGAGTTTAACTTTTTTGAAAAGTGCAATAGTATTATCACAACTTTATTATATTAAGTGACAGTAATACTTTATATTTATTGAACAATTATCAAATATGACTTGATTTTTCCAGGTCATTTATATATAGACTTTAATGCACATAAAGTGTTCCTATTATTATCCACCAATAAAAATTACAAGTTTTTGTTGTTATTGTTTATATAAATTTTATATATATATATATATATATATATATATATATATATATACACACACATACACACATAGATATAGATAGACAGATAGACAGATAGATACATCATAATTACATATATTTCTAGGGTACAGTGTGATATTTCAATCTTTCTATATAATGTGCAATCATCAGATCAGCATAATTGGCATAACCATCACCTCAAACATTTTTTATTTCTTTGTGTTAGGAACATTCAAAATTCTCTCTGCTAGCTAATTTGAAATATACAACAAATTGTTGTCAATCATAATTACCTACTGTGCTAAAGAACATTAAAAGTCATTCTTGCCAGGTTTGGTGGTAGACACCTGTAATCCCAGCAGTTCCAGATTCTAAAGCAGGAGGATCTCAAGTTCAAAGCCAACCTCATCAACTTGGCAAGATCCTGTCTCAAAATTAAAAATCAAAATGGCTGGGACTATGGCTCAATGATTGAGTGCACCTGCGTTCAACCCCCTCCCCCCCTTTTTTAAAGGCATTCTTCCTTAGAGCTAGGTAATGTAGCTCAGTGGTAGAGCACTTTCCTAGCATGTGTAAGGCCCTGGGTTCAATCCCAGGCTAGATATCTCTCCTTATCCCCACCTCACTACACACAGTCATTTCTTCTAGCTAATTGCACTACTGTTCACATTAATCATCTTCCTTCCCCACACAAAAATAGTCTTGGATATGAATAGTTATTATGCAAAGTGTGATCACATATCATATCCCAATTACCCTCAAAATAGTTTTCTGAGATATGTGGACTACATTGAATTCACCACTACTTAGTCACATGTACCCAGAAAACTGTGAGTAAGCAGGGTAATGTAGCCTAGCTGTGTACTACAAGAAAGAAGAAATGAGGTTCGTGGATCTCAAGGCATTGCTTCTGCTCCAGTGCTCTACTACATGTTAATAAATAATTTAAATATTTTAGAATATAGAAAAAGAAAAATATATTCCTCCATATAATGTCAGGGATTTCACTGGATGAAACCAGCACACCAAACACTAATACCAAATTACATCCAGGGGAGTATGAGTAATGAAAAGTTCAAGTCAATCTTGTCAATGAATATAAGTGCTAGAAGGCTAAATAAAATATGAACAAACTGTATTTTCCGAAGAATATGGATCTGTTTACAATTAGGAAATGAATATGAACATGATGAATGTGAAAATAAGATATCATATAGATATATGTCTATTCAAAAACCTTTTATATACAATTCAGCTTCCATTCATATATAAGCAGGATATTTAATAGTAAGTAACCATAGCCTTTCTCTTTAAGATCTAAAAAAAAATGAAGAGGCTTTTTTTCACTATTTCCACCTATGTTTGTACTAGAGATTTAAGCCAATTCTTTAATGAAAGGAAAACAAATTAAAAAATTAAAATTGGAAAAGAAGAAATAAAATTAATTAATTTCAGACTGTACCTGTATATCCAAAAATATATATTCAAAAGAATATATCCAAAAATAATTCAATAAAGGCATAGATAAAAAATTAATATGTAATAATTTATTGCATTTCCAATATACTGTAATGAAGAGTTAAAAATGAGAACTTTCTTTTATAAAGACTATTTATAATAGCAGATGAACATAGAGTAACTAGGAATACATCCAACAAAAGCTTTCCAAACTCTGTGAGGAAAGACTTACAAGACTCTAAGGAAATATGTTTTAAAAAACATAAATAAACAGATATATTTCATAATCATGGGTTGGAAGACTCAACATGTGACTGTTAATTTCCCCCCAAAAGTCGATACATTTAAAATTTCACTTACTTTCTCTTTTAATAAAATTTTACAAAACAAGTGAAAATTCATGGAACTGCAAAGGATACAAAACATCAAAATATACTTGAAGCACAAGTTGGGTAAACCTGTCCTTAACATAAGTGGATTTTACAAATTCTGGTAATAAGGACAATGTGATATTAGTGCAGGGAAACGTTAAGAGTCAAATGAACAGAAAATTGAATCCAGTCAAAATTATATGCCAAGAAAAGTCATTTAGGATATTACCAAGGCGGTATTGTAAATCAATGAAATAAAAACTAGACTTTTCACTAAGTGGAACTAGGTAAATTAAACATGAGAAAAAATATGATTGGATTACTGCCCTTACAAAAATTGATTTTAGGTGATTTTCACTTCTGAATGTGAAAATAAAATTTAAAATATTTTAGAAGATGATATAGGATATTTTTATAACTTCAATATTTCTTGAACAAAAATACAGGAAACATAGTTATAAAGGGAAGACTAATAAATTTTAAATATATTAAAATTAAGAATTTCTCTTCACTAAAAGATACCATAAGCAAAACTGAATACAGTTTATAGAATGGAAGAAAATTATTGTGACCACATATAAAATTGCTTAGTGAGAGGTGTTCAGATAATTGGGGGCAAACATCTAAAGGGAATTGTGGGACTCCACTCTTTTCCTCTCTTTCTCTTTTGTTCTCTGGCCATGAGGTGAGAGAACACACCAAATGTAATAGGCTAATCTATCAGGGACTGAAAACTTCAGAACAGTAAACCAAATAACCTTTTTTACTCTTGATAAGTTTATGATCACAGGTATTTGTTACAGTAATGAAGATCTTGACAAACACCTTCACCATATTAAATAATGTTGAGGATGTGAATCAAGAGGAATTATCATCAACAGGGTGAAGAGACAATAGATAGAACCAATTTATCAATAGCTTGTCCTTCCCAGCTTAATTGAAGATGTGAATACCTTATAAAATTAGAACTCCCCTGGTGACCTTACTTTATAGAAATTCTTATTCATAATTACCACAAAACCTCAGCAAGAATTTTTCAGAGCCACTTTGCTATAAAAGCCTTAAATGAAAAAAAGTCTACACATTTGACTAATATAGATTTGATAAACAAATCATGTATGAACATACATTATAATACTGTGCTGCCACGCAAACAAATTGTAGTTATCTGGCAACATGAAAAAATTCTATCAGCATATGGTTGGGTGAAAGAAAGATACAAAATATAGATAATATAATGGAAGTTTCAAACAGCTAATACTAAGACAGGGTATGGTTTAAGAATACAAGCATAGGAGGTGAAATTCTTAAGGAAAGCAAGATTGCCATGCAGGTAGGATTATGGTTATTTTTGGGTCAGGAAGTCAATTCCGTTGCTAGAGGCACTCAGGAGGTTTCTAAGATGCTAATTCTCTCTATATTTTTTAAAATGGATGATAGCTGTAGGGGTGTTTGCTTTATTTTTATTTTTCAAATTATGTAATCTTATATACTTCTGTGTTTAGGACATATTTCATAAGAAAAAAGGGCACGTGATTCTAATTTCTATAGATTGTGTTCAATAATTTCTTCTTTCCTCTCTGAAATAAAAAAAAGATTCAATAATTTATATCTAGTTCAATTTTCATTAAAATTTTAAAAACATATAATATAAACATGTGAAAATAATCAATAAATGAGTTACAAGTTATATTTTGATGCAAAGTAATCCATGTGAATATTTCCATTATCATTTTGAGAATTTTTTTGTGTGCCAGAATAGGATACATTTTTCGTTATTGTTGAGAGTTTAAAACAATATGTGCACAAGAACCCAGACATGAAAGCATTTATGTGAATGGAAAACAATGGTCAGTTAAAATAATTTCTCCTTGCTTTACTATGGAAGTGATTATTTTGCCTGACTTTTTATTTGACGTGATGTTTGTAATTTAATATTTAAATATTATATAGTTAGACACAGTAAAACAATTTAATATTTAACTATTACAGAGCTAGAGATAGAAACTCCTGACATCTGCACAGAACATGAATGTACACAAAGAGCTCTCAGAGGTGGTGACAACAGATAATGTCTGTGGAGGAGGGGGGACATGTCAGTCTGCGGAAAGCACGCTTGTGTTCATGATATGGTTGGGGTCTTCCAAGTGCCGTGGGAGGGATAAACTATCATTAGCATTATGTTTCAATGTGGAAACATTGTGTTACAATGTCATCAGATGGGGAAATCAAGACTTAAAATTAAGTAACTTCCCAAATTACTTAAGAACCAGGTAAAGCCTGTACTTTGAAATAAATTCTAGCTATTAGACTGTCTCCAACCAGAGCCCATTCTTGCATTACTATGGAGGCTGCAAACCATTATTTGGAAACTATCAAAGTCATGTGTTTGCTTGGCACACAGCTAACATTTTTTTTTCCAGAAATGAAATGTTTTTGTGAGTGGATTGCTCATCTCAAATCCCCCAGACCTCACCTTCCTCTCATCTTGACAATCACAATTCACTTCCTCATCTCCTGCAAATGTTTGGATTTTCCTTACCACCGCCACCACTGCAGGCTCTTTTTCTCAAATGTTGATCTTTATAATTATTCTGTAAAATAAAAAGAGCCACATTTCACAGGTAGGGAAACCAGTTTTAAATGGTGTTGTGATGAATAATCCTCAAATCAGGAAACATTTATTTTTAAATTGACATTACTTTTAAAAGCAAAGATAATGAAAATAGAAATCAATCTGAAACTTAAATGTAACCAAATAAATGTTAGTTAACTTGACAGATTTGTTCTTCAACCTAGAGGAAAAATACTTGTCACAGGCATCCGGGTTTTGCTTTCATCTTAATTAGTGGAACTTTTGCCCTCTCTGGAAAAAGAAACCTAACACTACCCCAGAGGAAGGGATTTTTCCTCCCCAGATTTCCTGATGTGAAACCCATTCCTCTCATTGTTTTCCACCATCTTAAGGCATGACATTTCTAAATAACATTTTTTTCTCTCACCTCTTCACAACACAAAGAAAAAGAAAAATGACTTTTATCTCAGTATATTGAAAATGTTTATTTATATAATATTCAATTTAACTTTAGATCATAGAAGCAAAATCTTCCTTTGTCTGTGAAAAACACTATAATTTTGCATAAGTTTGGGGTAAAGCATAGGAGGAGGGACTGGATAGGAAAGAAAGAGGATTTGGTTGAGAAAAATAATAGAAAAGAGCAAACTACAGGCATTTTAAAAGATAAAACTGAAAATAGCCCTGCTTAATTTTAAAGCATTGAGACACTTTCTATTCCTCCAACCTGAAGACCATAGCTTCAGATTTTTGCTTTATGTGGGACATAAAAATATCCAGTGCTGGCACAAAGCTCTGCATAGCTGCACAAACATAAGGTTTCTCTGTACTCAGAAAACTAAGAAGTGCAACCCTCAGCATGATCAAAGAACTGCTCTGCTATCAGCCTGAGAAAATGCAGAAAAAATTACTGATAGGTCATTTTCCCAGGGGACTCATTTGAAGATACTTGGCAAACTTACAAAGAACCTGAAAATTGTGCATGAAGGCAAACATGCTAAGCAGGTGCTATTGAGTATTTTAATATTAACTGTGTCTCTTACAGAGGACAGCCAAGTGACTACGACTAGAGCTGATTTATCTGCAGTTGATTATTATGAACCAGGTACTGGGTTTCAGTTTGAACCAGTGACTTAGAGTAGCTAATACAGATTTACAGGCTGCTGAAACCAAATATTTCCTTTAAGGGAATGACATTTTCTTGTCATTTGATTAACATGACTACCAGAAGTTTATCATAATATGGTAACAATTTTTATCAAGGCAAATTGCCAACATCAGTGGTTATGGAATGATTATACTTCATCAAATTTTCCCCAAAAAAACTTTTAAGAGAAAAGAGCTGAAATCTTTTAAAAGTATATTGAATTACCATCAACAAAAAAGAAGAAAAATAAATAAATAAATAAGTTAATTTTTTTATGCCCTCTGGGTTACATGGGTTTTCTTTATTAATTTGTAAAATTTTAATTTTACAAATAAAATAAGAGTTTTACATGACAACAGGATTCATCTTGACATCTTATAAAAACACTGAAATACAATTTGTTCTAATTTAGTCCCTAGTACTTCCACTTTCTCTCCTCTTTTTCCTCCCCCTTTTCCCTTCCCTCTACTCTACTGATCTTTTTATTCATACTTACAGGTTTTTTAAAATTAGTGTCTTGTATTGTACATGATGGCGAGATTCACTGTGGTATATATGTTCAGAGGAATGTTAGGTCAGATTTATTCCACTGTCTTTCCTTATCTCATTCCCCTTTTCTTCCATTCATTCCCTTTTGTCTTCTCCACTTATCTTTTATTCTTCTTTAATGTCTCTCTGCTATTTTGGATTAGCTTCTGCATTTCAGAGAGAACAGTCAACCTTTGGTGTTTGGGGATTGGCTTATTTCACTTTAGCATGAAAATTTCCAGATCCATCCATTTACCAGCAAAGGCCATAAAGTCATTCTTCTTTTTGACTGAGTAATACTCCATTGTGTATATACATACCACATTTTCTTCATCCATTCATCTGTGGAAGGGCACCTAGGTTGGCTTTATAGCTTGGTTATTGTGAATTGTGCTGCTAAAAACATTGATGTGGCTGTGTCACTGTAGTATGATCTTTAGATAGTATATATACTGAGAGTGGAATAGCTGGGTCATATGATGGTTCTATTCCTAGTTTTTTGAGGAATCTCCATACTGCACCAATTTGCAGTACCACCAGCAATGCATGAGTGTTCAATTTTCCCCACATCCTTGCCAACATTTGTTGTTACTTGTATTCTTGATAATTGCTATTCTGACTGGAGGGAGATGAAATCTCAGCGTAGTTTTAGTTTGTGTTTCTCTAATTGCTAGAAACATGGAATATTTTTTTCATACCATTTGTATTTCTTCTTTTGAGAAGTGTCTGTTTAGTTTCTTTGCCCATTTATTGATTAGATGATGATGATGATGATGATGATGATGATGATGATGATGATTACTTTTTTGGTGTTAAGCTTTTTGAGTTCTTTGTATATCTGAATATTATTAATGCTTTGTCTGAAAAGCAGGTGGCAAAGATTTTCTCCTATTCTCTTGGCTCTCTCTTTATGCTCTTAATTATCTCCTTTGCTGTGAAGAAGCTTTTAAATTTTGATTCCACCCCACTTATTGATTTTTTATTTTATTTCTTATGCTTTAGGAGTCTTGTTAAGGAAGTCAGTTCCTGAGCCAACATGTTAGAGTGTTGTGCCTACATTTTCTTCTAGAAGTTGCAGGGTTTCTGGTCTAATTCCTAGGTCTTTAATCCACTTTTGAATTTCATGCAGGAGAAAGATAGGGTTTAAATTTTATTCTACTACATATGGATTTCCAGTTTTCCCAGCACCATTTGTTAAAAAGGCTATCTTCTCTCCAATGGATTTTTTGGCATCTTTGTCTAGTAAGAGATAACTACATTTATGTGGATTTATCTTTGTGTTTTCTATTCTAGACCATTGGTTTTCTTGCCTGTTTTGGTGCCAGTACCATGCTGTTTTTGTTACTATAGCTCTGTAGTGTAATTTTAGGTTCAGTATTGTAATGCCTCCTGCTTCACTTTTCTCACTAAGTATTACTTTGACTATTCTGGGTCTTTTATTTTTCCACATGAACATTTTAAATGCTTTTTGTATTTCTGTGAAGAGCATCATTGGAATTTTGATGGGAATTGTATTGAACCTGTATAGTGCTTTTGGTAGTATGGCCATTTTGACAATATTATTTTTGTCTTTTCAACAATATGGGAGGTCTTTGAAGGTCTTCTTCAATTTCTTTAGTGCTCTATAATTTTCATTGTAGAGGTCCTTCATATCTTTTGTTAGATTGATTCCCAAGTATTTTATACTTTTTGAGGCTATTGTGAATGGGATAGTTTTCCTATTTTTTTCAGCAGATTTGTCATTGTACTGTAGCAACAGATTGATAAATATTGATCTTGTATCTTGCTACTTTACTGAATTTATTTATGAGCTCTAAAAGTCTTTTGGTGGAATTTTTTGGGTCTTCTAAATATAGGATTATGTTGTCAGCAAACATAATTTTGGCTCTAATTTTCCTATTAGTATCCCTTTATTTTTCTTCTTTTGCCTAATTTTTCTGGCTAGAGTTTCAAGGACAATGTTGAATAGGAGTGAGTCACACTGAGACCAAAACCAAAGATAAATCAATGAAAGAAAAGTTCAGATCAATATCCATGGTCTACATATGCAAAAGTTCTTGATAAAGTATTGTCAAACTGCATAAAAAACACATTAAAGAGATATTACATCATGATCAAATGGGTTGCATCATATAGGTGTAAGGTTGGTTCAACATATGAAAATGAGCAAATGTAATTCACCACAAAAATAGACTTAAGGACAAAAATCACACGGTTATCTCAATAAATGCAGAAAAAGAATTTGACAAAGTAAAGCAGCACCCATTCATGTTTAAGACTAGAATAACTAGGGATAGAAAGAATTTAATTCAACATTATAAAGGTTCTATATGACAAACCCAAGGCCAACATTATTCTGAATGGAGAAAACCAGAAGTATTTCCTCTAAAAACAGGAGTAAGACAAGGATGCCCACTTTCACCAATCCTAATTAATTTATTTATGCCACTGGACTCTGATAACATGCATGTCTGGTGAGCTGGCCAACCAGTTGAAACTTATTAGGAACTGTATTGGGATTTCAGATGGGTACTCTGAGCTTCCACTACTATCTTCCAATTATATTCAGAAGTCAGTAGTAACCCTTTAGCTCTAATTTTAAGGTTTTTAATATATTAAATGTGTCAAATTGTGTTGCATTTTTTTCATAAGTTTTTAACATATCCACATATTGACATTTTCTTCTCAAAACCATGCCATGCTACTGGTTTATGATATATATATTTTTTTAACAATTTGTCTATCCCTCACTGATAAAATATCACATAATTTTATTTTATTTGCTATTGTGATTATATGATATTGAACATTCTTATGTATTTACCATAATTTATATAGAGTCTAGGAGTGATAAAATAGGGGAATATTTATGAACTTATTGGTACCAGGGATTGAACCCAGGGGTGCTTAACTACTAAGCCACATCTCCAGTTCTTTATATTCAGGGTCTCAATGGGTTGCTTAGGGCCTTGCTAAATTGCTGATGCTGGCCTTGAATTTGCAATCCTCCTGCCTCAGACTCCCAAGCCCCTGGGATTACAGGTGTGTGCCACTGCTCCCAGCTGGGAATTTTTATATTGATACTAACTTTACAAAGTAAGTAATTCCATTATTTTATAAGTAAGAGTATGAGGCAGTAGTTCTCAAGAATAGTCCTGAACCAGCAGCATCAGCATCATCTGGGAAGCTGCTAGATATTCAACTTCCTGATATCTCACCCCAGACTACTGAACAGGAAACTCTAGAGGAAAGGGATGGTCCAAGCAGTTTTGTTTTTTAACCAGTCAATATGATATATTATATTAATGTCTATATCCCCCGGGGATTGTACCCAGGGCCTTGTGCATTCTACCACTGAGTTACACCCTTAACCCCTTAATGAATTTTTAAAAATAATTTTAAAATATCCTTGAACTCAAGAGACATCTATATATTAGTTATATTTTAAAGGTGAATAGGAAAACCACAGGAAATGCTTCTGGAACAACTAAAATTGTAACTAAGTTTCTATCTCAGAAGCCTGTTTGCTTTCTTTGTCAATAGTATTTGTCACAGTTTGCATATATTTTACCTGTTTGTCTTAGATATATTTACAATTAGTCTCTTGGCTTCATGAGCATAGTTAGCACTTTTGATTTACCTTCAGCTGATTCCCCAGTGTCAGTACAGAACCTGGGGCAGAGCTAGCATGTGGGATATTTTACCTTCATGAAAGACTGAACCTTCTATGCTTTACAGCAGTCTCTGCATTGTGTCCCTCCTGATGCTGGACTTCTTCACTTCCCAATGGAGCATCAACATTCTTGTCTCTACATGGACTCTACATTATGCCACACAATTGAACTGGATTTAAGTTGCTGTATTTTCATTGAATATAATTTTGACAAGTCAGTAAATCCGCTCCAAGAATATTATGAAATCCTGTGTGCAGTGAAAAGTGGTTGCTTGAAAGGACACAACTGAATCAGCCACATACTAGCTAGGTACTGTGGGCAATTGTCTTCACACACCTCCGCTGAGTGCTATTGTCATTTATAGGGTGAGATAATGACACTTCCCTCATAAACTATTATTAAATGTAGCAAGATTAAGGAACTAATTAATAACCAGTATTAATTAAACATTTACTCTGTACCTAGCAACATATATATTTATAAAAAATATATATACACATATATTGCTTATTTAAAAAAAAAAAAAAATATATATATATATATATATATATATATATATATAT
>NW_026000103.1:7559644-7565445 GCF_001458135.2 Marmota marmota marmota
TTTAAAAAAAAAAAAAAATATATATATATATATATATATATATATATATATATTGCTTATTAAGAAAATAGTTTGTAGGAAATGTATATCTGCCAGGCACATTAAAAATAAAATAATTTAAAAATGGAGCTCAGGAGTTATTGGTCTACTTGCTATTAAATATACTAGAAACCATACATGTGAGGAAACTGTTAAAAGACATTGTAATTTTTTGCATATACATCACAATACTAGTATTATATACTGGTAAATACAATTTATTTAACGTGAAAGGCAAAGAATACTAATTAACAAAATAAGTATTTTAAATTATACGGTGTTCACTTAAAAACAGCAAGATTAGATGGTTAAAACAGGAAATTCTCATTTAGATGATTACAAAGTCTGAAAGAACAAACAACCATTTCAGTAAGGTTCCAATTTTCTTTTTCTTTCTATTGCAAAGACTGAAGTCACTCAGAAAATTGACTCTGTGGGTGTGGCAAGTCTTTAGTAGGGACAATGGAATCATAGAAGAGAAAAGGAGGGGGGTGAGTACTGAATCACTCACCACAGTGAGTTTGTGTTAGGATTTAAATTTCTGGCCAAGTCAAACAACCCAACAATGTAATTTAAGAATTATGCAATAAAAACTCTGCCTTGGTCAGTGGTCAGACTATCCTTAGACTGAAAGAAAACAAGAGAAGTATTTGTACCCAAGCCTAAAAACTCATAAGCAACACTGGTTAAAGTTTACTCAAAGGTATATGGAATTATCAAGGTTGAGTTGGTTTACTATGAAGAATGATCCATTACTCAATAGTTGCCTAACTTACGTAAAGGTGGCACAACTTTTTAAACTGTGGACTTCCTTATGTATATAGTCTGTGAAAAACTACTGGACTCCAAAGCTAGAGATTTTGAAAAGAAGCGATTCAGTCTTTTCAGACCTTGATTAGTGGTGTTTTCTACAATTTTCCTAATTTTATTTTTACAACTAAGTGTCATTTGCTACATTTTGCTTATTCTATGAAGGGTGCTTACCATCATGTTCCCTTTGGCTTAGGGCTTTCCCTGATTTTGTCATATCTTAGAATGCAAATATGTCCATTGATCAAATAAATATTTATTGAGCATCTTCTATATGTCAGGCGCTGTCCTACATTGTAGAGTACATTAAAGAACAGAAGAAAAGTAAAATTCTCTTCTCTGGGGATCTTATGCCTCTTTAAATTTTCCATAACTCTATAGAGGCTATCTGCCTGAAATGTTTCCTTAAGTTCCTTTACCCCATGCATGGCTGATCCCTATTCATGTAAATTTTAAATGCTACTTCCAAGAATGCTATCAACTCCCTCCCTCATACCAGATTAGGCTTCCAATGCATAAATTTTCATAACACATTACATTTTCTTTAAAGCACAATTTTAATAAATGGTTACTTGGTATGCAAGCTTGCTAGGTAGTAAATTCTCTTATGACTAGCACCATGGTCTGTCTGGGTCACCACTAAATCCTCAGAGTCTAGTTCAATGCTTGGACAAAGAAAATGCTATTGGATAATTCCATTTGCAAGGAAAATTTGTGTGAGGTAGACTCATTTCAAGTTGGGGTTTTGGCATTTTAATTTATCAGCATTATGTAGTACAAAGGTATTTCCCTTTCCCTGCACTCCTCCAGGAGCTGATTCCAGTGTCCTATAGGTGCACCAGCTCCCAGCTTTTGGGTCAGGCATGAGAAACTTCCCAGTGCCTCAACATTGTTGTGTACTTTTCCAACTTGAATGTTGATGTTCATCCCCAGTTTAGTTTTGCTGTTGCCAAAACCCCCCAACAAACTTAGAGGAGTAAAAGTTTATGTTGGCTCATGGTTACAAAAGTCTTAGTCCATAAATGGTGGACTCCATAACTCTGGGCCCAAAGTGAGGCAGAACATCATGGCAGAAGGGCATAGCGGAGGAAAATGTGGCAACCAGAGAGCCGAGACAAAATATAAACCCCAAAGTCACGCTCTCAGTAACCTACTTTATCTAGCCACACCCTACCTGCCTACAGTTACCACCCAGTTAATCCCTATCAGTGAATTAATCCACCATTTAGGTTCCAACTCTCATAATCTAATCATGTCACCTCTGAACCTTCTTGCATTGTCTCACACATGAGCGTTTTGGAGATGCCTCATATCTAAACCACAACACCCTCTCATCAGACTTGCATACTTGTTCAGCTTTTCTCTGCCCCACGGTGCCTAAAAGGATGCTGCTGGTTAGCTTCATGGAGCACTAGTTAATGACATGAAATAGCACCATATACCAGTATTGCCCAATTTCTCTCCATACCACCTGAATCCATATTTTACCATATTCACTGAACATCTACTCTTTTCACTTACCAGTTTCTTGAATTTTAACTTGAGTAAAACCACTTTAATGCTTTTTTTCTTTCCATTTTATCTTTTCTTCCTTAGCTTTTCACAGTGCCCACTGAAATTATGGGCCCTTTATTAATATATTAAAAAACAAACAAACAAAAAAACAACTTCAAGATCCTGCTATGACAGCAGGGCATATTTCTATACATGGGGCCCCAACACACAAGACGTGCATCTGGAGGACTGACTCTTTCCCTCTTTCATTTTATCCTGTCCTTCTTTTTCTTCTTTATACCCCCATTTCCTCTTTGCCTGACAAACACCACCTTGTCTCTTTTCTTCCTTCATGATTATTTACATCTCCTAGATTAAGATTATTCACTAAAGGTGAAAAGTACAAATACAAAGATTTTGCGGTTTTCTGACTTTGTGGGTAACCTTAGCACCCATTTCACCAAGTGCTTATTATTTGAACTTGACACTACTTTCTTTGAACAAACTTCCAAGTTATAATGATGTGCTTAATCTTATTTATAGGTGTCTAGTTTTGTTTTATTTTTTAATATGTTGCTGCAGGAAATTCTTCCAGGATGGTTACTGTATTTTTTTGGTTATACAATCTGGCAGGGCTGATAGGCAGCATAAGAAGGATGTCACCCAGGGAGTGCATCTTCTCTCTGACATAGCTTCCTCATGTTGCTCCCTACCAAGAGTCTTCACCCTGACCTCCATGTGCCCCAAACTGACATTGGCTTATATGACATCTTTTATCATGCATCTTGCAACCCAGTCCCCCGGGACCCCCTATGTCAGTGAGCTCAGGAGTCTGGGTGTTCTTGTCCCCAGTCCCAGCACTACTTTCTGCAGCAGTCCATAGTTCCCTTTTTATCTCTGCTGATCTCAATTCTCTCTGCTTCTATGCTTCTGCTTCCTGAGTACCATCAATGTTTTGCAAAAAAGCTGAGCTGATTCCAGAACTTGGCTCCCTTCATTGTCCTGTGAGTCCTATGGAACATTCCAAGATTCCATAAACTTGACAAAAGACATGTCATTTTAATGGAAGAAATGACCTCGCACTCTGTTTCTTCGTCCATCTGTCTCCTTGCTCCTTCTCATCTTTTGTCTGCTACCGAATCTTTCATATTCCTCTCCTGTCTCTCAGCAGCCTCCAAATCCCTAGTTTATATGCCCAATAAGAATAGCTTCATCTGCATCCTCTTCCTCAGAGGTCTTTTATCCCCAAATCTCCATCAAATAATAATAATAATAATAATAATAATAATAAAAATTATTATTATTATTATTATTTGGTGCTGGGGATTGAAACCAGGGCCTTGTTCATGTGAGGCAAGCACCCTACCAACTGAGCTATATCCCCAGCCCATCAATTTATTTTTTGAAGTACAGTTCCTTTCCCAAGACATAATCTGGTGACAAATATTACTCTAATATTTTGTATCTATTTATACCTATGTCATAATTTCTTCACTGAAATCAACTCCAGAGACCAGGAATTCTGGACTTTTCCAAGTACTTTGTCTACAAATGCATCCCTCACTTACATTCAGAGGTGTTATCTAGTTTTTAATTAGAATTTATGTTTATCACAACATAACTCTGTTAGATGTTCACCCAGCTAGTTATTTTTGTACAATGGATAATATATCAAAAAAGACTCCTGTTGCTCAAATAAGACTCCCACTACAAACTATTCAAAACCAAACTAATTACTTCCTTTGTCCCTTGGCCTTATCCCCTTGTTTGTTCTGATATTTTGACCTTGGATTGTCTTTGTTTTTATTGGCTCACTTGACTTCCACAACAGTTGTTTGCTTTATACAGAACCATGACTATGCCCCAGGACCCCTTTCTATTATAGAATGCTGCCCATCATTTTTTTTCCATAGAATTTTTCTTTTCAAGTTTTCAAAGTACATATTTAAGTGAAAAAAAGAACCATTTTTAATCCTGTTCCTCAGAAATAGTTCTCATTAGTGCTTTAATGTTTAAATATATTACATTATTCTTAGTATTTTTTTCTTGACATCAAGTTTCCCAAACTAGAAACATTCGTTTTTTTGGGTACAGGGAATTGAACTCACTCAACCATTGAGCCACATCCCCACCCCTATTTAGTATTTTATTTATAGATAAGGTCTTACTGAACTGCTTAGCACCTTGCTTATGCTAGGGCTAGCTTTGAACTCATGGTCCTCCTGCCTCAGCCTCCTGAGCCTCTGGAATTACAAACATGTGCCACTGTGCCCAGCCCAAACTAGAAATATTCTGACAGATAATTATACATCCTGATAGAACTTGATTCCATGATAATTTTCCCATGTGCCTTATCACGGGTCTCCCAGAAAGCAGATCCCAGTATTTACTTTGGATTGTTACACAGGGAGCAGACCAGGAGAGCAAAGAAAGAAAGACAAGGAAGGGAAAGGCTTATGCAGAGACCTGGTATCAAGCTGGCTGGTAGTAAGAGCACAGACTACTTGGGGTACATCTTGTGAGAAACTTTATAAACTTTGCTTTAGGACATTTGATATGTTGGACTAAAGGAAGAACATTTATATGTTGACTTCATTACCTACTGGACAATCAATTCACTACAGGAATGAATTTTCCTGTACTTCCACACTGTGCATGCATAGGTACAAAATGGGGCTTAGTGGAGTCTGATTGTGTCTCAAAATTTGGCATCTACAGGGAAATTCTATGCAGAAAGTGAGAGGGGCCCAATGTAGGCATGAATCTGTTGGGTTTTCCCAATGTATAGTGGGTCAGATCCCACACACCTAGTACCACAGTGTCAAGCAAGACAAGAGTCAGTTGTGATTGAGAATTTGAAATGCTCTGTGTCTGATATAGTAAACCCCTTACACTAGCCAGATCTCCTACTAGAGTTCCTCTGTATTTTCTGGTACCTAATTTTCTAATCATTTTTTCCTTTCTGACTTTTTATCAACCACCTGAAACATCTCTCACTGCCCAGAAAACCCTGTATGATTGGGTCTCAGACCACTCCTTGCTTCATACACAATGGACAGTCCAATGTGGCTCACAGCTCACCACGGTTTCATAGGCTCTCTCACCTTCCCACCAACCCCCGCCACCATCAGTGGGCTTCAACATGGCAGCAATCTGTTTTTCAACATGAGCACATTATGTTAACCCATCTGTGAAGCAAGGTCAGGTTCATTTGTCTCTGTTAAGTGCAATAAATCCTTATATGGGCATACGTGTAATATATATGGGCACTGGGATTGGGATATCAGTGCAATAGTAATTTACATGGGAGTTCAATCACCTGTTACGCATAGTTTCTGAAACTGCCTGCCCAAATTGTCAAATATAATTTGTATCATGAAACAGAATCTTACTCTACTGCCCTGCATTATGACTCAGATCTGTAATTTTATTCATGATGGGAAGATCCAGCTGCATAG
>NW_026000104.1:0-4365 GCF_001458135.2 Marmota marmota marmota
TAATAAATATGGTATTCTTTTGGAGGGGGTGCCAGGGATTGAACTCAGGGGCACTCAACCTCTGAGCCACATCCCTAGCCCTCCTCCTTTTTTTGTATTTTATTTACAGACAAGGTCTCACTGAGTTGCTTAGCACCTTGCTGTTGATGATGGTGGCTTTGAATTTGGAATCCTCCTACCTCAGCCTCCTGAGCCACTGAGATTACAGGCATGCTGCACTGTGCCTAGCAAATATTATATCCTGGATGATAGTCATTTCACCTGTGTTGAGATGAAATATAAGTGTAGTTTTGATTTGTATCTCCCTGATTGCTAAAGATGTTGAACACATTTTTTAAATAGATTTGCTGGCCATTTGTTTTTCTTTTTTTCTTTTCTTTTTTTTTTTGAGAAATGTCTAAATGGATATTTTTCATGTTTGTTTAGTGGATTATTAGTTTTTATGGTGTTAAGTTGTTGAGTTCTTTATATATTCTGGTGATTAATCATTTTTAGAAGAGTAGCTGGCAAATTTTTTTCTAACCTTCTGTAGTCTCTCTCATCACCCTCACTTCTTTTCTATGCAGAAGCTTTTTAATTTAATGCTATTCTGCTTATTGATTCTTGACCTTGTTTATTGAGCTTTAGAAGTCCTATTAAAGAAGTAAGCACCCTCAGCAATGTGTTGTAGTGTTGTCTTTTTATTTTTCTTCAAGCAGTTTCACTGTTTCTGGTCTAATTCTTAGGTCTTTGATTTACCTTGAATTGATTTGTGCAGAGCAAAAGATAGGAATCTAGTTTCATTCTTCTACAAATGGTTTGTAGAAAACACTGGAAAACCATTTGTAGAAGAATCAGTGTTTGCAAGACCATTTGTTAAAAAAGACTATTGTTTTTTTCTCCATCGTATGCTTTTGGCACCTTTGTCTTGGATCAGGTGACTGCATTTATGTGGATTTATCTCTAACTCTTATTATATTCCACTAGTCTTCATTTATTTTCTTATGCCAATGACATGCTGATATTGTTACTACAGCCCTGTAGTGTAATTATAGATAAGAGATTGTGATGCTTCCAACCTTTACTTTATTGCTTAGGATTCCTTTGTCTATTCTGGGTCTTTTACATATAAATTTTAGGACTGTTTTTTTTTCCAGTTCTGTGAAGAATATCATTGGTATTTTGATAGGGATTACATTGAATTTGTAGGTCACTTTGGTGACCTGGATATTTTGATATTAATTCTACCTATCCATAAACATGGTATGTCTATTCATATTCTAAGGTCTTCTTCAATTTCTTTCCTGAGGGTTTTATAATTTTTATTGTACATGCTTTTCACATTCTTGATTGGATTTTTTTCATTTTATTTCATTTTGAAGTTATTGTAAATAGAATAGTTTACTTATTTTTTTTTCTTGGAAGATTCATTTTTGGAGATAAGGAAGTTGTTAATTTTTCTATGTTGATCTCCTACCCTGCTACTTCACTGCATTTGATTATCAAATCCAAAAGACTTCTGGTGAAGTTTATTTGGTCCTCAAGGTATAAAATAATGTCATCAGCAAACAGAAAATTTGACTTCTTTTTCTAATTGTACCTCTTTAATTTATTTCTCTTATCTAATTGCTCTGGATAAAGTTTCAAGAGATATATTGAATAGGAGTATAGAAATTCCTTGTATTTTTCCTGATTTTAGAGAAAAAAAATTCTTTTTTCTTTCTTTTCTTTTCTTTTTTTTAATATAAATTGGCTTTGGGTTTTTAGTATATAGTCTTTAAGATATTGAGGTACGTTTCTCCTATCTCTTCTATTTCAGTATTTTTACTATTAATGTTGGATTCTGTCAAAGGATTTTTCTGCATCTATTGAGATGATCATGTTATGTTTGTTCTTTCTTTCTTTTTGTGGTGAATTACATTGATTGAAGTACATAAATATCATCATCCTTGCATCCATTGGATGAATCCAACTAGTTCATTGTGTCCAATCTTCTTAATGTGTTTCAGAATATAATGGTTTACTAATATCTTATTAAGGATTTTTGCATCTATGTTTATCAGAGATATCAGTGTTGCATTTTTCTTTCCTTGGTGTATTGTTGTTTATTTTTGATACTAGGATTATAATGGCTTCATAAAATGAGTTTGAGAGTGTTACATCCCTTTTTATTTCCTGGAATAAATTGAGGAGGATTGTTGTTTTTCTTTAGATATTAGTCTGTTTAGGCTGTCTATATTCACTTGGTTCAATTTGTATCAGTCACATGTGTTTACAAATTTGTCAGTGTCTTCTAGATTTTCCAATATTGAAATATAACTTTTCAAAATAGTCCTTAATGATCCTCTGTATTTCAGAAATATTTCAGTGATATCTCCTTTTACTTCTGATTTTATTGATTTGGGTCTCATGTATCATTTATTTGGTTAGTTTGGCTAGGGGTTCATCCATCTTATTTATCTTTTAAATAAACCAAATCTTCATCATATTGATCTTTTATATGTTTTTATTCTCTATTTTATTAATTTTGGCTCTGATCTTGTTTTCTGTCTTTTTTTCTGGTATTGAACAGAGGTACAGCAGGACAGGGGCAGCAAGTGATTTCTATAAAGAATGAGGAGGAGAAATTGCTTAAAGGAATAAAATTAATAATAAAAGAGAAAACTAGAGGACAAGTGAACTTGACTATTGAAAGAGGAAGAGAGGAGAGAAGGAGTAACAAGAGATCAAAATCAAGAGCCCAAAAAAAAAGAACAAAAAGTCAAATTAAAAAACATAATCAAAATACCTCACCCCAATGATGTCTAAAACAAGTTGAAATAAACAGTTGAGGGGAAAAATTTAAAAAATAAGAATAGGCAAAAGTGATAAAAATTCCTGCTTCTGAAAAGATGGTGGAATAGAGAGGTTACTTCCCTGCTGAATCTGTGGCATAAAACCAAGAAAAGCAGACATGCAGTTTTTCAGCAAGGTGGGTAAATGAACAAGAATTAGGGCAGAATTTACTGGAATTTAATAATGTAAACTCAAAACAGATCAAGGACTCAGAAGATCAAATATAATAAAATAATGGGAAAAAAATCTCAGCCCAAATTCATGCAGCAACTGTAGGCACAAGCCAAAACAGTTCCTCTGTGAACAAAGTAAAACAATAAGGTAATTAGAGGAACACCCATTCTTGGAAGGACTATACCCTAGAGTGAAAAAAAAAAAAAGCTGCCATCTCTTTTCATGGTGTGCTGAAGTCAGTAGAAGGAACAATTTTTCAGCTGCAATGCAGGGCCAAACAGCTGGGGGAGCAGATTTCTGGCAGACAAAATTCTGGCTCAGAAAATAAGCTGGGATAACCCACACTGCAAGATGGAGAGTGTGCCTAAGTGATCAGGAGAAAATCAAGTATGGAGCAAGTTTACACACAGAAATACTGGTCATGGAAATCCAACTAGGTTCTCCCTCCACTTCCAATCCAGCTGCTTGCAGAACCAGCTGGGAGAGAAGGAACTTGAAAGGGTTGAATTCAGAGACTCAATCAGTGACCAGCAATGTGGGGTCTGCAGGCAATTAGTGGGCTAAGAGCCGGCTTCTACCACATGAGTGGAACCCAAATGAGATTCCTGGGGTGCAGTTTTCAAGTGTGGACCAGATGATTTTAAATCTACAGACCAATTGGCATTTAGCAGAGAGAATGGAGCATACCTAAGCCTACATTCCACCTCCAGCAGTTCCATTTCTAAGACTAACTCTCTCATCCTCACAACCCACCCACCCTGAGGGTGGAGTTAGCATCATACTCCAGATATCCCCAACTAACTGCTGAGAAGAGAAGCTGAGAAACTTTTGAACTCCAAAGGAAACAATTGTTCAATTGTTCATTGAGATCCCTTATATTTTCTTTTTCACTTTTCTCTCACATTTCTACAATTTTTGAAACCTATTATTCTCATGCATTAATTTATTGAAGACTGGAGTGTCTGAATAGTATATTTTAATTTTGATTTGTGCTCTTTATTTTTCTATTTTTAATTTTTAAATATTTTTACTTTACATATATATTTTTCTCACTTATCTGTTTCTCTTTATTTACTATTTTTTTCTTGAACATCACCATTGATTATTCCCTCTTTCTCTCTTCCTATATTTTTGTTGCTTCTACATTCTTTCATTTTTCTTATAAACATCACAACCTACAGAACTTCTGTTCTCTCTTTGTCCACCATCTGAAATTGTAAACTCCTTTGCAAACTTACTGTTAATTTTATAGGAAATAAGTGAACACATCATTTCTGTATATTGGGACAAAACTGTAGACACTGTAGTAGGAACTATTTGGTTCAAGGCTACATTTATTTTTGCATTGGTTGATGTTATTATTTGTCTACCCCTAAA
>NW_026000104.1:8120-20863 GCF_001458135.2 Marmota marmota marmota
TACAATCTTGTCCTTGAAAATCTAGCCAGAGCAATTAGATAGATGAAAGAACGTAAATAGATTCAAATAGGAAAAGGAAATCTCAAACTATCCCTACTTCCCAATGACATAATTCTATATTTTGAAGACCCAAAAATTTCCACCAGAAAACTTCTAGAACTCATAAATGAGTTCCTTTAAGTATCAGGATATAAAATTAACACCCATGAATCAACTGCATTCCTATACATCAGTGATGAATCCATTAAAAGAGAAATTAGGTAAACTATTCCACTCACCATAGTCTCAAAAAAAAAAATGGGAATCAGTCTAACAAAACAGGTTAAAGACCTCTACAATGAAAACTATATAACACTAAAGAAAGAAATTGAAAAAGACCGTAGATGATGAAAAGATCTCCCATGCTTTTGGATAGGCAGAATTAACATTGTTAAAATGGTCATACTATTAAAAGTGCTATACATATTTAATGCAATTCTTATTAAAATCTCAATTACATTCTTCATGGAAACAGAAAAAGCCATCATGAAATTCATTTGGAAAAATTAGAGACCCAGAATAGCCAAAGCAATCCTTAGCAAGAATAGTGACACAGAAGGCATCACAATACCAGATCTTAAAATATACTACAGAGCTATAGTAATGAAAATGGCCTGGTATTGGCAACAAAACAGACATGTATATCAATGGTACAGAACAGAAAACACAGAGAAACTCACATAAATACAGTTATCTCATATAAGTCAAAAATGCCATAAACATACATTGGAGAAAAAAAAGCCTGTTCAACAAATGGTGCTCAGAAAACTGGAAATCCATATGTGGCAAAATGACATTAAACCACTATCTCTCACCATGCACAAACCTTGACTCAAAGTAGATCAAGGACTTAGGTATTAGAATAGATACCCTGTGCCTAACAGAAGAAAAAGTAGGCCCAAATCTACATCATGTTGGCTTAGAAACTTACTTTCTTAATAAGACTCCTAAAGTGCAGGAAGTAAAATAAAAAATCAATAAATAGGATGGTTTTGAACTAAAAAGCTTCTTCACAGCAAAGGAAACAATCAAGATGAACAGAGAGCCTACAAAATAGAAGAAATTTGTTGCCACCTGCACCTCAGATAGAGCATTAAACTTCATTATATGTAAATAACTCAAAAAACTTAGTACCTAAAATATATAGCCCAATCAATAAGTGGGCTAAGAAACTGAAGAAACACTTCAGATAAGAAGAAATACAATAAGTCTATAAATGTATGAAAAAATGTTCAACATTTTTATCGATTAGAAAATTGCAACTTAAAAATACACTGAGATTTCATCTCACTTCAGTCAGAATGGCAATTATCAAGAATAAAAAGTTGGTAAATGTTGGTGAGGATATGGGGAAAACGGCTCACTCATACATTGCTGGTGGGACTGGAAATTGTTGAAACTACTATAGAAAGCAGTATGGAGATTCCTCAGCAAACTTGGAATGGAACCACCACTTGACCCAGTTATCCCACTCCTTGACATTTACCCAAAGGACTTAAAATCAGCATACTACAATGATGCAGCCACATCAATGTTTATAGAAGCTCAATTCACAATAGCTAAACTATGGAAGCAACCTAGGTGCCCTTCAACAGATGAATGGATAGAGAAAATGTGGTATCTTTACACCATGAAATATTACTCAGCCTTAAATAAGAATGAAATTATAGCATTTGCTGGTAAATATGTGGAGCTGACTATCATGCTAAGTGAAATAAGCCAATCCCACAAATCCAAAGGCCAAATATTTTCAATATTTTCTCTGATATACAGATACTAATTCACAATGAGGTGGGGTTAGAGAAGAATAGAAGTACTTTGGATTATACAAAGGGGAATGAGGAGAATGGAGGGGGAATTAGAATAAAAAGATAGTTGAATGAATCAGACATTACTATCCTATGTGCATATATGATTGCAAACCAATTTCTACATCATGTAAAACCAGAAGAATGAGAAGTTATACTGTAAGTATGTACAATATGTCAAAATACATTCTACTATAATGTATAACTAATTAGAACAAATAAAAAAGTAATAAAATTTAAAGAAAAAATACACAACATATATTTTATATTTCATATATGTATATAAGAGTCAATAAACAAATATACATACAAATATTCACATCCATTCTCAATGGACAACAGGGAATAGAAAAAAAAAGATGAAGGAGTTGTGTTTATTGAGGTGGTCAAAATTATTGACAAGAATTGATGTGCACTACCTATACCATACCATCCTTATTGGTTTCTTCTTAGGCTGTGTACACCTTAGACAGAGAAAGGGATAAGTTCATTAAACCTGTCTCCTTTGAGTTGCTCACTAAGCTGTCAGTTGGAGTGGACTGCAACCAAGGCTTGTTGACATGTTTCTCACTTTCCCTTCTTGCTAATTTAAGTTAGAGCAGAATGGAAATCAGTGGCAATTGGAGTTTTTCTATGCCAACTAGGTAGATTCACTCCCAAGGTGGGGCTAATGCAAAGTTCTAAATGTTAAGTAAGTTCTGGCAACTTATGTGTAGTTCCAACCAACCTTTTGAACATTGGAATGGGGTATCTGTTCTAGATAATACAGCCCTATTCACCCTATTGCCAGGCAGATGTCATCTCTGCTGGGCATCCAGATCATTGGTTGGGGACCTCCAAGAGCTCCACACTTCCTGTAAAGTGAACAACTGTCAGCTCTTCTTGCACATTCCATTGCCCATAATATGGTTTTCACAGGTTCAGCCACTGAGTTCATTTCATATGCCCACTCCAGTTTCTGAGTTCTCTCTAGCTAATTCCACAAGCCACAAAGGGAAAGTGATCAGCATTTCACTAATTATCTCCAACCTTTGTTCCCAGGGCACAACCTCCGATGTGCCCACCCGAGTTGCTCTGTACCAGTAGGACTCTAGACCAGGCACATACACAACATGTGGATAATGCTTGCTATGAATTTCTGGTCTCCTGAAGTAGAAAGTTACTGTATGGCTGCCCAGGAAAGGTCTCTGCTTAAGATTTCTACTCTCTAGTGAAGAAACTCAGAATATCCCTCACATATCAGTTCACAACACTGCCTCTGGGTCACTCTAGTTTAGTTGGCCCACTACTCCATGGGATCCTGGTGCCAATTTTTCTGTGCAGATTCAGCCTTTCTGATTGTGTTGTCCCACCCCTCTACTGTGTACTGTCACCATGGCACTGTCAGCTGGATTTGTGAGATATTCTTTCCTGCCCCATGTTCAAAGTACATAAAGCTCTGTCTCTTTAATTTAGATATTGAAATTTGATGTATTCTCTCTGATGCACACTCCACTGGAAAGCACCATTCCACCATTCTTGTTGCCTGGATTCTAAGCCATGGAACAACTGGAAATTATACACTTCCTTTACCATCTTTTCTCCTCTGGATAAAGAGTCTTGATGTTATGTCCTGAAACTCCTAGATGCAAACGGGAAACAATTCAAGGTATTTATATGGAAATTATTTCAAGGCTACAACCCCAAAAGCAAAGGGATAAAAAGAAAAAATTGACAAATGGAATTACATATTATTTAAGCTTCAGGATAGCAAAGGAAATAATCAACTTGCTGAAGAGATAACTTACCAAACAAAATGAAATACTTGCCAGTTTTTCATCTGACAGAAGATTAACTTCTTAAATAAAGAAAGAACACAAAAACTTTAAAAAATTTAAAGAATCCAATTTAAAATTAAGAAATTCTCTGCATATATAATTCTCAAATATTACAAATAGCCAATAAATTTCTGAAAACAAATGTTCAATATCATTAACTATCAAAAAGATGCAAATAAAAGCTACAATGTAATACCACTTCACCTCAGTGGAATGACTATTATCAAAAGACAAAAAATAAAAAATTCTGGTAAGGAGTTAGAAAAAAAAGGAATTCTTATACACCTTTAGTTAGAATGTAAACTCTTATAGCCACTCTGAAAAACTATATGGGGGTTATTTAAAAAACTAAAAATAAAGCTACTATATGATCATGCTATCCCATTCTTAGGTATCAATGCAAAGGAAATGAAGTCAGATTACAAAAAAAGATGCCTACATGACCATGATTATTGTGGCATTAGTGACAGTAGCTAAGATATGGAATCAGTCTTGGTGTTTATCAATAGATGAATGGACACTGGAATATGATACATATACATCATGAACTATTATTCAGGCACAAAGAAAACTGAAACATATCATCTACAGGAAAATCAAAGGAACTGGAGATCATCTTGTTAAATGAGATAAGTCACACATAGAAAGACAAGAACTACATGTTTTTGTTTTTTGTTTTTGTTTGTATGTGAAAACTAAAATCTAAAAAGAAAGTAGAATAGTGATTTCTAGGGACTCAGAAGGATGCCAGGAAAGGGGTTTGAGTTGGATAAATAAATAATGAAGAACAAGTGCATTGATATAATTACATGCATTGAAAGATCACAGTGAATCTCATTAGTAAATTAAATCAATGTGCTAATATATATATATAATTTTGCCAAATGACTAAAAAATATTCAATTTTATGGCTAACAACCTTTTCTCTTTGAATAAGCTAACAATACCAAATTGTAATACCATCCCTACTGATATCATTGCTTCTTGGAACTAATTTGAATATTTTTAAATTGTCATAAATATGTATCTGACTTTGACTAAATTAGACATCTAACTCAATTTTAGTAATAAAATCT
The DNA here is from genome assembly GCF_001458135.2 of Marmota marmota marmota. NCBI lineage: Eukaryota > Metazoa > Chordata > Mammalia > Rodentia > Sciuridae > Marmota > Marmota marmota. The sequence continues at coordinate 12,861 of NW_026000104.1, forward strand.
ATTTAATAATATATTGTTCCTTTGCCCTTGAAAATGGAATTTAATGTAATCTTTATTCTTTCCTGTTATGTTTATTGCTCTTGTATTATCTCCCAATAGAAAAAAATAGCTTCAAATAACAAAATAGTTAAGAAAAGTATATGTATACATTTGAGTGTGTGTGTATATAAAAATTTATTTCATATATATGGAGAGAAATAATATTATATATATTATATATATTACATATATATATATATATGTATCTATACACACACATACATATGAGAGATGAGAGAGAAAGAGAGCTAAAATGTATTTCTATTTTGCAATACTATTTAATATTCAAGGTAAAATTTGGGGGGGTTTGTTTTGTTTTCATTTTTATACCCAAAAAGTAGCTAAATTCTATTACAAGAAAGATTACTTTGTATGTTACATAATGAGTTTTCTTAGATTTGAAAAGTATTTAAAATTGAATAAAGGCAACTATGCCCTAACAGCCCTCCATGCCCCAAAAGCATAGTTCCAATTAACCAGGAACTTGTGTACTATTAGCTCCCAGCTTTGATGTGTGTGCTCTCAGGGATAGTCTTTTCTTTAATCGCCTTGTCTGACTCTGATCAACAGCCTCAGGTCAGTAATCATCATCATTCTATCAGGAGAGGCACTTTTTCTTCAATATTCCTTCTGGTTCTGCCTGACAGGTATCCACCATCTTTTTCACATTTGTCCAGGTTTAGACTAAGCCACAGAATACCATATTTCAAATGGTTTTGCGCTAATAACTAATTGACTATATGCTTTCCTAAGGCAATAGCCTAAGTCTTCAATCACTTTGCTTACCTGATGCTATTTCCTGGTGTCCTACTTATGATGTTGCTTGTTATTTTGTCCTGACTAGAATGGCTGCTCATTTGCCTGAAGGGCTTATATTCTTGCTTTTTCTGCTCCTGCTTTAACATGTCTTATTTATCTCCTCAGTACTTATTTACTACTCATTCTTCAGAGCTACTCAGGTTTCCTCAAGCAATCTCTAATGACCCTAGGGCACTGTCCCAATTGTAACTTTAGGTTTATTTGTATGATTATTTAATAAATTACTTACCACCCTCACTTGACTGTTATCTTCATGACAGCACAGTTTTCTTCTGCCTTTTCTTAGGTTTTTTATCTGTTGCAAGTTCTACTATGAAGGTTTAGAAATGTAGATTGAATTAGGAGGTAAATAAATACAAATTCTGCTAAGTTAATACAAATAAATGTTGCTTTTATATGAGTAACAACTATACTTTTATAAACAACAGTCTCTCCTTTTGTACAATTTATTAGGAACAAAGAACATTATTCTACCCCATGCATCTACTATAAATAGGCAGTAGTAGCTGGGTGCAGTGGTGCATGCCTGTAATCCCAGCAGCTCCAGAGTCTGAGGCAGGAGGATCATGAGTTCAAAGCCAGCCTCAGCAAAAGTGAGGGGCTAAGCAAATCTAGTCTCTAAATACATCTAAATAGATCTGGGGATGTGGTTCAGTGGTTGAGTGCCCCAGAGTTCAATCCCTAGTACCCCAAAAAACAAAAACAAAACAAACAAACAAAAAAACAGGCGGTAACTGTGCTGGTCATTTTACAGATAATGTCTTTTTATATTTTTATATGAAAAAATGATAATTTGATTGAAGAGCTTTCCAAGATCATAAATATCATAATAGATTTGAACCTAATTGTATCTGAAATTTGAAGTGATACTTTAAATATGCATTATATCATATTTTGAATAAGAAAATATATTTAATAAAAGTGTATACCGAAGTATTCTTAGCAAAATTTTTTGAAAGTAATACTTTTATGAACTTCAGATTAGTTCCATTTTTCTCTCTAATTTAAATAACAGAAATAAAATAAAAACTTTTTTATGATTATGTGTCACAAAAAAAATAGAAAGAAAGAAAAAATTAACTTTGAATTTGCACAGGTCAGCACTTTGCAGAGTGCTGGAACCCAGTGATAAATTGACTCAGGTGTCACAGCTTCCAGAGGCCACACTCCTGGCTCTTCACTCAAGCACTTCAAATTGAGGAACTGCTCTGTTTGATAATTTGAGGTTCCAGGTAAGATAGTACTTAGGGAAAAGAAACAATTCTACCCCTGCTAAATAAAAGTCACAACAGCTTGAAATTTTGAAACCCCAAAAAACTAGATCAATAAGATAGGAAATAGACTTTGAGTTCTACAAAATTCTTTCTGAAAGGACACATCTATAGCTAAAATCGAGGAGAAATGAATTCCTCCAACAATATGAGAAGGGAGGGTCCCGTTCTCTAAAGAAAGAAACTGACTGAACAGAAGGCTGCAGAAGGAAGGCCTCCCAGAAAAGCCTTATCCAAAGGAAACTTTATTCCAATGGGAACACTATATTTAAGATTTCCTTGGCTCAAGGAACAGTCGCAGAAAGAAGCTGAAAGGCTCTGGTCTGGTCCTTTCTATTGGAAGCCAGGCAATCTAGGACAATTTGCTTTCTCTCCCTGCAGAAAGATTTCTTAAAAATAAAACTGAAGAATTACTTCACAGCATTTAGTAATTACTAAAATATCTAATGCACATAAAAATGTTATACATTGTTATTGGTAAACACTGCAAGTTGGATTATTCATTAGCAACAGCAACAAAAACAGTATTTTAAGAAAGTATTTGCTCTCCAGTGAGCCACCTGGCCAGACTTGATGGGGGTTTACAAAGAAGCCTGAGGCATATCCAGATCATCCAGATATATATCAACAACTTGGGAAAAGAACCCAGGAAACAGAATGGAGACTTACAAAAGCAAACAGATATACTTATAGTCTGAAATATTAAATCAATGACCACAGCATTATCAATCAGGGGGAAAAAAATTATTGCTACTGATAAATGAGAGAAAAACAACCCAACTAGAATCTCTGGAAATAACAGCATATTGGATCTACCTACATTTATTTTCTTTTTATGCTGCAGAAAAAAACAATAATGGTTCTGTTTGTTCCATTGACTGTCTGTATGTACACATTGTAGCTATCTTCCCCTTGTGGTACCTAACATTTTATTTTAAAATTTATATTTTGACATACTTTCTACAAAGTTGTTCTTTCTATAGTCTCTCAAACATCCTGGGTAAAACCCTGTAACTGTGATTTTCATCAGGACACAGAAACACAGAAAGTGACATTCATCGAGGAAGGCCACACAGTACAAAGTGAAACAATCCCAAATCTTCAGAATTTAACTTCCTGGTCATTAGCTGAATTTGTGACATTTATTCCTTCTCAAGAGTTGTTCCCTATTGGCCCAAAAGAAACTCTTTCTTTCCTTTTTTTTTAACTTTTTCAAAAACGTATTTTCAATAGACTACTACACACAAACAAATACACAGGCAGTTTTACAATTGTAAACCCTCAGATTTGCTAGTGAACGCTCAATTAACTGCACAACCCCTACTTGCCCTTGGCAGTGAAATGACTCCTCCTCCCTTAATAATACTTGCTCAATTCACCACTGACAATGTGCAGCTTAGAAACTTCAGTGTAGTGTTATACATCAGATGGCTTCTAGCACTTTGATACCTTATGGTTGTTTAACTGTCCATGTAATGTCCATAATAAAAATTAAAGTTTAATTGACACACAGAGAGACAATTAATAGCAAAACTGAAACTCATTTGCAGGCTCTAGAGACCCAGTCTCAACTCTTAAGCCAATCTCTGCTGGCCATGGTTTGTCCAGTCAGCTTCTTTGATGACATCATATACCAAGTTGTTTTCTCATAGGTGAGGGGAATGAAACTTGATATTTGGTACTTGGGGGCTTCAGATGGTACAGAGGGCCTGGTGCAGAACAGCATGGGAGCCACAGGTGACTGTGACTGCAAATGGGCTTGGGAAGGATAGACAAACCAGAAAAGAGATATACTTAGATATTTAAGTTGGTCTAGGTAGACAAGAATGCAAAAGGGGACAAAGTTCACTGGTCAGTGCTTTATTCCGCCATTGATTTTCTCTGCCAGTTCCTCTCAGTTCATTGATTTCCATTGCTGATTGAGTCGTGTTCATCTGCTGCTAGGAGGTCATTTCATTTCCCTTTTGCACATTTTTTTCTGCCTACTCGGCACTCCTCCACATGTGCATGTCACTTCTACTAATCTCAATTGTCTGCTGTCAACAGAGTGATATACTTTATGCACAATGGGCCATGAGATTCAGGGTGGACAGTTCAGGCATCCACTGCATAAAACTTAAATAGAACATTACCAAAGTTCTACAGTACTCTGCAGTCATTTTGTTTGTTTTGTTTTTATTTCCTCTATGTCAAAATTAAATGTATGTCATGAGAGTGGTCCCAGCGGTCATACGGCAATTGCCCCTAAGCTTGGCAGAAGGGAATAATGTCCTGACCTTCTGAAAACAGATGATACCATAAAGCTAAGAGTCTCAAAATAACAACCTCCTTAAGGTCACAGTGGTCTTTTTTTCATGCCACACTCTCCAGAAGCTCTTTCATTTGGCAGCCATGTGAAATCTTATTTTTACAGAAAACTGGTCAACAGGTGGAAGAAATAGCTGTTTTTTTCAAGGATGATAGCAATTTGTATAATGTTTCAGAAATTTTGATTCCATTTGCTAGGAATCCATTTCAAAATACAGCTAAATATTTCACAAGACTGTGAACTAAGACTTACACATCTTAATTCAAGGTGTTTTGTAATCACAGATCCAATCTTTAGGAAAACAAAACCGGTTGGAGTTTTATGTGATGCAAATTCTAAACACATTAGTGACCAGGCAGGCAGTATTCATTGCAAGTTTAAAATTATAAACATATCCACAAAGAAAACAAGAAAATTTTCTCTAAGACCACGGAGTAACTGCCTCTAATAAGAATGTTTTCGGGTTTATTTCAACATTGAGGATTATGCCTTTGAATTTTTTATGCCATTTGAAGATGTGATTTACTTTGTATTTATATTTGGTAATTGGCAATACAGATTTCAGTTTTAAAATTTATTATGCAACATTCAACAAGACTAACAATATTAAATACTAATCAACTTTTAATAAGAATTACAAATGTTACCTCCTTGCTCAAGACAAGAAAGGCAATCACTGCAATCAATCAGGCAGTCTAATCAATTTTCAAAATGAAATTAACCATGCATCACGTAAGAAAAAAAAAATTGAAGAATAGTGTACTATGTCTTTGCTACAGAAGGAGATCATCTTAGTTTTAGGAAACATTAGTAGGATATTTAGTCTCTGCATGATCTATTTATTCTGAGAAGTTTTCCGTGGGTTATAAGATTTATTCCTGTAAGCCTTTTACTGTCTTGAAGGTGGATTACAGAATCAATAGATAATACTTATTAGATGATAATAATATAATAAAATAATAATAATAATGTTTTTCTACTTTAGTCCATCTATAAATTATATCAGGAATTGAACCTGAATTACACCAACACAAATCTACTTTTAAATTTGTTTAAAATGCAGAAGAATTTAACAAACAGGCATATTTTATGAAAACAAAGATTCTTGTAAATAAGAGAATTATTTAAACTGCTTCCCTAACAAGTAGGTTTTTTATAGAGTTTAAAAATAAATTTTCTCAGATAATGTCATCTTACATAAAGGTGAGTCATCCAATTTATTCAACCAATATAGAATGCAGGACCAACTTGTGCCAAGCAATATGCTGGGCACTGGCAACATCAATAGAGACAAATTCACAGACAAATTTAAGGAACTCAAGTCCCATGAACGACACAGTCACAAAAAACAGAATAAAAAACAAGTTACTAAGTGCAATTGTTGCAAAGAAATTGTACATAGCTAACTGGTTGGTGAGTGTCAATTCTGTACACATTTCACAGATAACTAGGATGGATTTGTCAATAAAATAGTAATTATTATTTTTAAAATTTGACTTTTGTTAAATAATTATTAAGTTCTAACTGTTCTATATACTTTATATACATGTACTTTTATTATCACATAACATGGGTATGCTTACTATTGAAATTATACTTAACTTATTTTAAGGATTAGAAAATTTGAGGTACAGAAAGTTTGGCTAACTTGTGCCTAGTCCACAATTACTAAATGGTGAACCTGGTATAACAAATAAAACATTTGCTCTTGAAGTCACCTGGATATTTAACTGCTTTGCTGAGACAAACTTAGCTTGAAAGATCAAAAGTCCCCATTTAATTTAGCCTTTCATTTGAACCACAAGTCCATGCGGAAGACCCCAAAATTCCACTTATCATCATTTGCAAATTATTAAACAGTGTCTTAACAGCGTGATACATATTTTAAATGAGCTATTTTATTAGCAAAAATACAAAGATGTTTGAATTTTCCATTGACATTAATGTAGCTAAATTCCTTTGCATAAATATTATGCCTTACTGAAGCTATATGCTTTATATAGAATTTTATAAAAGAGGAGTTTTAAATAAGAGAGCAAATACTTGATGGCAAATCCAATATTCTCTAATAAGTATACACACTTGACACGACAGTACTTGAACAATAACAAACAATGACCACTTTTACATGATATGAAGATACTTTTTCACAAAAGCACCTGTTCTTGGTATTGAATATGCTTCTCAAAATCAGTGAGGTGTGCAAACCTAGAGCACTCAAAAATCCCTTAAAATTACTCCTAAATGTTTTCTTATGCTATCATTTTATACAGAGAACCATTGTTCAATGATGTGATTATTTTGAATATACAGTCATATCCACAAAGAATAATTCAGCATAAAACACTTGATAAGGAAGAGAGTGATGAATAACATTTGGACAGATCATCTCAATCACCCTCAGTGTCAACTCACATCATTATCCCCATTTATTCAGATAGGGACCATTGCATGGCAAAGGTTAATAGATAAGCCAGAGTGAGTTGTCATGGGAGCCATGATTCATACCAAAAAATTACGATGCTGAGCTCCATACATTACTTTCAAAATAATATTGCTTTCAAAATTGTTTGAAATTAATAGGAACATTTAGAGTCATTTGCAAGATAAAACTGAGCTTTTATGTTTCCATAATAAAATCCAGACACGAAAGATCTTACATCTGAACAAGTATGTGATATATATTTATATACATATATACATGTAAACATAAATATACATACACACGTATATATATGAATTGTTTTCCTCTATTCTCTATGCTCTTCAGATTTCTGCCTCTCAATATCAGGTATTACATTTATAAGGAAAAGTGTAAACACCTAGCAAGCCTATTCATGTTCTATCTCTTTGCCTTTCATCTGCACTAGAGGTAACTGCAGCACCAAGAGACACAATAATAATTCACTGAGGTATCTAGTCTCTGTCTGTCTGTCTGTCTGACCCTTTCTCTCTCCTGGGTTATTGTTATTGACATTAATATATGATCAAATCCCCCCTCCAAACCTCTTGTTGTTTTCCATCTATCTTTGTTGAGAGCCACAGCGGAAGGGGCCCCAGCAAACTTCCAGCTGCCGGCTGATGATTGGCTCACAGTGGCCCCAGCAACATCTAGCTGATTGGCTCCTCGGCCCCAGCAACATCTAGCTGATTGGCTCCTCTGCGGTGATGCTCATTGGACTGTTTCCCTGCCCTTTCAGACCACGGAGCTGCTCATTGGGGGACTTTTTTTGGCTCCGCCCACGTGACCCAGCCAATCGGCCTCAAGAGCAGGAGGATTGTGGGAGGTGGAGAGAGGCTTGTGTGGGAGAGAGAGGTGTGGAAAGCCGGTGGTGGCAGTTGAGGCTCTGAGGATTTTTCCTGAGAGGCTGTTTTGTTTGGCGTGTGTGGTTCTAAAAATAAAGTTAGTTTCTTTTGACAAGTGGCTCCTGATTGTGCCCAGCCAGACTGCGGCATTTGGTGGCTCGCACGGGGAGCGACTGAGGGTAAGTGAACTGCTCGCCCCTGAGGGCAGGGCAAGAGGATGGGTAGCCATTTTAAGATTCTTCTTTTGTTATTTTGTTTCA
>NW_026000105.1:0-1407 GCF_001458135.2 Marmota marmota marmota
CTCTTCTGCCACACACTTCTGTCATGATTTTTTGCCCAGCCACAGACCCAAAAGCAATGGTCAAGTCCATGGTCAAGCAAACATGGACTGAAACCTCTAAAACTATGAGCCAAAAACTTTCCTCTGCATAAGTTGCTTATCTCAGATATTTTTTTCACAGTAACAGAAATGTGATTGACATAAGAAATAGAGCCACTTACATACGTATGCTCATACACAGGCATGCACACACAAAAAACTGATTTTTCACAAAGGTGCAAAAGTACTACAGTGGAGAAAGTATAGATTTTACAATAAATGCTACCAGAATAATTGGATATCATTAAGCAAAAAATAAAAAGATATTTGATTGACACCTCATGACATTTACAAAAACCAAAACCATAAAACTTCTAGGAGAAAAGAGAGGAAATCTTTGTCAACATAGGTTTTGGCAAAGATTCTTTAGATGATGACACCAAAAGTATAATCCATAAAACAAAAACATGATAAACTGGATCCCATCAAAGTTAAAAACTTCTATTTTTCAAAAAGTATGTTAAAAAAAATGAAAGGACAAACCTTTAAAGGCTGGGAGAAAAAATTTCTAAAACATGTATCTGATAAAGTATTTGTATACAGAATATATAAGGAACTCTAAAAACTCAAGTTGAAAAAAATCCCAGTAAAGAAATAAACAAAAATTTGAACTGATACCTTACCAGAGAGGAAGGGATCACAAAGGGGGACAAGTAAATTTGGGGGATGATGGATATGTTCATTATCTTAATTGTGGTGATAGTTTCATAGGTGCACACATCTGTTAAACATTACCAAATTGCACACTTTATGTCCATTGTAGCTCAATAAATCTATTAAAAACAAAAATGTAGTGGGAATATGAATGAGTCTATTCTGTGACTGAACATCTAGCATGGGAGGAAATTATGCATTGTGAAGCCATCACTAAAATGAAAAATATCTTTGGTCAATTTTGATTTTTTTTAATGTGTTCATTCAACATATCCATACCAAGTGCCTGTTGCTGGCACTACTGCTGGGAATGCCTGAACCTGGACACCAGTAAAGGACAAGATGGAGTCCCGGCTCCCACAGTTTGTTTGGGCAGGATGTCGATGTAATAGAGAGGCTTAGAATACAAGCTTCAGAGTTGAAAAATCTTTCCAAGAATTCCTCAAGTCTTCCCCTTCTCTTTGGTCAAGATTGAATCACAGAGTTAGTTTATAAGTAACAGCATCAGAATTCAAACCCAACCACAGAGCTTTTGCTTTTAATCTCCATATTGCCATTTGGTATTCTGAACTTCAATCACAATGAAAAAGATCGAAACAGAATTGAAATGTACTAATTCTCTTACTATGGATTGAATATTATTTGTTTTCCCTAGATTTATTAAGGAATAAAATT
>NW_026000105.1:2582-7077 GCF_001458135.2 Marmota marmota marmota
GCTTCCTTTTCATCTACAAAACCAAGAAGGATCAGTCACTTAATATCTGCTCCAAAGTGGTTCCTTGAATACAGAGTAAACAATTTTCCCTATTAATAAGGAAGGAAAGGAAAAATAAAATAAGCTCTTGAAAGGTACTTCATTTTATTACAATTGTATTGGGTATCATATTCCAGTTAGTGCTTTTTTCAATTTATTCCATTATATGTAAATCACACAGAGGTTGCATTTATACCCATTGATTTATTTTTAAATATTGTTTCCTAGAAGGTTGGATACACTTTTCAATGCTGAACACTTGTAAGGGGTGTATTCTGCACCCAGTGGTAATTCTCTTCATAAGTTGCCTTGAGACCCTCCTATAGTTGAATAAGGAAGGCAAATAGACAGAAGATGGCCTTTCTGTTTCTTGAAGCCAACTCTAGAACAAAGGCAGCAATTAGGATTCATTTTCTCTCCTCATCAAGACTGTGCTCAGCCCTCTGCTGAGCAAGCCTTTTCAAGAGATGGCATTTTTAATCAGTGATTGATAGCACCCTCAGCTTTCAGGCTGGAGAATGTTCCCAGTGACCTCTACAGAGTTGAGGTACTGAGTTATGTTTCAAAAGCTTGACAGTGCCAAGATGTCTTTAAGCTTGTGAAGTTTTAGGACCAACATTATCAGTGAATTGGTTGATGGTTTCAAAATGTAGATTAGCTCTGATGATGGATTGGAAGCTACAGGAAGAAATTATAGAGTGACCGTATTTCTGAGTTAAGAAAAGGCTTTCAGCTCTGTTTTTAGCAAATTGACCTGGCTTCATTCATTGTCTGCAATGTTCTTTAAAGTGACCCTACAGGACTTTCTTTGAGTTTCCCAAGTTCTGTCCTTGCCCCTATATCTTTTCACACTATTTGTTGCTCCCATATACTTCTTTCTCTTCAAATACTTCCTCTTGTATGCATGACTCCAAAATTTTTCTTTTCCTGGGATTCAGACTGTGCCTTTAACTGCTCATTGCATACTCCCACACATGGTAAGTACAATAAACCCAACATGCCTAAAACTAACTCAATATCTTGTCTCCTAAATGTCTTCTCTTAATGAATACCATCCTACACTAATCATCTAGGCCTGAAACCAAGGCCTCTTTTTCCATTCCGCACAGTATCAGGAACCCTGATTTTTTTAATCAAACCAGGGACAATGTTATGTGAATTCTACTCCCTAAATATTTTTCCGAATTTTCCCATCTCTATTCCCATTGTCATGTTAGCAGCAGCTGTAGTTCTCATCTGGATTTTGCAATGGTATCTAAATTGGAGCCCCTGCCACAACTCTCTAAACTCTTTTTTCTTTCTTTGCATTGCTAGAGAAATTAGTTGGCCGAATGAGACATGTATATGATTGTTCTAGCCTTGCTTTGATATTTAATGGTTTCTAAAATCACCAAGCAAGCCATTGTCACCCATACATGGTTGATGCAACACTTTGTGACTTGAGATAGGACTCTTGCCACCAGTCTTACATATTCTATTCCTCTCACCCAGGGTGGTTTTCTCTTGCAGTTCTTTATAGTGTCACTGGAGTAATAACTCTGCATTTCATGTTTGTTTTCTTTTTTTCCAATTATTATATAACCCCCAACTAAGTTCATTTTTATTTATTTTTTGTTTAATTGATTTTATTTTTTAAATACACGACAGTGGAATGCATTACAATTCTTATTGCACATATAGTGCACAATTTTTCATATCTTTGTATATAAAGTATGTTCATGCCAATTCATGTCTTTATACATGTACTTTGTTTTTTTGCATTATGATTCTTATTACACATATACACCACAGTTTTTCATATCTCTGTTTGTATATAAAGTAGATTGACACCCAATTCGTGTCTTCATACATGTACTTTGAATAATGATGTCCATCACATTCCACCATCCTTGCTAATTCCCTGCCTCCTTCCTTCCCCTTCCACCCCTCTTTCCTATCTATTTTTAAATGCACCAAATACCATGTATTCTTCTAAATATTCTCCTAAGGACTTTAGAAATATTAACTTATTTCAGGTTAAAACAGCCTAAAGCAAAATTTTGTGCAATTAAGTTGAGGGATATATGAGTGATATTACATGCAGACACACCTAGAAATATTTTTACTAATCTTTCTTTCTTTCTTTCATTGGGGATTGCATCCAGGAATCCTCAAACACTGAGCTAATCCTCAGTTATTTATTCTTTTTTTTTTTTTAATTTTTGAGTCAGGGTCTCCCTTAGTTGCCAAGGCTAGCCTTGAACATGTGATCCTCCTGCTCCAACCTCACAAATCACTGCACCCAGCTACTGTAAGATATTATCTATCACCTAAGCAACAGTTCTCAGAAACCCTAAAAGCTTGTAGTGATACCAGGGCTTAATCCTGGGGTTCTAAATTCCCTGAGCTGGTATCTTCTCCTTCCCCCTTTATATCTGGAAAGCTGCTTCTTGCTGTTGATCCAGAATACTAAACTTAGTCAGTTATAAACATGAAACAGTCATATATTTTCCAAACTCTAAAAACTCTAAAAATACTCTAAAAAAATCTAAATACTCTAAAAATAATGTATCATGATTTGGGTGAGTAATTTAATCTCTCTGTGCCTTGGTTTCTCTTCCATAATTCAGGGTAAGAACTATGACCTACCTCATAGAGTTGTTTTAAGGCTGGAATGAATTAATACATGCAGAAACTAAAATAGTGCCTGGCTCAAAATAAAGCATAATAAAAGTTATTATTTATTATGTTCTTGTCTACCCATCTAGACCACGAAGCTCCTTGAATTCCAGGAACATAGATAGTATCTAACACATATTGGGTATAGCTACAGTATTGGCATAAAAATGAATTAAGAGAAATCACAATAAGGATTCTAGGAATTAAACAGAATCTGAAGATTATTTGAACACATGATGCCTTATTTCCTAAGGACTTCAAAATAACATTCAGATAATACTTGATTCTCCTTGGAGATGGTGACTATACACAGTATCTCTGTGACAGAATAACATAGCTAGATTCAATTACAGAGATTAAATTACCTTCCTGGGAACTGGTGAAAGAATTTGGAGCAGATATTTCATTGGTAAATAGTAAGAATGCTAGACAATTTAAGATGGCAGAATGAGCCTATGCATATTTCATTTATCTGGTTTTATCCCAGCAATTTTTTAAAAGAGTAGCAATGGGAGAGCCTTCAAAGATAATAATTGCACAGAACTCAGAAGCATTTTTAACATGCCCTTTTTCAGGTAGTATGGAAAGCAAGTAGATCTGGTCACCAAATTCCCATAGGTATTTTCTATGTACTTGGATGACATCAAGATACATGACATTGGCAAACAAAAACCAAACAAAAATTAGTGTCTTTAGGTTCATTATCACAAATTGAACTACTGGTGGTTATTGTTTAATTTGTCATCAGGTGTCTTCTACCACTCTCTAAGACATGAAACAAGAAGCAAAATTAAAAGGAAGAAGGACCTTTCCAAATACACACACACACACACACACACACACACAGACATAATAAACATCTGCACTATGATTAATTTTTCTCCACTTTTTATCCATATTTCTACCCAAAGATTAAACTCTATATGGAAAGCCTCAACGATTAGCCTTTCAAAGCTAAATCAACAGAGTTAGTCATGATAGAAAGTATAGGCACTTATTGAATTAGAGGTAGTCATAACAGGAGAAACATCAGGAAACATTAGGCAAAGCCAATGGTTTTGTGGTTGGATTTTTCTGGATTTATATTAATAAAAAATATGCTTCTGTCCAAAAGATCAATTCCAAAACAAATAAAAATATTATCACACTAGCCTTAAAAAGATGCCCTTACTTTCAATAAGGGCCTGGGAGGAGAAAGGTCCTTGGAGAATTATCTAGGAGTGGATGACATTCAATTTTGTTTGCTAAACATTCTTGACCTCATGTCCTCTATAAAAATAGTTCCTTTCAGTGCAGCTGAGAAAGCTGTGATTTTGCTCTCCAGTCCATCAAGGCTAGCTTCCTTCATCTTGTTGAAGATGGATGTGGTTAAACTTTCAAGAAGAAAAGAAAAAGGTAGCAGGCTTAGTCATCTTCCATTCCAGCAACTCAAAAACACAGCATCCACCTTTAGAATCTTCAACCAACAAAGCACATCATAGGATTCAATCTCAAAGTTTGTGAGACTAAGACTCAGGAGTATAAGAAATGCCTGTGTTCCTCACCTTGGTTCGGCCACTTTTCCTACCTCTGACTTATTAGGTTCCACACTGCCTGAGAGCCCTGAAGTATCAGCCTGAGCATTTTGATGTAATCCCACCACTGTTGCTGTAGCTATCTAAGCGGGAGGATTTATTAGTTGTGAACGTTCATTTTTGTTTTTACTGGTCGAGTGCCAGTAAATAAGTCACCCAAGCCATGGCTGAGTGTCATTTGATAGGAAAAGGCTGGAATCACAAGGCAGCCTTCTGTCTTTCAA
>NW_026000105.1:10470-12355 GCF_001458135.2 Marmota marmota marmota
AAGAAGAAGAAGGGAGGGGAAAAGAGAAAGATGGAGGAGGGAAAGGAAGAAAGGGAGGGAGGAAAGGAAGAAAAGGCCCTACCAGTCCAAGCCATGGCAGTGCTGCTCTTTCATAAATCCACAAGACATATAGATGGAACCACCAGAATCCTTGGGGAGGTAGCCTTGGGGGGCTGTTGAGATGTGACAGGAAACAGGGGGATGGATATCCACATCCTGCAGAGCAATCTATTGTATACAACATGGAGGTACCCATCATAAAACAGGGAGCATTTTAAAGCTACCACTCTAAGAAAGGCAGTAGATGACTAAAGGGAAAGTCACTCTCTGATAATCCAGAAGTAAAAGATTTGCTATTTTTGCCTGTCGACTTTCTAGTGGGGGAAAATAATATTCTTGCTTTCTTTTTAAACTTACAAAAGAGAGAAGGGAGAGAAGGAGGGAGACAGAGGAGACCCCCGAAGGTCGAGTGTTGTCCTTTGGAATGTTCTGGCACGGCTCCAGGTTCTACTAATGAAGAAGTCAGCTCCACACAGTGTCCCGGCCTCACCTCTCCCAGACAACCCAGGCTCTGCTTTCAGTCTGCTCCTGCCTTCATCTGCCTCCTCCTCTTCCCATCTATGACTGCCTTCTGCTTAATAGTCTGTTTCCATTAACAAAGCATCACAATGCATTAGCCTGTCCAAAGCACTTTACAATGACAATATTTACAGAAGGTTAAATAAAATATGTATAGAGAGATTAATAGTGACGATGCAATAGACCTTTTGAACTTCAAGCATGCTGGGTTTGTGTTTTTTGAGCTGGATTCTCCAGGCTGCTTCAGTTATTTTAGTATCTCTCAGACAATCCACTTAAAGGGAAAGGTGATTAGTGAAAAACATTTTTTTTCCCTCTCTCTCTTTTCCAAGCAATGTGATTAGTAGGCAATAGAACTATATCTTTCAGTTTCAGTGTGGCTGAACCCAAGAACATTTCATTGGGGTAACTGGGCTAGAACAGCCCAAGTGGGACAGTCAAGTGTCCTGTCAGCACGTACACCGACACCACCACCCCTGAAGTCTTTGCCGATCCTCATATTGATTGCTGTAAAATGAGGTTAGTAATCTGATCCAATGTCCTAGTGTTCTTTTTGTAAATGTTCATATGTATCTCCTGCCTTGTAGAGTTTACAAAATAGTTGTACAAGAAATGGGGCTGTACATTATATTAGTCATCAGCAAACTTTCTCTGTAAAAAAAAATAAATATTTTGAACTTTGTGGTCCATACATTCGCTCTATCAACAACTAAACTTTGCTATTGTAGCATAAAAGAAGTAATTCATGTAAATGAAGTAGCATTGCTGTGTTTCAATAAAACTTTACTTACAAAAACAGGCAGACAGCAGGTCCGTTGGATCCATGAGCAACAGTTTCCAGCTCTTCCTCTAGATTTATCTTCTGAAAAGTGTCAAAGACTGACTAGATGGAGGCCCTCCATAACTTGCTCAGAAAATGTCACTATTCCAACACCATTCCTTTCAGTTCCTAATCTCACTAAGTACAAAATACTCAACAAACTAGTTCAACTGCAGAATGCATCCAATCTACTCATGGGATCAGAATTTCTTGACTTTGTTTTCAAAAAGTAAATAAGAACACTGAAAAGAACAGTACATATTTGAAAGATTGCAGTATATATTTGTCTACTCTTGTAATGCCTGATCCATTGGAAAATAACTGGACAAACAGCTTATGTTTTAAAAAAAGCAAAATCTGCCCTTTGTAATGGTCATGGATTTCAAAGGCCTATTTGGTGCCCAGTTTTCTATAGAATTTAGTGCCAAAATGCCTTTTATCACAGGGAGGCAAGCAATACATTGAAACATATTCTGTGAACTGGGC
>NW_026000106.1:0-5929 GCF_001458135.2 Marmota marmota marmota
TTTACAATAAAAATATGTTTGAAAGTAAAAGTTTTAACAATTCCCTATAACTTATGGTTCTAGGTATTAGAAAGAATTCTGGGGCTGGGGATATGGCTCAAGCGGTAACGCACTCGCCTGGTTTGCGTGCGGCCCGGGTTCGATCCTCAGCATCACATACAAACAAAGATGTTGTGCCCGCCGATAACTAAAAAAAAATAAATAAATGTTAAAATTCTCTCTCTCTCTACCTCTCTCTCTCTCTTAAAAAAAAAAATAATAAAAGAAAAAGAAAAAAGAAAGAATTCTGAATTATCATTGCAATTTAGTATATAGCTAGTCAAAACAACACAATTACAAATTTTGATAATATAGAAATATAAGTGGTATAATTCTATTGAGAAAGCATTTCTTATGTCTGGGGATGAAGCTCAGTTGGTAGAGGGCTTGCATAACATGTATAAAGCCCTAAAATAGATGGGGCTTTCCTATCAATTAATTCATGCACCTAGGTGAGTATTTCTTACTGCTAAATCAACAGGGGTCAGTTTCAATTCCATTCCTTTTTTGTTTTAATAAACACAAGGCTAAGAAATATTCAAATAAATAAGAATATGAAAATGCTAGTAGTTTTGTTTTAGTAATGTCAATCAATTTTGGGGCTTTTTTCTGAGTTATAGTTCCAAAATTAAAAGTGATCTTTCATCAGCTGACAATTCAATTAGGTCAGCCATTAATTTTGCTGTAAATAAAGAACTGGAGAACATCTGACTTGCAAAATAATTTGTTATCTTATTATTATAACCATTTGCTTTTTTTTTTGTTTAAATTCTAGACAGAGCCTTCCTAAATTGCTGAGTCTGGCCCTGAACTTGTGATGCTCCTGCCTCAGCCTCCAGAGTCGCAGTATCACTAATTTAAATAGATTTAGTTAAATTTATTGTTTAAAAAAATTAGGCAACTTAGCAACACCAGTCTATAGAACCAATTAACCAAATTAGATTTACTTTTGGTCAGAAAAATTCGGTTTTCAAGTAAAATAAATGTGTTGACAGGTGTCGCAGTGACACATTTCACTTCTGAATTCCAAGACAGAAATGGCACTAAGACTTGATCAGAGTTTGTCCCCTAGATAAAGACAGGACTTTCATTTCAGGTATTTCTAACCTACCCTATTCTTGCCTTACCCCAGGGCACACTTGGGCAAAATGCCACTTCCAGGTACACTTAGGGTGGATGAGATAAGGTCTGCAAGTGAAATTCTCATTGCTACCGTCATTCTCATCTAATACTCTTGAAGTCAGAACACGCCAATACAGGCCAAAACACTCCATGTGCAATGCCTCGCCTCGTTCTTCCGGTATCCAAGGGATGCACCTACCGTAGCTGGACAGCACGAGCCAACAGCAAAGATTTTGACAGCCTGGGACGCCTACTAAACTCGCCCATTCTTCCCAGCCACCTCTGGGCGCCGATGGCGGCCCACTGGGTCGGCGACCGCTAAACCCAGAATTTCTGTCAGCTCGTCCCAGCCCGGGAAAGCACAGAATATGCCGCAGCCCATTCTGGGCAACCAAGGCCCCAAAACCTAAAGGAATTGCCACTTGAGAGGTTAGAAAGCCCCGCCCCCGGCCGCGCTACAAAGCCCAGGAAGAAAGCCAGAACCCTGGGCAGGAACCCAATGTCGAGGGGCGGGGGATGGATGTTGGTGCAACGCAAGCTCAGCCAGGGCCGGAACTCAGCGTCTGGGCTCCCTCCCCGCTTTGGGCCGGAAATGAGGAAGGTGGGGCTGGTCCTTTCGTATGAGAAACTAGAAGTCCCCAGCGGGTGGAGGCAAGAGGAGGAGTGCTTTTGCGACACTGCCGGCAGCGCGGAGGGGCTGGTATGGGGGCGGGTGTCTGTGTAGAGGCACTCGGAAGGGACCTATATCGCTGTGGCACCGCGGGGACTCTTTGAGAGGACGGGTGTCACTGTGGCACCGGTGCACGCTGAAGGAGCCGGTGGAACCGGGTGGCCATGGGGATGTCGGCGTCGCTGGACGCCATGTGGGAGATGCCCGCCGAGAAGCGTATCTTCGGGGCGGTGTTGCTCTTTTCCTGGACAGTGTATCTTTGGGAGACCTTCCTAGCACAGCGGCAGGTGAGCCTAGACAGGGCCCACCTGAACTCAACACCCGCCAGCCCTAGGCCAGGCTCGGAATGGACCCTAAGTCCTAGATGTTTGCTCGGGTCCCAGCACCAGTTTCAACTCCGTAACCCTTGCTGGGCCTTCTAACTTGGCCCTATGGCGGACTTGGCTTTTAGGGGTTCTTGGTACCTCAGGGAAGTTTTTCGTGAGACCCTAGGGCCTTAAGAAAGGAAAAGGTAGCCCCCTCAAGTTTGAGCTTATGCCTGCCCTACAGCCTCTTTGGTTCTTTGGGTCCAGACCCAGGCTCCTTTATCTTTGATGTAAGCCTTCAAAAGGAAGCTGCTGACATGTTCGAATCACAACTTCCCCATGATATTCGTGTTATCCTGCTCAACCACAGGATTAGGAAACCATTTTCTGAAAATAAAGATGTTGCAATTCTTCCAAGGACTGACACTCTCTTTTTTCTTTTTGATAAATTTTTCATATTTTTTTCTTTAGTTGTAGGTGGACACAGTACATTTATTTTTATATGATGCTGAGGATGGAACCCAGTGCCTCATGCGTGCCAGTTGAGCGCTCTACCACAAAGCCACAACCCCCTGCCCATCCTTTTTTCTTTTTTTTTTTTAATAAATATTTTATTTTTTAGTTGTAGATGGACACAATATCTTTATTTTATTTTTATGTGGTGTTGAGGATCGAACCCAGGGCATCGCTCGTGCTAGGCGAGCGCTCTACCTCTGAGCCACAACCCCATCCCCCTTTTTTCTTTTTAATCTCCTTAAAGTACATATGTTTTTGCCAAAAAAGTATTATATTTACATTATTTTCGTTAAAAAAATTTTTAAATAGTATCCTAGCGGCACACACCTTTGGCCCCAGCTACTCTGGAGGTGGAGGCAGGAAGAGCAAAACTTGGAGGCCACCATGGGCAATTATTTATTATGAATCTGTCTCAAAATTTTAGAGGGTTGGGGGAGCGGTAATCCCAGCAACTGGACCGTCTTTAAAAAATAAAAAGAGCTGGGGATGAAGCTCAGGGGCAAAGCGTCCCTGGGTTCATTTCCCTGTAACAAATAAAAAATGTGAGGTGGGGATGGGGTTTGAAGATGTAGCTCACCTGTTGAGCACTTGACTAGAATGCCTCAGTCCGTGGGTTCAATCTCCAGCACTGGTGGGCGGGGAGGGGGGGAGTAGAAGGCAAAAGTTACTTAATAACAGCTCTCTAAAGATAATCCTAATAAATAGCTTGAAAAATTAGAGATCTGAACTTTTTCCCCCAGTACTGGGGATTGAACCCTGTAACTCTTAAGACTGAGTTACATCCCCAGCACTTTAAAAAAAAAAAAATTGAGACAGGGTCTTGCTAAGTTGCTGAGGTTGGCCTGGAACTTTGGATCTTCCTGCTTCAGCCTTCTGAGTAGCTGGGATTACAGGCATGGATCACCTCACCTGACTGAGATGTGAATTTTTAGTACTGGGGATTGATCCCAGGGATGCTTTACCATTGAGTTACATCCCCAGTCCTTTTTATTTTTTATTTGAGAGAGGGTCTTGCTACATTGCCCAGACTGGCCTTGAATTTGTGATCCTCCTGCCTTAGCTTCTTGAGTTCCTGGGATTACAGGCATGTACCACTGTGTGTGACTAGATCAGAACTTTTAAATGAGTTTAAATGTTTAAATGAGTTTAAATAATTGACATTTTATTGCAGTTTTTCACCGTTGGTTGCTTTATTTAGAATCTTCTGTGTTGTCACTGATGATGGTTGTAAAAACCTTTCTAACTGTTCTCTCTTGAGCATTTCAGTCCTTTCTCTTTTCAAATTTTTTTTCTCAATTTACATTCTACATGAATCTATAAACAGTTTTAATTTTTTTTCTCAATAAGCTATTGACCATCTATCTGTCTTTCTTTAATAATAAGCCTTAATAACTACTTATTACTAAGTAGTCAGAGTAACTACTTTTCAGTAGTGCCTCTACTGAATTATGCATTATTTAATGCCCTCAACTTTTATTGACATACAATACATAGAGAAAGCATTTGTTGCAAAACCATTGTAGAAGATGTTTCTGTCCTATTTTTTGGTATCTGCTTCCTGTGGTATGTCTCATGAGCCAAAATTACCTTTTAAAATTTGGCATACTGAGAAAATTGATCTTAGAGACCTGATAATTTCTTTGATTCCTTAAATCTCTCTTAATTTGGACCAAATTTAATGACTAGCAACAATATCTGTTATTGCTTGTGGTTTATATGTTTGCTTCTCTTTTTCACAGTTTTTTTTTTTCCTGTATTATAGGACATAGTCATACCCAGAAAGAGTGGGCACCCTTGTGATGTTAAAACTTTGGTTTGCATATGTAAAGTGAAGTGTGAGGATAATCCTGATTTTTATTCTACCTAGTCAGCTAGCCTCATATTCTCTTGTTCTGCCTGTAACTTTTCTGCATCAGTTGTTTCAGTAATCAGTGTACGTGACCAAATGTAGTATTTTCGTATATATGAAACACTCTGCAGATGTCCAGATTAAGTGACAAGTTAATGTTATAAACTATTCAATGTAAGATCATAAATTACTATTGTAATAAACAATTGACTGTTTTGTTAAAGTGTTTTCTTTAAAATATTTCAGAGAAGAATATATAAAACAACAACTCGTGTACCCCCGGAGTTAGGACAGATCATGGATGCTGAAACATTTGAGAAATCTCGACTGTATCAACTGGATAAAAGTACTTTCAGCTTCTGGTCAGGACTGTATTCAGAAGTTGAAGGCACTGTAAGTAATTTACGTCTTGGAGAGATGGTCTCTCAAATTATTTAATACTTTGCAATGTTCTCATTTTTGTATTTTTATGACACAAAAGAGGGTACTATTCCTACCAGTCCCACAGTGCTTTCCTAACCTTTATTGTTGCTATTTTTTACCCACTTGGGACACTTTTATGTCATAAGCATGATCTGATATTTATGATTTCAGTAGCTATCGAGATCTAATTCACATTTCATAAATTCACCATTTAAAATGCACAATTCAGAGTGTTTTATTATAATTATACAAACAGTGTGATTCATTACAACATTCTTACACACCACACATAACATAATTTGGTAAATTTTTTTGCCTAGTACCTTCTGTTTTCTCCTCTCCTCTCGCTCCTTGGCCCCCTTCTTTACTGTACTAGCCTCTCTTTTTTCTGAGATTCTCCTTTTTTTTTTCCTCTTTTTTTCTAACTCCCATATATGAGAGAAAACATATGACTTTTGACTTTCTGAGTCTGGCTTATGTCACTTAACATGATGTCCTTAGATTCCAGGCATTTTCTTGCAAATGACATAATTTTGTTCTTTATAGCTGAATAAAACTCCATCGTGGGGCTGGGGTTGTGGCTTAGTGGTAGAGCGCTCCCCTAGCATGCATGAGGTTCTGGGTTCAATTATCAGCACCACATAAAAATAAAATAAAGGTACTATGTTCACCTACAACTAAAAAATAAGTAAACTCCAGGGGCTGGGGTTGTGGCTCATTGGTAGAGTGCTCGCCTAGCACATGCAAGGCCCTGGGTTCGATCCTCAGCACCACATAAAAGTAAATAAATTAAAAATAGAGGCATTGTGTCCAACTGCAAATAAAAAAATGTTAAAAAAAAAACTCCATTGTGTATATATGTCATATTTTCTTTGTGGACACTTACAATGGTTCCAACTTGGCTATTTTGAATTGCACTGCTAAATACATGGGTTTGCATGTATATCTATAATATGCTGACATTAATTCTTCTGGATAAATACTGAAGAGTGGGATAATTTTGTT
>NW_026000107.1:0-5565 GCF_001458135.2 Marmota marmota marmota
AAAAAAAAAAAAAAAAAAAAAAAAAAAGGCTATGAAAATTTTTATAAAAGTCAAAACATCTAGGATACATTTCCACATATCAGGGATCATATAGATGTGCTCCTACCTAAAAACCTATAAAACAGCTAAATAAATGATTTCTTATTACTCCACACAGTCAGCATGTCACTAAAACAAACAAACAAAAAAACTTAGTAGCTATTAATTAAGGCTTCCCTCCAAAACAAAAGAAACAACCAAAATCACAGTTTTGCCAAGATTCCTAACTGGTGAAACATTATATGCAAGAAAAAAACAGTGCTTTATTCTATTCTCCCATGACTTGATACGATGGCCAGGTTCTCTATTTAAGTCATTTTTTTATAGGAGTTGAGAGAATTATACAAATGTCAAGCAAACACAGTAAGATTGTGTCTATGATTAATATTCTGTGGAGAAGTAGGTTTTACTGTTGTTGCCTTAAATGTTAGATATTTTTCAACTTAATATGTAACCTTTTCTTTCCTGGCTTCTCATTATGGTCTGCTAGTCCTCCTATCTGTTATTTATAAACATGTACTTTCTCAAATGCCTTGCACTGAAGAGCTCTGTTTTCACTGAAATTTTCAGAGAACAGGGTGAGTGAGCAAAGTGAGTCAAGCAGGCAATCCAGATGATGTATGCTTGTGTCTTACAAGAACAAATCCCAGTGTTAGTTCAGCTTCTGTTTTGATTCTATAGCTTGTCAAAGTTTCAAGGTATTCACATTTTTAACCCAAAACTCCTTAATATCTATGGAGTGAAAAAAGCAAAATATGTGCACAAAATATTTCATTGTGGAAAAAAACAAGACCATATTATTGACACTCATTAATGCCTGCAACAATTAGCAATATAAACAAACATCTGAGAACTTAAAAATGAATTAAAACCAAAAGGAATTGTTGTGTTCAATTTTCAACTCTAAGGAACGTGTTTAATGTGCCTCTTAAACATACTCAAAAAACCTGGGATTAAGTGAGCATGCAGGCCATGTGTGTACATGAGGGTTGAGAGAAAGCCCTGTGGGAGGGAGGAGGGAACAGGGCCTCACACTGTGTGTGTGTTTTGCACTGGAGAGTACTATACTAAATTGATGGCAGAGGTTGTAGACCGATGTCTTCTGCATCCTCAACAGCTTCTCTTCTGCTTTATGTCTGTCTTTACTGCCATCACTTTGCAACACCAAAGTCACTATTGCTCCTTAAGGCAGTGAGGGTAATAACAGGTGGGTCATACATTCTAGCAGTCAACGTCTAGGACTTCAATCTTATTCAAGTATTGTCTACCTACACATTCTTTAAAAAGTTAATTGAACTTCCTCATGTTTTGTCTTAAAAAAAATGAGGAACCAGTGTATATCTCAAAATTGTTAGAAAATGTAAGGGACACAGAATGTCTAATTTATCGGGAGCCATAGGCGGGTATACAATAATGCTATTTCCACTCTCCCTGAAGGATAGCAGTGACCACCCTTCTGGAGAAGTGCCATTCATCTCCCTTGCAGAATCTTTTTGCCATTTTATCAATCTAGTCACCTGGGATCCTTTTCTCCTCTATTTTCAGGTCCTTTTAATTTCATGCCTGAACTATTTCAATAGTCTCTTAACTGGTGTCTGATCTCTAGGTCCTTCCCCCTCCCATCTCCCTTGTTCAATGTTGCCAGACTAATCTTTCCAAAGTGTCATTCTGACCCTGTCATTCTCCTGCTTAAAAATATTTGAAGAATCTCTAACAAATACAAGGGAAATTCAAAACTGCTCATTGACACAGCAGATCAGGCTGTCGCCCTAATATGAACCAGCCAGCATTTGTTTCTCAGTATCTGTTAAGTTTCCAGGTGCTTTGCATGCATTTCCTCTAGTCCTTAGAATAATACAGCAAGACAGGCATTATTGCTCCCTTTTACCAATAGGAAATGAAGATCAGACAGGGTTTGGGACTGGCCAAAACGCAACAGCGAGAAGGTCAGGGAGTCTGCATTCAAATCTGCCCACAGAGTCCTATGTTTAATCATCACACACCAAACCCCCAGCAAGTGGGCCCTGGCCTTGTACTCTCTGTGTGTCTATGTGTCATGGGATTCCAATTATTTGGCTCGATGGTAGCATCCACTATGAGACGAGGCACTCCTAGCATGGAAGAGCCATGTCTTCTTCTCTCCATCACTTAGCACCTGCCTAGAATGAAAGGAGCACTTGGTAAAGAGTATATGTTGAATGAATGGATCAATTAATTAAAGACAAAAAGAAAGGCATTGAGAGCACTAAGGTGGTCTCTGAGGGCAGTGAACAACCTAAGTGCAAAATGAATCATCTGGTTTTGAAGATGGGGAGGCATTAAATGGTGGGAGAATACTACGGAAAAATCGGATGTCAATCTGTGCTCGCTTTTTAACTATAACATTTTTCTTTCATGATAAAAGTCTCATGTACTACATTGGTTTTGCCTTTTTACCCTGCATAAAACTATAAATTATACATTTTCAAATTACATTAAGAGTTTTGCCTCCATGTTGCATCCTGTGCTTCATAATAATTGTGCAGTGAATTAGGGTTCAGTTCCCCGTGGACTTTATATGAACTATGACTTTATTACTTAAAGGGGTTTCCTAATTGTAGCTTTGTTTTAGAAGGAAATAATGTCATATGCCTGTGGAAACACAAATAATATTTTATTACCCAATTATTTCATTCAAGATTTAATCCTCAATATACAGTCCAATTCAGCTTTAATTTTCAATTTTCTGTAAGAAAGAGTGAGGGGGGGGAAGAGAGATCAATGGGGGAGAGCTAATTAATGATGAGGGCATTAATTTATGCATTTAGAATTGCAGGTTTGTTTACAAAGGATAATTCAATATATTAAATCAATTTTTTAAAAAAGTTTAAGTCAATGAATTTAATCAGTATGGTGACTACAATTTGAAAAGAATAAATTGTTCAGAATAGATTTTCAACTTAACTGCTAATAAAATGTAAGCATGTTTAGGACTTCGAAAATATGCAATTAAAGTTCCCATTTACACACACACAAGCACACAACAGTGAATTCCTGGAGCCGGTTTCTTTGCAGATGTCCATATTTTTGTGTATTTCAAGGATATGAGTTCTCCTTGCATTACAGAATTGGTAATAAATGCTGCCGCTATTCTTTGCCTTTCAGCAACACAATGATCAGTGGAATAAGCAAGGCAAAACGGCCCTTGAAAAACCAATTAATATTCAACTTGTTAAACAGAGAAACAACCTTACCTCAAAAGCAATTCTCTGGCTTGGTCAACATATTTGATAAGTAAAAAGTACAAAAAGACAAGTGTAAAAAAAATCAGGCAATGACAGAAATTACAATACTAGAAACATAAGATTCAGTGTTATTGAAAGTTGATAATTCAATTTCAGTCACTGAAGTTTAGATTATTTCAAATCACAAAGAGTGAACAACTAAGGAAAAACACCACAAAACAATAATGGTTATTTATCCTGATTGTAAAAATGATTTTACTTATTTTATTAGGCAAGTTTCCATTCTCTTTATGAGTGATGGTGCATGTCTGCATGGCTATGTAATTGGTTTCAGTTGCTAAACATCTGACAAAGTTAATTATTCCTTCTCTGTGTTGTGGTCCTAGGAGAGGTTTCCATATCTACAGAATTTAGTTTGGAGCAACTCTGTCATACAGTTAGAGGGAAAATGCAATTTTTATGGCTCCTTTTGCAAGAAATGTGATCAATTTCCACCAGAGACACAGTGAATTTTTCTTTTTATTGCAAAAATTTCCATTTTCTCCTACTAAAGACATAATAATGTAAAAGTATGTATAAATTGTCTTTTGAATGCATTAACTAAAGACAATTTCTTGTTACTGGTCTAAAATTTCACATTTTGGGAGGGAAGAATTTGTTTCTTGATACTCTCCATACAACTGTGTGTGTGCATGCATGTGTGTGTGTGTGTGTGTGTGTGTCAAAAGGGACAAAAGTGAAAATGTTTGTAAATCTACAAAATTATAGTTCAAACTAAAAAGAAATAGAATAAATCATTACCAGGTACTCCTGGGAAGATAATTCCATGGATGTTTACTTAGCGTTACTAGAAACATAAGTTTTTATCACACTCAGACCCTCCTGAGAGTAAAAGGAGATACTCTTAATAACAGGTTAGGCCACATGAACATTGCTGTATTTCTGGGTCAAGATGATCAAATATTGACAATTTCATGTGGTTTAACCTGTCCTTGCCAGAGAACAAAAGATGACAATAACCAATGCTCTGGGCAAACTGCGTACCATTTTTCCTCCTAGAAATGCTTACTTCATAAAAAGCAGCATATTCTTTAAGATGTGCAATCCTATGAAACCTGTTGTTGTAAACTGATTGCCCACCATGTTCCTGAGAAACATCTATTACCAATTGGCACCTATCTACCTTTACTGTGAATGTACAAATGTTAAAGTTTCCTAATGAATTGCCACATTTTCATGGTACTAGTTCCAGGTTGAAGCCAATAAAATTTCTTTGCTTTTAGCCTGTGTCTGTGTTTCATACCTATTTTTTTTTTAATATTCCCCTTTCTTTCTCACATACCTTCCCGCAGTTTTGGACATGGCTCAGTCTGGTTGTTTTCTATGAAAATATACACATCCAGGAGTGGAATTGCTGAATTATTTTGTAATTCTATTTTCAATTTTTTTTTCGAGAACACTCCATATTGTTTACCAAAATGCCTATACAATTTACATTCCCATAAAAAGTGTGCAAGTGTACCTTTATTTCACATTTTCAACCAACACTTGTTGTCTTTCTTTCTATAATAATCATTCTAACAGTTGTGAAACAATATTGTTGTTTTAAGTTGTTTGAATTTCCCTGATTAGTGACAAGGAACATTTTTTTTCCATGTATATACTGGCCTTTGTATGTCTTCTTTGTAATTAGCATAAGGAAAGGACACTCATGCTCCCATAATCATTGCAACATTATTTATAGAAGTCAAGCTTTGGGAAAAAACCAAGTGCCCATCAACAAACAGATAAAGGGATTTTTAAAATGTGGTAGATATAGTACCCCCTGGAATATTAGTCTGACTTAAAAAATAAAATTCTTTCATTTGTGAAACATGGATAAATCTAGAAAATGTTGTACTAAGTGTAATAAGACACAGAAAGACAAATATCACATGAATAAATGAAGTCACTTATACATGAAATTTAAAATTTTGGTTCATTAGAGAATAGAATGGTTCACTACCAGAATTTGAGTAGATTGAGATGGAATAACAAAGTGGTGAAAGGATACAAATTTTAGGAGGGATAAATTTGGTGACCTATTGTATTGCAAGGTGACTGTAGTTAATAATTAATGTATTGTGTGTTCCAGAACTACTGATAATAGATTTTAAATATTTTCATCATAAAGAGATTATAAAATGAGAAGTGATGTATATTTTAGTTGTATTTGTCAAATGTATACATGTCTTGAAGCATACACTGTATTCCAAATACGTATAAACATACATATATATATGTGTGTGTTTATGTATGTGTG
>NW_026000108.1:22-6673 GCF_001458135.2 Marmota marmota marmota
TTGACAAAGTAAATACCTATCCAAGACAAACTTACATAGTGGTTTTAACTCTAATGTGATGTAGAAAGTCAGTAATTTAATTTGTTACTTAGTATCAATTCAGAAACAATCTATCCAATATGAAGCAAATATGTTTACAATCTTATCTGCCATCTGTTTAATAGATGGGTGAACACTTAGGGCTGGATTCTCAAAGATGATTGCTGAAAATTGTTCCACACTTAGTGGAGCAGATTTTTAATTCTGGAAGGGTTTTTTATGTGTAGGAGCACCTCCACCATGAGACAGTACATCACAGCCCTGCTCCTGGGAGAAGTGAGAGCCTGTAATGGGTTCCAGCCAATGCTCACAGATCCAAAGTGGAAACATTTTTTTAAAAAGATACCTATGAATACTTTGATATATCTATACAGATATAACATTAGCTCATGTAAAGTAGATGTGGTTTTGCACAAAACAATTTTAAGCCCAAATTTATGGATACAGTAAGGTACCATTTACTTGCAACACATGCTATTTCTGTACTCAGCAATTTTTCAAGATGTCATACTGGAAAGCTTCTGTTTTGCAGTATGATACCATTAAAATGGATTCTCAGCATGCTTTTAAACTGCTGCTTAAGTGTGGATTTTAAATCATTATTTGAAAGAGAGCTGAAAGTAAAATTAGTGATAGTCAAATGGATTATTTGCAGTGCCATTTCCATTCTGCATTGAGCACACTGGACTAGCAGAGGGCCCCAGGAAGAGACCAGAATAAAGTCTGAATCCCAAAAAATCCTTCTCAGTCCCATCTCCATTGCTCTGGAAAGGCCATTCTGCTGCAAATCAAACCCAGACCACCTGCATTCCAGGGCATTCCCTTTCACTCGTCTTGTTCTGTTCTCCTCTTTAGTTAAAGACATGCCAGGTTTTGTGACTAGTTCTGCAGTATTTCATAAAACCAATTACCAGTGCAGTTCATCTTTAAGGATTTGGCTGAACACACCATCTGGTATTCACAAATGTCACTCAGACCCATCATGTTGCCCAGCATCCTGCACCGACAGAGCTTTGCTTTTACCTGTGCTCTGAGTTATCACTGGGCTGTGTCAACTCAGTAACAAATCAATACACACCTTTACATGACAGCCATCCAGAGCTGATGCTCCTCATTGTTGTTGTTTACTGGCACATTTTAAATCAGTTTTCTATTTCAGTTCTTCTCTTAGCTTCAAAGTAAAATGCAGTGTCAGTGTCTGTGTTTCGAATCTGGCTTGCACTTGGTGTGAGTGTTCCTCTGGAATTCTCTAAGGGCACACAATCCTTGCAGGAAAGATGAGAAAGCTCATCTAGTAAAAGCCTGAGGAAGGTCTTGCTCACAGACTGCTAGGTGGCAGCTCACTCCTTAACTGCTTCTTAACTTCTGTTTTTACTCCTCTCACATGTGTAAGGCCAGTGCTCCTGCATCAGCACCCTGAAGGAGCAAAGACTGAGGAGGATTTATGACAGGAGGAGCCTTTAGCTGTAGATCCCCTTTTCTTCTGAACTTATTTTATGGTTTAAGGTGTGAGTGACCTCTGAGCTCTGGCCTTCAGGCCCACCTATGACCTGCACTGTGTACCCACCACAGCCTGAGAGGGGATTTCCATGCATAGATCCTATGTGTGCTCACAAGCCACATCAGGTGGGAATGCTTTTACTGGGTTTAGGAATGATTCCTTGGCACAATGAAGGTGTTGCCCTAAACGTGTTTCCCCATCTTTGACTTATTCCACAGTGATCGCTATCTTCCAGTGCTGAGAGCAGTATGTATGTGAGCCCTTGGGCAGGTGCAATCAATGCAGGTGTGATCATTCCTCAGATTTCAGCCCTGTGGTCTCCTGAGTGAAGAGGTTTTAGTACAAACCCTCCCCAGCCCTGTCTCCACATCTTCAAAACAAATCACATTCCTGGCTACCAGGGGTTAGCTTTGTGGACACCTGATTCCACAGACATTTTGGACACAATGCAGAGTCCAGCAGAGACATTACAACATTAAACCCATTGTAACATTCTAAATCTCAATTCATCTGTTACTAGTGGCATTTCAACAGTATCCTAGTAACCTCTTCAGTGAAGCTTCATCTGGTCTCTATTTGCAAACACTTTTAAAAGGCTTGGCATTCAGGGGCGAATGCTGCAAGAAATCTCTCCTCTGAGCTGTGAGGAGAGGTGCAGGCACCACTGTGAGCATTTTCCAATGAGTCTTAGTTGGAACTTTTTTTTCCCTAGAATAATTAAATGTTGATGGCAGAGTTCAAATGGATCATTAAAATTCAAAAGTGTAAGAAACAGATTTTTTTTTTGTATGTTGCTGAATGCTCCAGAGGGCTGAGTAGTAGCAGAAGTGAAGGCAGGCTGCTGCATTGGCAGGGTGCTAATTTGATCATAATACAGTCATCTCTGAGATTACAGCTATTCAAAAATTAAATATTCTAACTAACCTGAAGTGTTAGGCAAATGATACTAATTACAAATAGTCTCCTGAGATTCACAACAATGGAAATACCACTTGCAACTGATACTTCTAGCCAATGTTTCATAACAAAATGTGCTATATCATAGGACTTCAGAATATTAAAATGCAGTTAATTTGCCTAAACCTCATTGGTTTAATGTCACTGGTATTTTGTTTGAAATTGTATTAAATGTACATCCCACTTTGAAGTAAAATTTAAAGTGAGTGGTAACTTTTGGGGTAACTTAAGATTCTTGTTTAAAGACCTGGCAGTTTATTCAGCAAGCAGAATAGTTTGGAGTTAATTTTCATCCATTAAACATATTGAAATTGTTTAAAAATGCTAATAATTTGTCTTTTAAATTAAGAAAAAACAGGATATTTTGGAGTAAAATTTCATGATGCAACCCATGTGACAGGTTTCCCACTGTGCAGCCCTGGAACTTGAACTTGCCTTCCCATTCCTGGGAGAGCAGCTGCATTCTGGAAGGTGGATGGTGGCTTTGAAGAACCATTCTACAGGGAAAAGCTGCCACACCCTCCCCTGCATGGCACCAATGCTATTCCCTGTACATCACTTTTACTCCCTAGAGGTAGATGGATTTCAGCTTAGCCAATCTCCTATGGTGAGGAGCCTCACCCTGGTCAGCAGCCCCTCCCTGCGGCACTCTAAGCCTAGCTAGCAGGCTCACGCTTGATGGACTGGGGAAGGTGCCACTCTGCATCCGGTCCTGTCTCCAAGTGTGGAGCCTCCACAGACAGTCCTGCAAGCCAGGCACTGAGTCCTGGTGGGCTCAAGGGTCTGCTCTGTGCAGCTGGCTCCTGAAGCTGTGTTTCTGGGGACAGGCAGGACAAGGCAGGACTGGCATTGAGGTCTTTGTCATCCTGTTGTGCAGGTCAGAGGCACAGAGGGGATGGTCTTAGCCCACAGACTGTGACCCAGGCTCAGGGAAACAGGAGGCAGGAGCACCCAGGAAGGCTGTGGGTCACAGCTGGACACTGGGAACACTGGGCATTTGTTGATGTGACCATAGGGTGAGGAGTTCCCAGAAACTGGAGATTGGGGATGGGAGGGATACACTGTGCACTAGCATGTTTAACAACATGGCAACAGACTCTGGAACTAAAGTCATCAGGAAACGCAGAGGAGACGAGGAGGGCACTGCACGGTGTGCCCAGCAGCTCACCAGGCTCTGGGCCTCAGATGAGGGCTCCCCCTGGAACAGGGGCTCCTGCCCTGTTTACACTGACACTGGACACTCCTGACACCCACCAGAGCAGGAAGTGACAACAGGATGCCATCTCTGTGCAGCCAAGTGCTACCATGTGAGGTGTGCAGCGTATCCTGGGGGGGAACATGCTGGATGATTTACCTATCTAAACACTGTGACAAAGCCACCAGGCAGCACATTCCTCCCTCAGAAGCAGAGGAAGTGAGGGAGAGGACTCTCATTTCTATAAAGTACATAGGGTGGAAAAATAAAAGGAGGCGCAGATGATGCCTCACAATGTGGACATTTACATTAGAGCAAACACTATGAAGGAGACAGCCTTTACAAGGAGGGATTTCCACATTGTGGAAATGTGGACCCTGGTGCAGCAAATGAGCTGGGCAACTGGGCTCAGCCTCTTCCCCTAGAATTTCATCCAGGATGTACAAAATCCAGTGCTGATAAAGGGAATGTTTCTAGAACAGTGTATGTGGAGAACTGAGCTTCCTGCAGGTCAGGACTCTCCAGGTGCAGTAGCCCTGGGTTCACAGCCTCTATGAGCTGCCAGTGAGGAATGCAGTCTGGCACCCTGCTGGAGCTCTGGAGAGCATCGTCGTCATGTGCCAACCTGCAGAGTGCAAGGCACCAAGCATGTGCAGAGGCAGCAAGAGTCTAGCAGAGTCCTGAGGAGCATGTAGCTGCTCAGCAGGGACCTGAGACTTCCAGAGCCCTCTGTGTTTTGGGGAGCTTTCCTGAATAGCCAGGTAGCACGATGGATGAGACAAAAAAGGACAAAGGCTTCATAGAACAATAAAAGTAAAACTCATATTCTGGTGATTTTCCTCAGTTGTCACTGTCACACACAGTGTGGACTTGCATCCAAGCAGTTCAGGTCTGGTTTTGGAAGATCTCTTTCCTGGTGCAAGGGCCCAACCTCCTGGTCCCTGTGGAGATGGCTGTAGGAGTGCAGAGAGCTCACATATGGTGACTAAAAAATAATCATGGAAAAGGAAGGAAATGAGGAAGAAATCAGTGAAGGAAAAAGAGTCATAATAGAGAAAGAGAAAGTGAAAACCTCCTTCAGAAATAGGCCAAATCTGAAAGCTTCTGCTTAAAGTTTCAATGGCCCCTTTAAAGTGACAGATCCAGTTCTGGAAGTTTCTCTGGATGTTCTGGATTTTTGCACATTTTTGCAATGGTGTCAGGCCTCCAAGTGAGCACAGCCTTCTGGAGACTATGAAGCAGGGCACAAATAGGGCCCTCACATTCCAAATGCTTTCATTTTTTTCCTCTAAATAATCAGCATGATGGGTGTTATTTAATGAGCCAAGAAATCTTTGTCCAGTAGCTGGTGTTTGTATCCTTTTAAAAGAATTTAAATGTATCTTGGGGTTAGGATGTTACTCCCCAGACCCTCTAAGAAAAGCAGAAGCATTTACCCAGAAGCCGGATTCCTAAACTGAGGAGGTGTGTGTCTACACAGAGGTGATCTGCAGTACTGTGTAACCTTAGGAAGACATGCTCATTTTAAAACATGCTCCCTGGGGGAGCATCTTCAGCCAGAGACCACAAGGCTGACCTGTGTGCATTGTACAACTCCCCTCCTTTGTGGTGTTCAGGAGTATCCCATCTCAGAAGTCACTCACACTTCACACTGGGCCCTGGGGCTATGCAGGGGCTTCTTGACTGGTCCTCTGATGGGAAGCTTGGTCCTGCCATTGTGGGTTTCCGCCAGCACATGCTAGTTGGGAGACACATCAGGTTTCGGCACCTTTCTTAGCAAAGCCAGCCCCTTGCTCACGGTCCTGTAGACCTCATGATCCCTCCCACTGCCATTAGTCATGTTTCTGCACATTCCTTTTCTGTGCCTGAGTGGTACCCCAGCTGAGCACTGTATGTAGGATTTAGAACTCTCTGATCCCCACGAGGCCTTGAGTCTGAACCCTTGGCCAGACTGCACCTGAAATCCAGACTTCCCCTGCATGCATGGGAATGAAGAAACACAAAAGCAGGCCATGAGGACACCTGCAGAGGCAATTCCACATGGAATACAGAGTGGGGCAAAGGCAGGCAAGGCATACAGGATGTGACGTCAACTATTTTGTGACATGTTTTTATGACATAACTATATTGATCTGAAAGACACTCATCTGGAACCACAACCTTTCTTACCCCATGAAAAAGGCCTGAGCCTGTGTAATCTTTTCAATCCCTTGATATTTATAGTCTTACTCAAACGTTTCTGAACATGTCATGTGTCTAATAGTGATGCAAAATTTGACACTGAAGTCACCACCAGCAATATGCAATAAGGTAATTTTCTTGCTGCCTAGGAACATCAGCAGGGAGCAATCAGGAACAAAAACAGAGTATGACATTTATTCAAGCATACATATGGATTTCAGAATTGTTTTGACAAGTGGTGCAAATGCACACCCAGCTCACATATGGTGCAACAAGGGAATTAGTACTTCTCAGCCCTGGCAGCAAACCTGGCAGGCTGACAGGCATGGTAGGGCACCAGACCCTGGGAAAGACCCAGAGGAATAAAGGGGGACACCAGGAAGGCATCTTCTTGTGTTTCTCATTTTTTCTTCTTAGTGTTCAGAGTCATGGCACCAAGAGTTCCTTCAGGGAACACGCATGTAACTTTCCTGCCCTCTTAAAAATCAACTGACAATTCTGCCTTCCTTTATTTTTTAGGGTCAGCCTAATTCTGTGTGTGTGAAGGGAGAAAGAGTACATTATTTGACCTTTTAAATGAATTTAAGCATTCACATTTAAAATAAATACTGAAAAATAATGTCAGATTTTAAAATACCAGCTGTGCTCAAACTCACGGAGAATCAAAAAATTGTGCTTTATATGTGTAATAAGAATTCTAATGCATTTCACTCTTGTTGTGTATTTAAAAAATAACATCATTAAAAGATTTATATATATATATATATATATATATATA
>NW_026000108.1:7640-10681 GCF_001458135.2 Marmota marmota marmota
CCCCAAGTTGATTCTTGTCTGTACACCACTCAGGAGCATGCTGGCCCAGTCTGCTTTCTGAGCACTCAGTGAAGGGACAGGGGTGGGGAAGTGACAGCCCAAGGCAGATGAGGATCCCCACATGCCAGAGCGTGCTGGCTCCTTTGTTCTCACAGCCAGACTTGAGCTGCAGCTACCCAGTAGACAATGTAGCTAATTCCTTTGGCTGGTGTATGGTGCCATCTGCTCAGCCAGCAAGCGGTAGTGTCTATATCTCCTTAAAGATGCCTGTCATTTCTTGTATTTTGAGTTGGTTAATGGCCTTATGCAAAACTTGAATTTGCATGTCTCTCACCTTTCTTGGTGGTG
The DNA here is from genome assembly GCF_001458135.2 of Marmota marmota marmota. Classification (NCBI taxonomy): domain Eukaryota; kingdom Metazoa; phylum Chordata; class Mammalia; order Rodentia; family Sciuridae; genus Marmota; species Marmota marmota. The sequence continues at coordinate 7,989 of NW_026000108.1, forward strand.
TTGGGAAGGTAAGAATAATTCTCTTTCTAGTTTTCTACATTTCAAATGAAAACAAGGAGTGGTAAATAAGTTTTTTTGTTTCTTGTATTTTTCCCTAGATCAACATCTCTATTTGTTTTCAAGACAATCTCAGATGCAAGAGAAAACTTCTGCCACTACTTGTAAGAACTCATCTTCCACATTAAATAGGCCCCATTCCCTGCAGCAAAGAACATCATGTTCTAGCTTCTCTGTGTCATCCTGGAAACACTACTTGATTGAGCACCTGGAGGAGATGATGCAGGAGGCCTTGGCTGTCTGAGCAGTGATTTGTCCTCTGCCACTGAAGGCTGTACAAGGAGACAGCATCAGATGCCAGAGAGCATGTATGAGCAGGGGCCATGTCTGTCTGTGCACCCACCTGTCTACTCACATGTGAAAAAGCACAGATGTGGAATTTCCTAGAAAGTGACTTATTAGAAATTTTCTCTATTTCTATCCATGCCAGGCAGAGGACACTAAAGACCTTGAAAGAGTATCTTTCTTGCCTGTTGACATTTCCTGGGGAATTCTCAAAAAAATCTTCAAAGAAATGCACTTAGTTTTCCTTTATCCATACTATGCAGGGGAGAGCACTGAGACAGAGGTGGCTGAGAGCACAGAGTAATTTAGAAGCAGCCTAGGATGAAATATTACTTCTGTGGGCCCAGAAGTGTCCCCCAAACCCCGGGCTCTGTGAGTGCTATATATAGACCTGTTAGAGTCTGGAGTCCATTAGACAGAAAGCCAGAACCAGCCATTCAGAACAGAGCTCTCTGGTGCTTTAGTCCACACTTGATATTAAAAATGAGAGGCATCCATGGGATTAAGTAAAATATCGTGTACTCAGATGAACAGACAAGGAGAAAAATTTTTACTTTGTTCTTATTCTCTGCTGGAGGGTTTTTCTCCATGCATGTGTTTTTATTGGCAATTTATTAGACCCAGCAGAAGACACTGAAGCCCAGCAACAGGATCTTCTGATGTACAAACATACACACTTAATTTGACTCAGTGTATTACAAGCATCATAATCCCCTCTGACTCAGCATATCAGCTAACCTCCTCTGTGCAGAGGGTCAAGCCTGTCTCAGCCCTGATGGAGACCAATCAGGGCATCCTTGGAGATTATATACTGTGACAACAGGGAAGGGCACTGGGCAGGGGTGTCCACAGGTGGCTCTGCTCAGTCTGAGGCACGTGTGGACCCTGTGGGAGGCATTAGGGGCCTTGAGGTAATAGAGGAGGAGAGGCTGTCTCCAGGCCTGAGCAGCCTGGCAGAGTGAGGTTGGGTGGTGCCCAATGTCATGCGGAGGGAGTCAACGGTGCCCAGACAGGCACCAGCCCCAGAGTGGCCGCAACCTGTGCAGGGAATAGTTTTCAAGACCCGTCCAAGGCAGCTGGGCTTCTGTAGGCCTCGTCTCGCTGAAGGGAACTGAGGCAGGGCATGGGGCCTAGGTGAGCGGCCGAGGCACCCCCGTTGCAGAGCCACTGGTAGAGCACACCTCACACACCCCAGAGGCCAGTGCAGCCTGGCTTTTTTAGAAACAACCCCTGGAGGCTACTTACCTCTGGGTCTGGGAGAACCTTACATCACATGGAGGTGCATCCTTCAGGAGGCTGCAGGACCACCATCCCATGGTCATTTACACGATCTGTAGCCCCTGCCCCTGCGGCTACAGCCCCTGGGGCTGTCCATATTTGGCCTCTGGGAGCATGGGACGCTGAGAATGCTACTGGAAGTAGTACTCTCTGCCTGGGTCTGGTGGTCCTCTTTCTCTAGGACACCTGCCCTGGGAGAGTCCTGTTAACCCCCACTTGGCCCTTTCTTACAGGAATATATTTGAGGTTAGATTTCCAGTGGTCTGACCCCACACTTCTCACCACCCTATTAAACTGTAGAGTCAGCCTCTCTCTGCCCTGAAGTCTGCTGCCCTCCTCACTTGGTGGAGGAATAAGTTGTGACAGAGATGCGGCAAATGCTGGAACAGGTAAGGCAGGGCTGGACTGTCCAGCCCCAGAGGACCAGCTGGGGACAACCAGCTGCAGGGTGAGGGCTCCCAACCCACCCCTGACCAACATCCCTGTGCTCCAGGCAGTTCCCTTGTGACTGACAGCATGGGGAGCTGTGCTCTCACCCCAAGATCTCTTGGCTTCCATACCCCTCTTGTGAGGCCACTCTACGTAGACACTCTAGTCCCCCCCTTCTGGGTTGTCTCTTCTCACTTTATGACTAGGCTCTGCCCTGGCCAAGGCCAGCTCCCCATTCCTTCCTTCCCACCAGCATGACTGGGGACCCCACATGGAGCCAGCTTTCTCCTACTTCTTCGTCTCCCTACTTCAGTGCAGCCTGGGCTCCCTCACCTCTACATCCTCCATCGTGACTCTTTTCACCCTCTCCTCTCTCCTCCGGTCAGTATCTTTCTAAAAATAAACCATTCTAAGAATGGTTTTACCTTCACAGCAAAATTGAGAGAATGGAACAGCTTCCCCACATGTCCCTGCCCCCAATACACACAGAGCCCCACCATGGACATGTGCTGCAGAGTGGTGCTGGCTCCAGTGATGAGCCCCAGTGGACAAGTTGTCACCACGCAGGCCTGGGCTTACACCTATGGAATATAATAATCCTTGTAGTAACTCCACATATTGTTCCTTTAAGGACTGGGAGTTTC
>NW_026000108.1:10698-17459 GCF_001458135.2 Marmota marmota marmota
GTCCCCCTAAAGTTTCTTTCAACCCGGGGCGATACCTTTCGATATTTTGTTAATCCAAAAGTCCCCCCTTTCGTTTTCTTAACCTGGGGTGCTTACCCTTTCAGTGCTGGATCCTGCCAACTACGCCAAATGATGCAGTAATTCACGTGCAGGTCAGCATGAGAAAGAAAGAAATAAGAAGCAGAGCAAGCAAAGCAGCAGCAGAAAAAAAAGTTCTTTATTGTGTACAAGCAATCTTTTTATAGTATTGTGAACAAAGAAGGAAGCCTTCCAACATCAATGAATCAGGTCTTTCAGCTAATTAAACATAGCATACAGAAGTTTTACTTTCTAATCAGAAGTGACCCCTTCTCATGGCTAATCTACTCTCGGCCCGGAGTATGTTGAGCTCTGCTCTTTGTTAAGAACAGATAATAAAATTTTTCTTAGTGCCCTCCTAGCCCACTTGGCAGAACATCCCGTTCGCAGGCAAGTCCTCCCAAGGACAGCAGACACCTCGTTTTCAAGCATGTCCGCTGTTACCTTATCTAAACCTTGAAGGAGCCTCTCGTTTGCGAGCAGGCCCTCCCAAGGACAGCAGACACCTCATTTTCAAGCATATCTGCTGTTACCTATGTATACCTTGACAGAATATCCCGTTTGCAGGCAGACTCCATCAAGGACAGTAATAGTTACGCAGTCACATCTGATTCTCTACAATTACCAGTCTAGAGATGAGCTAAAGCTTCATATAATCTCATTTTGGAAGCCTCAGCTCCAAATATGAGTAGAAGAGGAAGAAGAGGAGGTTCCTGGGTGCTTGCCAGAGGAAGGCATTTTCAAGTCTGATTCTTACTACATCATATCCAGGACACAGGTATTTATTCCCAAAATGCTACAAAATTTATTTGAATTAAAACTTATGCAAAGTTTTATAGTATTACTTTTATTATTACTATGATTTATAACATGAACATATTATCTTACATAATTAAATTATCTTATGGAAGTTTTCATCATAATGACTCACAAGTAATAGTCATTCAAATGGCCAGGGTATCTAGACTTACATAATTATCTAGAACTGAAAACGTTCAAAATTATCTTTTGGCAATTTACAAATTCAAATATATACCTGCCTAAAAATTCTGGCTAATACAAATCTTCTCTTCTTATTAATCATAGCTTCCAATTACATGTACTTACATGAAGTTAGTGATATTGAATCTAAAAAAAGTTTTCTGGCTTATAAATATGAGTGACTTTATCTTCATCTTTACTACAGCATAGATTTTATTTTGAATTTAGACACTTTTAGGCTCAAAACTATCCTACAAATGCAAGAACATGTACAAGAGTAGAATAAATATGTGATCAAAGTAAATATACTTCCAAGTGGCATGGTCTAACAGAGAAGGCTTTCCACAGGGCACTGCCTTCAACCTCACCTGCCAAGGTTGTTTCCCTCTCTAGAATGTCAGCCACTTCACAACATACAGCTGGCTCACATTCACAAATGACCCTTCCACAGCTGAGTTCACTGGTGGCTGCTGGTCAGCAATGAGGGCTGACCTCTACTGCCCAGGGTAGCTCCTCAGACACTAGGCTGGAGGGAGGAGACAGGTATAAAGGTGCAGAAGGATGGGGTGGTGTGCAATGGACACTTGGTCAGTTCCTCAATCTGAGGCCAAGTTCCCAGGAGCCCCCAGATATTTGTATGCAGGTCCCTGTGTAATAACAATCCTCTGGAGCATGCCACACTCCAGCAACTGCAGCCTGCTTGTCACAGGCTGTGGGCAGCCATTGAGGTCAGGTGATGTTCACCCAGCTCCCTAGGAGATGGAGGGCTGTCCCACCTTTTTTACTGAGCTGCCCCTGACTTTTCAAGCTGGACTGTGGTCTGCACCACTTATGTTGCCAAAGCCAGCCTGAGATCAACATGGAGTGGGCTATCCTTGCATGGACACTGGCCCTTGTTGCAGATGTAAAACTGCTGGTCCTGGTGTAGATGCCTTTTTGTGAACTCTAACCTAGAACAGTCTTAATCTGCATTTTATTTTTTTAGTTCTTTCTCTGTTGAAGGTAAACCACTTGCTAACAGTGCACCCCCAAACACATAGCCAAAGACAACATATGCTGGGCACGGGGTTCTCCATGGAGCAGCCAGTTAGAGTAACCTCTTTTCTTTTAGCTGGAAATGGTTTGGCTAATTACAAAATGGAAACAAAACCTTATATAATGAATGCACTCTTTAAATCATACCACTGCTATGTATTTCACCATGTAAAAGCAAGAGATATTATCAAAATTAAAAGAAAAATTTGCTCCTTTTAGTAATAAATGCCATTTGAAACTAAGAAAAACAAGTAAATATTCCATAATTTACATGGCTTGGCATTGTAATATTGGTATAGACAATCACTGTTCCACTTATCTGGTGATATTTTATCCCTTCTGATGTCAGAAAACATTGTTTCTTGATACATAGCACATTTTAAAAATTTGTATCTTACCTCAGGTGATCTATTAGCTGTTGAGTTCTTCTTTACCACTATATAACCTTTGAGGAAAGACAAAGAAATTAACACCATGTTTTTGCATAACTAATGATTCCATAAACACTGAGGAATATTTGGCTTATGTTAAAATAACTAATCCCTCTGGAATTAAAACTACAATTTTTTTGCACTATTTTCACAGAAGTTTTTGTTATAGATGTAGTTTAATATACTTTAGAGAAAGAGTATTTTATCTTTCCATCAGAAATATTTTATGTTATATTTTTTGCTACTCCTACCTCCCAAACTCAAATGATGATGTTCACAATTGAAAACTTCCTTCACAAAAATATTTTCACAGTTCATTTTAATACACTCACTGAATGATTATATGCTTTATTTTTGAGCATTTATGTAAATTAATCACATGCTTAGGGATCTAATGCTTTTGAAAAAGAAGAATATAGTTACTAGATGAAAATAATGAAGATATTTCTTTACCCAGGTCCAAGACATCTGTATACAGGCATTGGTAGCAGAATGACAGCTTGGAAACAAGTACAGATTTCCTGAAGGAGATTCAAATGCCTGGGTGCCTACTTGGGGGCCATGAGAAGTCTAGGGCCTGATTGAATACCCTGCCAGAGTTCCCACAGCTAAGGAATATTTTGGCATTATCCAAATAGTGGGAAAGTATCTGAGAAGAATTTCAAGTGTTCTTAACCTTAGTTTTGGAGGAAATTTACTTTACTTTTTTTTGAATTGAACATGGCAGCTGCAGTGTGAGAAGTTAAATCTGACCTAGCAATACCTTGATCACAGGTTTGTATTATATTATTTCCATTGAAAAGGAAGGTTTTATTTTGAGTGCCTGTGTAACATATTTTCTTTTGCTATGAATCAAGAGAACTGACGAATTGCTTCATTAATAAATTGCTTCAGTGGTTTTATTTCTCTAAAAAACATATCTGGGCTTCACCTAATTTTCTTAAAGTATTTATGACATGACATCTTCTATTTCTCTATCTCCTAAACATGCAACACTCTCCTAAGTTCTCCTTCTTCACAAAGCAACTTTGTGGAGTAATATCCAATCAGCAAAAAAGAGTGCTAGCTCCACCTTTCATTGGTTTCAGCTCTGCAATCCCAAACTGTCTCATGATCTTCATCCTGCTCACATGGAATAATCATAATTTATATTGGGGCTATTTGGCTTGCCTGGATTGGGTCACTTGTGTTGCTTTATAATTCTTTATATGATTTTTGCATTTACTTTATAAACATTATGTCAAGAATTTGGACTCTTGGGGCTGGGATTGTGGCTCAGCGGAAGAGCGCTCGCCTAGGATGAGCGGGCAGGACCCAGGTTCGATCCTCAGCACCACATAAAAATAAAGGCATTGTGTCCATCTACACCTAAAAGTAAATAATGAAGACAAAGTTTATCAACTCGAAAAGAATATAGTCAACGCAGAAAAGATGTTAAAATATCATGAGCAATCCATGCAAGAGATATGGGATGTCATAAAAAAACCAAACTTGAGAGTCATTGGGATAGAAGAAGGTATAGAGGTTCAAACCAAAGGAATGAACAATCTGTTGAATGAAATAATCTTAGAAAACTTCCCAGATATGAAAGATGGAATGGATTGCCAAATCCTGGAAGCCTACAGGACCCCAAACATACAAAACCATAATAGACCATCTCCAAGACACATAATTATGAAGATATCCAACATACAGAACAAGGAGAGAATATTAAAAGCTATGAGAGGAAGGAGGCATATTACATTCAGGGGTAAACCAATTAGGTTAATGGCTGATTTTTCATCACAGACTTTGAAAGCGAGAAGATCCTGGAACAAACGTATTTCAAACGCTGAAAAATAATGGATTCCAACCAAGAATACCGTATCCAGCAAAATTAAGCTTCAGATTTGACAATGAAATTAAAATATTTCACGATAAACAAAAGTTAAAAGAATTTGCAGCCAGAAAACCAGCACTGCAAGGCATTTTGAGCAAAATGCTACAAGAAGAGGAATTGAAAAATAGCACCCAAAGCTAACAGTGGGAGATATCTCAGTAAAGGGAGAGAAAAGTAACCAAAGAGGAAAAACTAGCCAAACTAAAATAAATAAATAAATAAACATGACTGAAAGTACAAACCATATTTCAATAGTAACCTTAAATGTTAATGGCTTAAATTCACCAATCAAGAGACATAGGCTAGTAACCTGGATTAAAAAAACATATCCAAACAATATGCTGCCTTCAGGAGACTCATATGATAGGAAAAGACATACACAGGCTGAAGATGAAAGGTTGGGAAAAATCATACCACTCACATGGCCCTCAGAAGCAAGCAGGAGTGGCCATACTCATATCGAATAAAATCAACTTCAAACTTAAGTTAATCAAAAGGGATGAAGAAGGACACTATAAACTGTTAAAAGGAACCATCCACCAACAAGACATAACAATTATCAATATGTATGCACCAAACAATGGTGCTGCAACGTTCATAAAACAAACTCTCCTCGAGTTCAAGAGTCAAATAGACCACAACACAATAATTATGGGTGACTTCAACACACCGCTCTCTCCATTAGACAGATCCTCCAGACAAAAGCTGAATAAAGAAACTATAGAACTCAATAACAGAATCAATAACCTAGACTTAACCGACATATATAGAATATATCAACCATCATCAAGTGGATACACGTTCTTCTCAGCAGCACATGGATCCTACTCAAAGATAGACCATATATTATGCCATAGGGCAACTCTTAGTAAATATAAAGCTGTGGAGATAATACCATGCACCTTATCTGATCATAATGGAATCAAACTGGAAATCAATGATAAAAGAAGGAAGGAAAAATCCTGCATCACCTGGAAAATGAACAATATGTTACTGAATGATCAATGGGTTACAGAAGACATAAAGGAGGAAATAAAAAAATTCTTAGAGATAAACAACAATACAGACACAACATACTGGAATCTATGGGACACAATGAAAGCAGTTTTAAGAAGGAAATTCATTTCCTGGAGTTCATTCCTCAAAAAAAGAAAAAAAACCAAGAAATAAATGAACTCACACTTCATCTCAAAACCCTAGAAAAGGAAGAGCAAAAAAACAGCAAATGTAGTAGAAGACAAGAAATAATTAAAATCAGAGCGGAAATCAATGAAATTGAAACAAACAAAAAAAACCATTGAAAAAATTGATAAAACTAAAAGTTGGTTCTTCGAAAAAATAAATAAGATTGACAGACCCTTAGCCATGCTAACGAACACAAGAAGAGAGAGAACTCAAATTATTAACATACGGGATGAAAAAGGCAATATCACAACGGACACTACAGAAATACAGAAGATAATTAGGAATTATTTTGAAACCCTATATTCCAATAAAATAGAAGATAGTGAAGATATCGATAAATTTCTTAAGTCATATGATCTGCCCAGATTGAGACAGGAAGACACACACAATTAAAACAGACCAATAACAAAGGAAGAAATAGAAGAAGCCATCAAAAGACTACCAACCAAGAAAAGCCCTGGACTGGATGGGTATACAGCGGAGTTTTACAAAACCTTCAAAGAAGAATTAATACCAATACTTTTCAAGCTATTTCAAGAAATAGAAAAAGAAGGAGCTCTTCCAAATTCATTCTATGAGGCCAACATCACCCTGATCCCGAAACCAGACAAAGACACTTCAAAGAAAGAAAACTACAGACCAATATCTCTAATGAACTTGGATGCAAAAATCCTCAATAAAATCCTGGCGAATTGAATACAAAATCATATCAAAAAAATTGTGCACCATGATCAAGTAGGATTCATCCCTGGGAAGCAAGGCTGGTTTAATATACGGAAATCAATAAATGTTATTCACCACATCAATAGACTTAAAGATGATCATCTCGATAGATGCAGAAAAAGCATTTGACAAAGTGCAGCATCGCTTTATGTTCAAAACACTAGAAAAACTAAGGATAACAGGAACTTACCTCAACATTGTAAAAGCTATCTATGATAAGCCTCAGGCTAGCATCATTCTAAATGGAGAAAAACTGAAGGCATTCCCTCTAAAATCTGGAATAAGACAGGGATGCCCTCTCTCACCACTTCTATTCAATTTAGTTCTTGAAATACTAGCCAGAGCAATTAGACAGTCAAAAGAAATTAAAGGCATAAAAATAGGAAAAGAAGAACTTAAATTATCACTATTTGCGGAAGACATGATTCTATACCTAGAAGACCCAAAAG
>NW_026000108.1:22349-71279 GCF_001458135.2 Marmota marmota marmota
TTTTTTTTGATTGGCTAACTTCACTTAGCATTATCTTCTCCAATGCCATCCATTTACCTGAAAATGCCATGATTTTATTCTCTTTTATTGCTGAGTAAAATTCCATTGTGTATATATGCCACATTTTTTTATCCATTTATCCACTGAAGGACATCTATTTTGGCTCCACAGCTTAGCTATTGTGAATTGTGCTTCTATAAACATTGATGTGGCTGTGTCCCTGTAGTGTGCTGTTTTTAAGTCTTTGGGGTATAGACTGAGAAGAGGGATAACTGGGTCAAATGTTTGCTCCATTCTCAGATTTCTAAGGTATCTCCATACTGCTTTCCATATTGGCTTCACCAATTTGCAGTTCCACCAGCAATGTATGAGTGTACCTTTTTTCCCACATCCTCATGAACATAAATAAGGTAATTTATTATGACATCAAAGAATGAATAATAGGTATTACAAGCTCATAGAGAAGGCCATAATATGCACATTTTCATGTGGTGAACAGGAGATATTTAAAAAACATGCCTCAGACACAAAAGTGATTCATGGGTTTAAATGTTAAAAAAAAATCTTAATGGCTTATTTTCTCAGGGTTAGCAGTGGAACTCAGTGCTTCATGAAGGATAAGCAAGCACTCTACCACTGTGATACACTCCTAGCTCTTGGGTTGAAATTTAATTGGGGAATAAGAACCATAGAATTATTTTGGTGAAATGATAATTCTAGAGATTGTAAAGGGTGACATGACTAAAAACATCTCGATAGAAACACTACAACTATAAAATGCTCCTACTTTTCTTTCCAGAAACATTTTTTTCAACATCCACATGAATATGAATCAATGTATCAATGTTATTGGTGTAAAAAGACCTTTTTTCCCCAGGCTTGCATTGAGATCTCAGCAAACACCTTTCTATTTTTGCCTCCAGACTTCCACTTGTGGGCACCAAACCCAAGCTCACCGACCTCCCCATCACCCACTTGGCTCAAACACACATCCTCACGCTCCTCCACAAAGGACTTCTGATAGTGACAAACATTTGGGAAATGCAGGATATTCCAAGTGACTTCAAATGCAAGGTACTTATCTTTCTGTAAAAGCTAATAAGAGGATGCTCCATCTGCACCATCTGCATCCTGAGTGTGTTTCAGGAAGTCACCATCAACCCCAATGGCTCTGGAAAGGCCAACTTTACATTTACACCCACATATCCCATCCTAGGTTATTCCTCACTTTATGGGTCCTCACCATGTCCACCTACAGCAAACCATTTTTTTTTTGTTCTGTGGCCACAACAAATAAGACCCAGCCTGGTCATCTCTTCATCACTGAACACTGTTCTTTCTGCCCATTTTACATCTACAGGGGGATTCTTACTCACCCTGATGGCATGTAGAGATATCTTCTTTGTATGCATCATGGTTCTTTCAATTGGATACATGGTGATTTTCTTGTATAGAAATAAAGAGTTGTCCATGTCTCTTCATAGTTTCAGGTTCTCCCCAAGCAGCTCCCCAGAACAAAAGGCCACTCACACTATTCTGAAGCTGATCTGCTGCTTTGCCATCCCGTACTCTGTAGACTTTATGCTTTCACTGGCCAGAGACATGACATGGAGAAATGTCCCCATCCTGGTGTGTCTCCAGATGCTTGTGGCCACTGGCTACAAGCAAGTGATAATTAGTGTTGACACTCAAAAAAATGATTTAAACCATATGGGGTAAGAAGCATCAGTTTGTGAGAAAACTTATCTAAAGCATTTTTCTACTCTAATTAGAACAATTCTACCTACTTTTGCCAATTTTGATCTATGAAAGAAATTGTTAGTTTTAGGGTTTCTGTGATTGGGATTGGGGTCTCTGATAAACTTCATGATTATGGCATGTTTGCTTGCTAGGAAGTGTCTGTGCAAAGGCACAGAGTGCCTGGCTGCTAGGAAGTTTCTGTACAAAGATGCAGAATGCTTGGATGCTGAGAAACATTTGTGTAAAGACATGGGATGCCTAGCCACTGTAGCAATGTCCTTCACAAGGAAGCTCTGTGAATCTTATCAGCCTCAACCTTGATTTTAGGCATATAACTCCTAGGAATAAAGAAACTTGCCTACTAGATAACTACAGTGTTTCACCAAGTTTCAGTGCTAGTGGATGTGCCTGCTTAATAGTAACTTTAGTCAATGGACTTTCTGAAGAGCTACACAAAGCTCCTGACATTGCATATTGTAACTGTGAATGTAACTGCAGAATAAGGAATCTTAATGATAGTCTAAACAGTAATGTAGTTATGGTACTAATGACTAATTTAATCCATTGGTATAAATAAACATGACCACTTGGACAAGCAGCCACTTTTTCCCTGCCTCTGCATCTTGTCTCTATGTCTCTTTTATAATTTTCCTTACAATTAGTTTGAAAATATTCTGTCATAACAAAGTAACTATTGAGCTAGAAAGAACCTTCTGGATAATTTTGTATTATATTTATGTCAAGGTCTTCATTTGCATGCTTATGAATTCTTCACTTCCTTTGTTTTTTATCTCACATCTTTATTCTTAGATTCTTCCTTTGTGCATTACATTTTTTGACAATAGTTTCACTGAAGTTCTATTACAGGTAGATTGTCGTTTTTTGTCTAAAAATGTTAATATTGTACTCTTTGTTAAAAAATTATTATAGTCATACATTTAGTCATTATTTAGTCATACATGGTGTCAGTCACTTGCAGTCCACAATTCTTGGGACTTTTCGATAAGTTGATGGCAACTTTGAGGCCGAAAAAAAGAAGCTTAGTGAAACTCAAAAAAAAAAAAAAAAAAACTAAAAAGGGCTGGGGGATCAAGCTTAGTAGTAGACTGTCTCAATTCAACTTACTATACCAAAAAATAAACAAAAATGTAAACTCAAAACTCCATGTAATAGGGTGGAAAAAGTAAAAAACAAAACAAGGAAAATAACAACTATACAAGATATAAATTGAAATTCTCATACATTTCTGGGAAGCTTGACTTTTAATTGACAGATGTGGGCTTTTTTCTTTGAGACTTTGTAGCCAGTTTTACTTAAAAGAGTGAAAACCAATTGTGTCCCCTTCATGCAGTCTTTTCAGTTTTCCCCAGCCAACAGTAGATATCTACATATTGGAGCAATGTGTATCAACATCAGAGACCAGCATCACATCATTTTGTAGGAAAGACTATCAAATCAGAAGCCAGCACAGTTCTGAAGATTTTTGGTGAATTTTTGAAGCTCTGTGGCAGCCTTGTTCAGGAAAACTGGACTTCAGTTGAGGGCATTCATACTTCTAGTGGTCCCCTTGGTGGTAGTAGACATATTGACTTAGTCTCAGCCTTGTCCCTGGATAAGGTGGTCCTTCCATATAGATATTACTTTGGCCCTGCATCTGGCCCCAATTTTGATATTTGTTTTGATTTTGTCCTTGTGGGAACATCCTTTGGGTGATTTATGTGTTTGTAGCAAGGGCAGTTGAAAGAATATTCATTCTCTTCTTCACTTTTTGGTCTGCTTCTAACTGAGCCTTTTGGTTTCTGTTAATAAAAAATGTGGTGGCCACCTCAAGTAGCTAAGTGGCATTCATTTCAGCAAAGTCCATCAAAGTTTTTCTAGTTTTAGGTCAATGTTTCCCCTGGCTTGTTTCACCTTCTTGTTTTCTTGTGCTTCAGGATCAAAGAAAGTGAAGAATTGGAAGATCTGGCATAGTCATTTATAGCTGGGGCTTTACTGCAGCTTTTGGAATACTTTTGATACCTTCTTCATGTTTAAGGCTCTCATTCCCCCCCCACTTTTTAGGCCACATATGAAGGCCTCTTGATATCTCTTTGTCTTTGGGAGGTCTTCCTTTTTGTTGGGGGTCCCACCCTAGGTCTGTGTTGGGGAACTGGGCCTGGGCATTGGCTTTGATGTTGCTTGGTACATACAGAGCATGTTTCTCTTGTAATTTTCAAGCTGCTTTGGTCATTTTTCTACATTCCTCCATCAACCCATGTGGGTTGGTGGGTCTGGAATATGGATCACATCAGATCAGTCACGACCTGGGTTTTCTCCATGTAGGAGGGAGTATGATTTTTTCAGTTCAATAGGTCAGTGGTGGTTAAAGGTTGGTGCACAAAAATGTATTGTTCCCATTGGATATTTCCCACCTTGTTATTACAAACAGGTTCTCAAGTCTCTCATAGGGGCACATGGAGAACTCTCATCTGGGTAATGGCTATCATCTTGGGACAAGTTCCTGCCTTGGCCTTGGGGTGGGGGGTAGAAGGGTCTTTGGCTCTTTGGAAGACTCTGGCACTGATGACATATGGGAGGAAGGAGCAGCTGATACTGAGGGGCCACCATCTGCTGGCTCTCAGTGATCTTGGCAATGTTCAGTAGAGTGACACAGAAGGTGATGGGCTTTTTTCTGGCCTACAGAGAAAAACTGGTTTCTTTTCTTTGACAGGATTTTCTTTGCTTAGTTCACTTTTGTTGGGTCTTAGTGGCCACTACAGTATGAGCTAACTTCAACTTGGACTGTCATTCTAGACAGGCTCTCAAAAAGGGGGAACTTTCTGTACTATCTCTTACCAGAAATCAACATAAAGAAATTGGTCTGGGTGTCCAAGGGTTATCAAAAGTACAAAAAGGACCTCATCAATGAAATTTTTTTCTAAAGATCTTCCTGGTGGCCATCCCACATGAAGTCTTCACCATTGTAATTGGCAGAGAGTATATAATTTTTGTGAAGTTAGTTTCACCCCATAATTACCACTAAAATCTCTCTTAAGTTTTCTAACATACACTTTAGTGTGCCTCCCATGGCCCACCCTCCATCAGTGTCACATGCTTAGGATAAGATTATCTTCGTTCATCTTCATCTCTTCCCCTTTTGGTAACTTAGAATCCTCTTAGCTTTGAGCATTGGTATAACCCAATCCCCTACAAGAACTTTCACCTAGATGTTGTTTGGCGGAATTTTATCTTAGACTGTATGATGTACCATAGAATTATGGACTATCACTTAAAACTTGTTTCAGCCCTTTTGTTGAGTTAGAACCCTCCCTTGGTCTGTCTCATTCATGCACTTTCATACATGTTCACACAGACATGATCAAAACAAAATATCTATATTTCCTCAATTCCAAAAATTTCAAAACAAAGAAAGGAGTCATGGTTTTTCCTCTACTCATTGGACTAGAACAGAGATTACTNATATATATATATATATATTCTTAAACTTTGTGTTATAGAAAAATTTGAAATATAAACAAAAACACAAAGGATAATATGATATCAGATTCATTCCCATTACTCTACTTTGGATAATATCACATTTTTTTTCTATACCCATTACTCCTCTCATCCTATGTTGAAACAAATGTCATTAATATCATTTCATTAGTAAAAGGTCAGTATTTTTCTATTACATGTAGGAACTTCCCTGGTAGTGCAGTTTGCGATCTCAGGTATGTGACCTAGCAAGAGGATCACAAGTTCAAGATTAGGCTGAACAATTTCAAAATTAAAGAACAAACAATTTAAGGCTTTGAATATATAGTCCCATAGTAGAGCATTTACAAAGCATTTGTGCAACCTGGATTTAACCCCTAGTATGACATATATATATATATATATATCACAATTTCATCACACCTAAAAAATCTAATAATATTAGATATATCAACTATCAAATGTTCATATTCTCACTTCCCAATGACTATGTATGTGTATGTAGAATATTAAATCTAATTCAAATAAAAAACACACATTATAACTGGTTGATATATCCTTCAAAAGGGTGTCCATACATCCCAAGTTCCTGATGAGCGGGCAGTTCTAGTTTTATGTATCACTTTGTTTACAGAGTAATATCTGGTTTTTTTTTGTATCATTAATGAACTTATAGGTTTAAACATATTTGATGTGTTTCAAAAAATTTCTACATATTGTAATTATTCACAGCAAAGTTCAAACTATCCTATATTTGGGAAACAGGATCTATTTGTTCTGACTCCTGTGTGTTTTGACACAACCCTTGTAGTGTTTGATTGCACAGTAACTACACTTCCTTGTATAAGAAGTTCCAGATGAATCTCTTACATTTCCTACCACATACTGGAAGTCAGTCATATCCCCAAGAAGGCTTACCATTTAACAAAATGATTTTTTTTTGGAGATCATAGTGCTAGGGAAATTCATTACTGCTCTTTTGGTATCTTAAGTGTCCCCTTAAGGCCAATATGCTAAGAGCTTGGTCCCCAATGTGGCTTTATGAGATATGGAGTCTAGCAGAAGGCCTTTGCGTCACTTGAGGGCATGCTCTAAAAGAGATTAGCAGGGGCCCAGTATTTTCTCTTTTGCTTCCAGGCCATGAGATGAACAAATTTACTCTGTCAACTCTTGTCAAGATGTGCTGCCCTGTCATGGATTCAAAAGCAAAATGGTCAATTGATCATTGATGGAAATCTCCAAAACTATGAGCCACAGTAAACCTTTTCTCTAAGTCAATTATCTCAGGTGTTTGCAATAGTGACAGAGAGCTGACAAACACCATTACTATTAGGTTTACACTTATTTCTAGGCTTTCTCTTTAGGAAAACTAACAAACAATCTAAAGAGAAATACACTGAATTCAAATTACAATTGTAATTCAGACTGAGGGTTTTACTACACTTGGTTTATTATTTATCTTTCTTTATTCCATAAAAATCTGTTTCAAAAGATACTAATATTCTCATTTGAATAATTCCACATATCGTTCTTAATTATTTTTGTACCAGGGATTGAAACTATTGGTGCTCTACCACTGAGCCACATCCACAACCTCATTTTCATTTTTAAATTTTTATTTTAAGAACTCCTTTTCTGAATTCAGACAAACTCTTTGCATTGAGAATTATACTTGTTAATTGGAATTTTTAGATCTTAATGACCTTCCTTTTTTAAGTGACAACTCAAAAAGAAGGCAACCTTGAATTATTTTTCTATAAACCAAAACTTTATGGAAATACATGAATAGAACCAAATAGATATATAGTCTTTAATATAATTCAAGAAGCCAAGAGTACTTGGATTTATATGTATTGATTGATGTTTCAGTATTTCACCTTGCTTAGAAGTAATTTATATGTTTTATCTCTATCACATTACTTTTGGACTTTAACAATCAGGCATCTGTGTTAATTTAACAGTTTCAGTTTATGTTGAATGCTCATTTAACTGAAAGTCAACTTGAACATAATTTCTTGAGAAATTTTATCACACAGATATAATTGCATGAAGGTAACATACATAAACATATATACACAAAAGCCTTACAGCTTTAAAAGCTATAATTCAAATTATGTTTCTGAGATAATGAAATAGTTAAGGTTGTCTGTTTAAAAAATAATTCAACATTGCCTTTCTTTCTGAGTTGTTGCTTAAAAAAACTACTTTAAGATTATTTTGTAGTCTTATGAAGACTGTCAACCAGATTTTTCAGGCAAAGCAGTTCATGTAGCAACTTGGCTTTTTTTTTAAAGTCTCTTTTCCTCTTTTCCCCTCATATCAAATGAGTTTTTGGGATGACTTTTGAGACTTTTGCATTTCAGTTAGGACTGTCTGAAATAACAAACTTCTTAGTGACCTTGGATAACAAAATTATCTTACTATAAATAGAAGGACAGCAGAAGAAAAATATACATAAATCCAAAGGTCTTTACATGTTAACCCTATAATTATCTTAAAGATGTTTGCAAGAAATGTTATAAATTGGGCATGCTGATAAAATAAAAAATTAAACTAGTCATGAAGAATCAAAAGTGGATTTACAGAAACAGGCCATTTATTGTTACCATAAGCTCAATAGTATTAAAAAGGCACGGAGTAATCCCTATCAATAAAGTAGAGCAGCTACCAGCATCTCTGCCAAAGCTGTCCCTAGGAATTCTGGGGGAAGTTGCTTTGGTAAGATTGAATCAAATCCTGCCATTTTCTGTCTCCAGGACCCATTTCCTCCAGATTATAATACATATTGTGACCAAACACTATTCCAAAAGAAAATCATCTGTAGAGCAAAAGCCAAACCAAATGCACAGAAATTTCCCCTGAAAGTAGCTGGCAGTTCTAGTAAATAACATTTTATCTCACACCAATTAGTACTGCAAATGACCCATGCAATATCTAAGTGTCTATTTAGCCAAAAATAGCAAAAGTAGAGGATTCCCAGTGTTCACACCAGTGCACCTTACCCAATCTAGAGTCGGTCAACTTCCCCTCTTTCTAGTCTTCCAAAGACTTTCTTTCCACCCACAAAGTGGTTGTAGGCAACTGATGCTGCAAGGAGGAGAAAAGGCAGAACTTCCTAGAAAACTTCTAGCAACTACTAGGAATTCCCTGAAATCCCAGTCATGGGTCATCTTATCACTAGCAGCTGACACTCATGAGCAATTTTTGCTCCTCTCAGTAGCATAAACCCAAAGAACTGCATAGCCTAGAGAGCACTACTCCTGGCTGGTTGCCAAATTTGTTACTGGTCCCGGTCCCTCTGCTTACCACTTGAAAGTCAATACCCGGAGACAAGATTTGTTTGGAAGAAAAGCAAGTCTATTTCAGGGCTAGCTCTGAGATGATGGTGCAGACTATCACCCCTCCTCCCCCCTCAAAAAATGCCTATTTTGTAGCAATCAGGTATGTGGAGGGAAAGGAGATACAGTTCTACAACAAATGCTGTTTTCATTGATTGCAAGATTATAACCCAGTCATATAGTGATCTGCATAGATTTTTCTTAAAGAATAGTGTTCTTTGAGAAAGCTTAGTAAGTCATCATACATGTATTCTATCTATGTGTTTCTACATTAAGGTCCCTAATACTTCAATTAAATTTTTTGCACCTATTTTCAGGAATTTCCTCATACTCAGGTTTTTGCCAGCACTATCTTCAAGGGCTTGGGTCATAAGATAGCTTTAGTATGAATTAGGTATGTCATCTCTCTTGCTATTCTCTAAAATCTTGTGCATATTTACATGTATAACTTTATGAAATGTTTGGATTTTTCAGTGACTGAGTCTGACCTTTCCTTTAAAGGAAGTTTTTTTTATGACTGTTATTTTATGTATTTTTCAATGATTCCCAGTGGTTCTCCTTGAGTTATTTTTGGGAAGTTAAATTTTTCCAAGAATATATTTATGAAAGATATCAAATGTACTGTCATAGAGTTGTTCCAAATAACCTGGTAACTTTCAAGGCTAGAGCAAGTGTAGTGGTGTGTTATTTTCATGTTACATGTTTGTAATGTGAATGTTCTATTGCACAGGTGGTTTTCACAGGCCGGCGGCTGTGACAGGCTCTGGGGTCTATTGGGGTGGGGTCCATGTGTTGGGGCGATGCTAAGCTTACACCCAGTTTTCATCAGCAGCTCTCAGTGGGTCCAGGTGGTGTTGTGTCAAAGGGCATCTGCAAGCTCACAGGAGGCCCACTCTGGACTCAGCCTTTGGTGTCCAAGCTGGAAGAGGTTGCTGGCCAGTGAGAGGCCGCGGTGGAAAGTTGGGTTTCAGGGCCTCTGCAAAGTCATCTGCCTACAATGAGGATGAACTTGGTGACCCCATGAGGGGTTCCCTGCTGCCTCTTGAGCCTGAAAATTGAGATGCTGAAGTGCCCAGTACCAGGTTGCATTTCTTTCTTTTTTTTTTGATTCCAGGCACTGTCTGGTCATCTCCTCTAAAGCAGGGAGGAAGCCTTAATTGGAAGAAGCTGGCACTGTTCTTCTTCTGGAGGAGAAATAGGGCTCAGCCCAGCGAGGCGCAATGGGATATCCCTTGACAGCTCTCAAGTAGGATTCCCCCCACTGCCAAGCAAAGGCCAAGCACGGTTTTTGGCTGGAGCTGGGGACTGAATCCCTAGCAAGGCAGTTGACACTCTGTACAGGACAGGAGTCAGGAGTTTGTGTCTGGTGACAAACAAAAGATGCTTACACTGCCTGGTGTCTCTGAGGGGCTCCATCCAGCTCTACCAGGGGACCAATATTCACAGGGAAAAGGAGGCCGTAAGACCAGGCAGTCCTGATACATCAGGATCCTGACAAGGGCACTCTGCTACTTCCTGGTCACCCCCAGACCTCTCCTTAAAAGTCTTTGTGTGCTCCAGGTGGCCAGGACAATTCTAAGATCTCCCCTGTGTAAGAGGAACCCAGGTGGGTATACATAGACTTTTCAGGTGAATAAATGATTCAGTGTTTGTAGTGTGTCATTGTTTTAGTCATATAAGGTGTGTTCAAAACAAATTCCCATATTAAATTTCACAGGTATTCCCATCAATTTGCAGTTGCTCCATGTAAATTTTGGTTTATTTTATTTATTTATTTTTGGTAAATGGGGTTCTTTGTAGTTTTTTTAAAATTTATTTATTTATTCCAATTAGATATATATGACAGCAGAATGCATTTTGATTTACTATACAGATATGGAACACAATTTTTCATTTCCCTGGTCATACACAATGTAGCATTGCACCATATGTGCAGTCACACATGTACCTAGGGTAATGATGTGCTTCTTATTTTATCATCTTTCCTGCCCCCAAGCCCCTTCCCCTTTCCTCCTTCCCTTTTGCCTAATCAAATTTCTTCCATTCTTCTCATCCCCCCCCCCAGCCCATTATGAATTAGCATTCACTTATCAGGGAGAACATTTTAGTTTGAATCCATCCCATTTACTGATTCTTGGTTTTAATTCTTGCACTATAGGAGTCTTATTAATGAAGTTGGGACCTAATCCTACATGATGGAGATTTGGGTGCAAGATCTCATTTTTAATTCATAGGCTCTTGATCCACTTTGATTTGATTTTTGTGCATGGTGAGAGATAGAGGTTTAATTTCATTTTGTTACATGTGGATTTCCATTTTTCCCAGCACCATTTGTTGAAGAGTCTATCTTTTCTCTGGGACCTATCTCTGCAAACTTTACTGCAGTTGGGGTGGATAAAATAACAGTAAAAGGGCCCTTCCAAAGAAGTTCAGGGGTTTAATATTTTATTCTTTGACCCAGACTTAATCTCCAAGCTTGAAGGAGTGTGCACCTGGGTCAAATTTATTAACAATCTTTCTCTAACCCATTGGTTGAGAACCTGTAAAATTTTCCCTAAAACCTGAAGCTGTCGACTCAGGGTTAATTTTCCTACCTCTCTTAAGTCTCCCTGTAGTCCCCTAATAAGAGTGGGGGGAGTCCCATATATTATCTTTTTTTTCTTTTCAAAAGAAAAGAATCTACTCCTCATAGTAGGATTGGATCTAATCCTCAACAGTGTAACAGGGAGAAATTCATCACAATGTAATTGAGTCTCTTGACACAGCTTACCTAATTGAGCCTTAAAGTCCTGTTCATCCTTTGAACTTTACCAGAACTCTGCAGCCTATAGGCAGTATGTGACTTCCATCTGATGTTTACACTCTTGGTCAGTATCATATCACCTCTGCCCAAAAGCTGTCCTATTGTCTGAGCCAATAGTTATTGGGATACCAGAGTTGGGAATAATTTCCCAGAGAAGCATCTTAGTATCTCTTTAGCCTTTTTAATGCAGGTAGGAAAGGCTTCCACCCAGTCAGAGTAGGAACACACAAAAATCAAAAGTTACTTATAGCCCCGTGAGTGTGGTAGTTCAGTGAAGTTTACTTCTAAGTCTTCAAAAGGTGCTCCTCCTATAGTTTGGATTCCTGGTGGGAGCTCTGGCCCCTGACAAAGATTGTTGTGAGCACAAACTTCACTGTTTGCAGATCATCCAGGTGTTGCTTGTGAGACAGAGGACATAGAAATGTCAACTCAAAAACTGTCTTAAGTGCTGTATGTCCAACATGTTTTCCTGTGAAGATGTCTGATAAAGGCTGGGGCTAGAATCTCCAGGATGGCTATGATGGCCATCAGAAAATCTCCACCATCCACCTGGGAGAAAATTTTCTTTTTCAGTCTTAAATCACTTACTTTAATGTTGGGAGTATGTGGGCTCCCATTCTGTTAGCTATTCATCCAGGCAGAAGGGCAGCATTTAAACCTGGGACTGGATTTTTTTTCCCATTTCTTGCAGACAGCTAACCTAGCCTCTCTGTCAGCTCTCTGGTTGCCCTGAGAAACCACAGTATTTCCCTTTTGATGGCCTCAGCAATATATAATCACAACCTTCCTGGGAGCCCACAGTGCATCCAAAAGTTTAAGAATTTCTTGCCCATACATCATGCCCTCCTTTTTTTCCTCCTGAGTTAATTAGCCTACATAAGGCCCTATGAACATGAAGGGTAGAGAATGCATATTTTGAGTCTGTAAATATCCACACAGACTCCTTCTGTCAACTGAGGTGCTTGAGTCAAAGCAATAAATTTTACTTTCTGGCTGAAGTTCCC
Source organism: Marmota marmota marmota (assembly GCF_001458135.2). Lineage (NCBI taxonomy): Eukaryota > Metazoa > Chordata > Mammalia > Rodentia > Sciuridae > Marmota > Marmota marmota. Next base: position 34,712 of record NW_026000108.1, read on the forward strand.
TGAGGCACAGGTTCTGTCTCGATAGTAGAGTCCAGAGTGACCATTGCATATCCAGCCAAACATACCTCATCTTTTATAAAACTGCTTCTATCTGTGAAGCACTCTGCATCAGCATCCTTGAGAGGCTGGTCTGTTAGGTCTGGTCTGCTGGAGAACACTTCATCCATGACCTCAACACATTTGTGATCAGTTTTTCCATGTCCAATGGGCAGCAAAGTTGCTGGGTTTAGAGTTCTGACAACCTCGACATGGATACGTGGGTTTTCATATAACATTCCCTGATATTTGACCATTCTTTCATTAGTCAACCAATAGTGTCCTTTGTATTCTAACAATGTCAAAATTGAATGAGGAACTCTGACAACCAGTTCTTGTGCCATAGCCAGTATATCAGCTTCCAACACCAGAAGAGCTGTGGCTGCAAGGGCCCATAAACAAGGTGGCCAGCCCTGAGCTACAGAGTTCAGCTGTTTGGACAAATAGACCACTGGACAATGCCATGTTCCCATCATCTGAGTCAAAAATCCTATAGCCACTCCAGACCAATCATGGACATACAGAAAGAAAGGCTTTGTGAGGTCAGGGAGCCCTAATCCTGTTGCACTGGTGAGTGCTTGTTTAATGTCCTCAAAGGCCTTTAGCTTAGTTGACCCCCATATTAGAGGATCCCATTCTCCCCCCTTTGTGGCTTCATAGAGAGGTTTTGTCATAACTGAAAGTTGGGGATCCATATATGGCTGAACCCAGTAGCCCCCAAGAATTCTCTAGTCTGATGGCAGGTTGAAGGGACTGGAATTGAGCAGAGCTCCTCTTTCTTTTGAGGCCCAGTGATTGTTCTGTTCTGTTGTTAAGTCAGATGGTAATGAAAGTATTTGACCTTTTTCTTGATAGATGTAGGCTTTTAAGTCAGAGTCCAGTGCTGTCCCAAGGATGGTTACTCAAGCCCCTGGGAGGAACTGTCATTTAGGGCAGGGAGGCATACGTACATAGAGCGTCTGGCACTTTAAGATGCAGGATTTTTTGTTGTTGTTGTTATCTCCCAGTGCAGGATCTTGGCTGCTAGGATTCTCCAACTCTTAAATCTCATGTAAATCTTAGCAGAGACTGATGACTTGAGACATCATTTGTGTAAAAGGCACCTATGTAAATCTCGCCATGGGCCATCTGCCAAGGTTGGAGGGCAGTGGTGTGGTCCGTGCAGGTTCCAGTGTGTCAGCCACATCGTGCCCACCTAGCTATTGCTCTTTGTCTGCGTGGCTTTCTCCTCCTGCCAGGTGGGAGCCTGCTCTAATTGTATATAGTAGCTGCCCCATTTGTGTTCTTGTTCAGTATGCCTGTGTGCATGGAGCTCTGTGGCCCTTCCTGCTGGTGGCTCATAGCATGTGTCTTGGAGCCAGAGTGGCATGTCCTTTTGGAATGAGCACCCTATGGGCCACTATTGGCTGTTAACATGAACATATTCCTGGTTCATTTGGGGGCTTGCAGCAGCTGAGCCCTCCTGAGGCACTGGGTCCCATGCATCAGATGCAGTTGTGTGTCTATGGGACCCCTGCCATATTCATCAATCATCAACTTCTAAGCAAGTGGGAAGAAACTGAAAGGAGGGGCTTGGGCCAAAGGCTGGAGGAAAACATTCACTCCTTCTCTGTTCAAGTCTTAGCTTTTGAGCATGGTCGTAGGTACTTCTCTGCTGGGGCCACTGGAGGCTTCTCCTTTAGTCTGGCCATAGTTTTTTTCTTATAAACATTTGGACCATTGGCTTAGTTCTAGTGAGACCCTGCTTTGAGTGACCTCTGGGTTTGTGGTGAGGGCAGCTGTAAGGAGATCCATCCTCCTATTTATCTTTCTGGTCTGCCTGTCTTTGAGTCTCTGGATCTCGATTGATGAAAACTGTGGTGGCCACCTTAATCAGCTCACTGGCAGATTTCTCAGTAAAGTCCTCTAGGATTGTAATTTTTGGCAAATGGCTCTCTGAGCCTGTACCACAAAGGCTGCATTCATCACCTGATACTTGCGCCTGTGCATTCCTTCACTGACAAACTTGCACTGTGGCTGCAATGTTTGTATGGTGCCCATCCTCCCCTGGGGAACCTCTGGGAAAGGAGAGGGGTGGCAGCGGTGGTGGCCTGGACATTTAGCTCTGAGTCAGTTGGGCACATCTCTTTTGATTATTGCTACCAGTTTCACAGGGCAGAGGGGCCTTAGGCAGATGTGGGGCTGAGAGAAATGTTCAGGCTATTGAGGGTGCCTAAGGGAGATGCTGGAGCAGCAGGAGGCTTATCCCGGCTCTGTTTGTCTGCAGATGTGCTTGACTTAGGCTGGGGCTCAGGGCTGGCTTCGATTCCTTCTAACTCTGAGGGCGTCTTGACATCTCTTTATCTTTAGACCTTCTTCTTTGTTGGGGCTCCATCCTAGGTCTGAATAATGGGCTGCATCAGATCAGTCATGGCCCAGGGTTTCTCTGTGTAGGAGGGAGTATGATTTTTTCCAGCTTATGAGCACAATGGTGGAGAAAGGCTGGCACACAAAACTTCCTTGTCTCCCTCAGGTGTTTCCCTCTGGTCAGTATGGGCAGGTCCTTTAGTCCCTTGCAGGGGCATCTGGAGAGTTCTCATCTGAGTTGTGGCTCTAGTCTTGGGACAAATCTCCCACCTTCATCTTTGGAGGTGAAAGAGTCTTTGGTCCTAGGGAATCTTTGGCTCTGAGGATATCACAGAGGAAGTAATAGCCAGTATTGGGGAGCCATCACTTGTTGCCTCTGAGGACAAGGGGGCTAGGGGACAGGCTGTTGTCCCAGTGGTCTTGGCAAAGTTGGGTAGAGTGGCACAAAAGGTCTTGGGTCCTCTTCTGGCTCAGTTTTCTTTCCTGAATTTCCTAGTCAGGTTTTCTGTTTAGCTGCTTCCTGCTGGGTCTTAGAGACCACTATGCTCCTGGCTAACATCAGCTTGGACTGTCCATCTAGACAGGCTCTCAACCAAGGGGGCTGTTTCTGTACTATCTCTTGACAGAAATCAATGTAAGAGAAATGGTTCAGGGGTTCCAACAACAATCAAAGGACCTCAGCAATGACTCTCTCATCTAAAGATCCTTCTGGTGCCAGCCCACATCTTGGGTGAGCCACTCTAATTCACAGAGTATGCAACCATTGTGGAATGAGTTTCACCCTACAGTTACCAGGAAAACCTTCCTAAAGGTTTCTAACACACATTTCAGAAGGCTCAGTTTCCTTAGTTTGCCTCCTATGTTCCACCCTGCATCCGTGTTGCACACTTAGAACAAAACACACTTAGGACAAGACTTGCTTTGTCCATCTCTGGCCGCTCCCCTCGGGGGGACTTATGGCCCTCTTAGCCTTGTGGGTCTGTATCAACCTTCAACCTGGAGCTTTCACCTAGACGTTGGTTGGTGAAATTCTGCCTTAGACTGTATGACATGCCACGGAACCATGGATCAGGACTCTGCACTCGCTTCGGCCCTCGGGGTGGGTCAGAAAGGGAAAGGTTGAGACCTTCCCTTTGTCTGTCTCATTCACACACTTTCACATACTTTCACCAGACATGGCCAGGACAGAATTTCTATACTTCCCAAATTCCAACAAGTCTAAACCAAACAGAAAAGGGAATCATGGTTTCCCCTCTGTTCGCTGACCCCTAACAGAGACTACTCGGGCGACTCCCCGGGTCTGTTTCAGCTCCAACCACTTTGGAGGGTACTCAGGACCCAATAGAGGTTGAACAAGCCTCTCTTCCACCAGCTTAGGCCTCAAAGGGGAAGTCAGGTGGGCTACAAAACCAAATGGACCCGGGTCCTACCAGTTCAGCTGGGTGGTGCTCCAAAACCCTAATTCTGGTTCCTGCTGCCTGTGGGTTCTGTTGTGCTCTGGGGTGGCAGCCCCAGGGCGCTGGGTGAGTCAATCATCCTTCAGGCCAAGAGTGGCCTGGGCGTGCCAAGGGGACTGCTGTCCCCCATTGCCCCAGGGAAGCCAGTGCCCAGAGACAAGAGAGGAAGAATAGCCTTCCTTACCTCCTCTGTCCCATGTGGGGTGCCAAAAATGTTGTAGGGACAAATGAGGCAAGGTACCGAAGACAGCAGGAAACAGTTTTATTTGGCTGCAGCCAGGTTCAGAGGGTATAGCCTTTGCTGTAATCAATCAATCCCCTGAACCCCAAGTTCAGGGAGTTTCAGAGTTTTATACCCAGTATGTAAGGGGAGGGGCTCAGAAGTTCACAGTCTGCAGAAGTTCACATAAAAGCAGGTTTTTCTTTCACTGTTCTGGGCAAGTTAACTTTTCAAGGACAACACCTGAGAAGGGGAGAGCTTCTTCTCCCCTTTCTTTCCTCCCCCTGCCAGCTGTTACCATGGAGTCCATTTGTAACTTATCTTAAAAATGTAGACATCTCTGCAGCTCAAGGCCAGAGGCCTTGTTTGCACATTTCTTCAAAGTACCATGCTGGATATGTTTGTGAAAACTAGTAAGGGGTTTCCAGCACCTGGAGTGCTGGTATCTTCTCGGCCAGTGGCCAAGTAAACAGGGTGACATGAAAATAGGAAGTTTATCTACATTGGACTCTTTTACAGAGACTCTTTTGCTGACAGTCCCAAAATCAGCCATGGTGAAGAGGGCTTTTCTGTGGAGAAAGGGGGTGACCACATCAATACATGCCCTGACATCATAGAAACAAAGGTCCCTCCTTCTTCAAATAGATTCCAGCAGCCCTGTGATTCCTGCCAACATGTAATCCAACACTCTAGCTCTGCATACAGATCCCAAAGCCCTGCCATCCTGTCATTATAGAAACCACTTTTCTTCTCCCCATATGCAGATCTTCTGGCCTGTGTGTGCTGCCACCATAGAACCCAAGTTCCCCAGTTCTCCACACAGGATGTCATAGTGCTGGGAGACACAAAATTATTGAAATCCCATGATCTGACTCTCCACATATAACCCAGAAGCCCTATGAGACCCACCTTCATAGAACTTCAGTCCCCCACAATCATAGAACCAAATTCCCCTCTGTCTACATAGAGCTCAGTTGAATTGTGAATTCTGTTATAAAATCTCAGTTCCATGGATGTCCACATAGAAGTGCCCAGTAACATTACAAATCCTATCAGCAATGGCATCCCACTTTACTTTTACTCCACATAAAGCCCAGCAGCTCCAGGTTTGTGTAACCACAGAAACATAGTTTCCTGTCTCTGCACATAGAGCCCATAAGCTTTGGGAGTTACTCCAACAATACAACCCTTTTCCTATTTTTTTACCAAGAGCCCAAAAGTACTTAGAGTCCTGTCATCATATAATCCCAGTTCCTTGTGACTTCCATGTAAATTCCACCAGACTTGAATTTCCTGGAAACATTAAAAAAATAGTTCACTTGTTATATCCATGGAGAACAGCAGTCCTGAGAGTCATACAATCATAGAAACCAAGTTCCCTTGCTCTCCATATACAGACCTGCAGAAATGTGAGTTCTGATATGATAGAACCCCATTTCTCTGTCTCTAAGTAAAGCCAAGAAAACATGGGAGGCCAGTTTATCAAACCTGTGTTCCCTGGCTTTCCACATATTTCATAGCAGCTCTGGTGTTTATGCTATCATAGAAAACAGTTTCTTTTCTCTACATAAAGCTCAGTTGTCATGCTGTCATAGAACATCAGTTTTGCATCTCTCATTGTAGAGTCCAGGAGCCCTGTGCATCATGCCATAAACAGAAAACCTGTTTTGTTGTTGTTTTGGTTTTTCATGTTCAGCTCAGACAGGATGGGAATTCTACCATCAATTTAATTTCATCCCTTTGTTCTCTGCATGGACCACAGGAGCACTTTGAGTCCTGTCAACCTAAAATTAAGATCTCTCAATTTTTGCCAAGAGGCCCCCCCCAAAAATGTGAATCCTGTCATAATATAACCCCATTTCCCTAGGATACATAAATCTCAAAAACTTTGTGAGTTTTGCCATTATAGTGTCAAATCTCAAGTTATGTCATGATAGAACCTCAAATCCCTGGCACTCCACAAAGAGTCCTGCAGCATAGAGATTCCTGTCATCAGTACTCCAGTTCCTTGATTCTCCAAATATAATCATGAAGATGTGGAATCCCTGCTATTTTATTTCCCCTGTTCTCTGGATATCCATGAAAAACCTAACATTTATATAAGTTTTGTCATTATAGAATTTGTCATTTCTTACTCTCCACAGAGATTCAAGTAGCTTTGGGTGTCCTGTTATCAAAGAAATCCAGCTCTATGACTCCACATTTTTTGAGGCAGAGTTGGATATTAGGAAATCATAGATTGCAGTTGACCAGGCCTCCATGAAGAGCCATGCAGTCCTTGGAGTCAGCCTTAATTTTAACCCTGTTGCCTGGATTTCAAAATAAAGTCCAGCAGCCCTCAAACACCTATCATCATAAAACTCTATTTCCCTGACTCTCAAAGTAGAATCTGGCAGTCTTGCATGTCTTGTCATCCGTAAATGCCAGTTACCTATCTCTGTATGTAAACCCAGCAACAATAATCACATTGCCAACAAAAGAAACTCAGATCCCTGGCTGGCCACTACAGAGTTTAGAAGCTCTTTGGTACCTACCACCACAGAAACCCATTTTTCTGTCTGCACATACAGCTGAGCACCTCTGTGTGTTCTGACATGAGAGAAACCCAGTTCCCTAGCTTTGGACACACAGTAAGTCAGTCATTTGACTTCTACCACAATTGAACCCTATTTCACTTGCTTTTCACATGAGACCAGCATATCTTTTATAACTGCTATCATAAGACACTACTTATCTGGATCTCCAAGTAAAGTGCAGAAGACCTGGGGATCCTTAGAAAATACAACACCACTTTTCTGATTCTCTTTGTAGATACCAGCAGCTTTGCTTTCCTCACATCATAGAAACTGGTTCCTTTTCTACACAAATCTATGAATCCTGCCATAATGGAATGCCAGTTATATGGCTCCCATAGACCCAAGATGATATGGTAGGTTTTTCATCATAAATCCCAAGAACCATAGGTAGATCTCAACAGTTCTGGGAATTCTAACATAATAGAAACAGTTAACTATGTTCTACATTTTGCTCAGCAGGCTTGTGTATCCTACTATCATATAAGATGAGTTATATGGTTCTTCTCAGAGTTCAGGAGCCAGTGAAACTGCCTATAATAGAAACCCTATTCTGTGGTTATGCACATATAGCCAGTAACTCTGAGAGTGGTACCATCAATAGAGCCTTAATTCCCTAGGTTACCATGTAGAATACAGTACTGATGTGAGTATTGGTGTCATAGAAATCAGTTCACTAACTCTAACTCTAATCCTCACCCCTGACCCTAACCCTAACCCTAACAATCTCACCTTAACCCTAACCCTGCAGTTAACATTAAAATTGTTGAGCTACATTACCTATAATTCTTAGGGTAGTAGTTCCTTGGATTCTATGCAGCTAAGTGGCAGTTTTGAATATTGCATTGTCCACAGACTTATGGTCCTTGAAGCTTTCAGGTGTTCCTGAAATGGGTGGTGAAATTGCTAGACTACATTACCCACCATCCCACATGGACATGTTTCCCAGAATCTCTGCAATGTTCAATCAAAGTGTGAGACTACCTACTCATAATCTTTAGGTAGGAATTTCCCCAGATCCTCTATATTGAGAAGATAAATCCAAGGAATACATTGCCCACAATTGTAAGGGTTAAGACCCTTCAAGTGTCCATAAGTGAGCACTTAATTTGGACTAATTTGACTGCTCAATGATGGCCATTTTTTTAATGCACAAGTTTCCTGGTAATCCATACAGTCATCTGGCAAATTAGAAGACCACATTCACCACAATACTTAGTGAGGTAGTTCCCAGGATCCTCCATAGTAAGAGGGTGACTCCAAGGACTACAAAACCTACAATGCTATGACACTGTATACTCCCAAATTTTCCTGCTATGTGATAAATTACAAATATTCATTGCCCACAATCCTACATGGACAAATTTCTCAGAATTCTCTGAAGTAAGCAGGCAAATTTTGGGATTATATTATCCACAGTTCTTAGGGAGAAAGTTTCCAGAATCCTCTACAGCAAGAGGGAAATTCCAATGACTAACTTGCCAATAATTGTAAGGGGCAGAAACTGCCATGGTTGCCCATCAGTGACCAGTCAAATTGAATTACAGTGCCCATGATCCTTTGTGAATAAGTTTTTCAGGAATCACTGCAGTTTGCAGTCAAAACTTGGGACTATATTATCCACAATCCTAGGAAGTTCCCAGGATCCTCAACAGTGAGGGGCATTCCAAGGATTACATTTTCCACAATCCCAATGGGTAGTAAGCACCAAGATTATCTAATGGGCAGTCAAATAGGACTATAGTGCCCACAATAATTTTTAACAAGTTTCCCAGGAATCCCTGAAGCAAGCAAATAAATTTTGGAAATGTATTACCTCCAATTCCAAAGAGGTAGAAAGGTCTCAGAATTCCCCCATGTTGAGTGGTTAAACCCAGGACTAAATAAACCATAATTTAGTTATCCATATTATCTATAATTTTCTAAAAAAAAGACCCCAAAATTCCTCATTGTGAGACCACTTTACCCACAATCCTAATATGGGCAGAAATTCCTAAGATTCCCTAAGTGATCAGGTAAAACTTGGGACTACATTACCTACAATCCTAATGGGAGAAAGTTTCCAAGATCCTCTGTTATGAGTGGTAAACCCAGGAATGTATCACATACAGACTAAGGTTTAGGAACTCCAAACTCCCTACTGTGGGCCAGCTAAACCAGGAACTACACTACCCACAATCTCAAGAAAAAAAGGGAAGCTCCCAGCATTGCCAATGCTTATCAAGGAAAAATGGGGGCATGTTATCCATAAATCTTGGAACTATATTATCTAAGGGAAAGATGTTCCAGGACCCCCTGGACCTGTGGTAAACCTGATACTGTATTCAAATCTTTAAGGGGGAGGAATCTCCCAGAATCCTCCAGTGAGTGATAAATCTAAGAAAGCATTACCCATAATCCTCACTGGGGAGAGTAATAAGTCCACAGGAAAAAAAGTTTCCACAAGTCCCCCACTATGTAATATGTGGGACTACATGACCCACAATTCTATGGCACAGGAAGTTCCCAGAATTCTTTGCATGGAGAGGGCAAACCATGGGACTACATTACCCAAAATCCTCAGGGAGGAGGCTCCCAGAATACCTAGCAGTGGGCAGGCAATTTGGACTACATTACCCATAATCCTCCCCTGAGACCCTGCTGCTATCAGGGAAAAACCTGGGACATCACCAATAATACTAAAATGGAGGAAGTGGGAGACTGGGAATTTCCTCCATTTTAGGATTATGGGTAATGGTTTCCCCCTACCTCCCTCCAAAGTGGTTATGTCTAGAACTATACTACCCACAATTATATGGGCTCAAAGAACCCAGGATTCCCCAAAGTGAGTAGTAAACCTGAAATTAAATTATCAACAATTCTTAGGGGAAGAGTCTCCCAGGACAGCCATCAGTGAGCAAGCAAATAGTGGAATTTTAATTCCCAGAATTATATGAAGATGCATTTCCCAGGATCTCTTGCAATGAGCAGGCAAAATTTGGGATTAGATATCCCACAAAATAAGGGGTAAGATGGCTCCCAGAATACCCAGCAGTGAGCAAGCAAATGTTGGGACTACATTACCCATGATCCTTAGCAGAGGAAGTTCCCAGGATTTCTTCATGAAGAAGACAAATTATGAGACTACATTACCCACAATTCAAACAGGGAGAAAGCTCCCACAATTCCCCACAGATAGTATAAATTATGTGACTACATTACCCACAATTCTGAGGGGAGGAAGTTCCCAGAGTTCCTCAAAGTGAGTGGTATGCGCACAACTACTTCACCCATCATCTTCAGGGAAGGAGGTACCCAAACACCCAAAATACCAAGTGGTGAGTGGAGAAATACTGGGACTATGTTACCCATAATACTAAAGGGGAGGAAGTTTCCAGGATCCTTTGCACAAAAAGGACAAATCATGGGACTACATCACCCACAATTCTATTGGGTGGAATTCCCAGAGCTTCCCAAAGTAAGTGGTATGCTCTTAACTACTTCACCCATCCTCCTTATGGAAAAAGGCTCACAGAATACCCAGTTGTGAGTGGCAAATGCTGAGACTACATTATTCATGATTCTAAGGAGGGGAAGTTCCCTGAATTCTTTGCTCAGAGAGGCTAAATCATGGGACTACAATACCTACAAGTCCACAGGAAATGAAGCTTCCACAAGTCCCCCACTGTGCAATACATGGGACTACATGACCCACAATTCTATGGCTTAGGAAGTTCCCAGAATTCTTTACATGGAGAGGGCAAATCATGGGACTACATTACCCAAATCTTCCGTAATTGGCCCTGTAGGAAGCGAAGCAGACAGGGCAGGAACAGACACATCAGGAAAAGGAGACATATGGGCCCTAAAAGAGGCAACAGCCACGACTGGAAGTGGGCTAAAAAGGAGGTGGCAAATGGGTTTTGGTTTGGTGGATTTTTAAAGAGGTAGCCAAGTCGGTGAGCTTGACTACATTAATTTCCACAAGGCCTGATTCATTGATGTAGTAACTGCATTCTTCCCTCAAGAAAAGACAGGTTCCACCTTTTTCAGCTGTGAGTAAGTCTATAGCTCGTCGATTTTGAAGAGTAACTTGAGCCATGGATGTGACCTGCCTTTGTAAGGATGCTAGAGATTCTGCCGTAGAAGTAAGCGCTTGTTCAAGTTTAGAACTTAAGTCCTGTATAGCCCATAAGGAGTGTCCTAGAGCTCCACCAGAAATTCCTGCTCCCGCCCCAGATACAGCCAGTGAGAGACCCACCAGTATTGGAAGGAAATCAGCCCGCTTATTCCTCACTGGGTGAGACAAGAGGGCCTGCACTTCAGCTGGGGTATAGAGAGTCAATTGTGGGACAAGTGTCACCAGTATACATGGGGTAGAGGTGTTGGTGAATAAGATAGTGATGAGAGAACCATTACACCAGAAGAATGAGCCAGGTGGTGCATAGAGGGTGAAGTTAAAGGTGATGTTAGAGTGGCAAAACTTTGACTGGGAGACACCCAAGCCCAGAAGGCAGCGCCGGGGAATCACAGTATGGTTACACTCCTCAGGCTCCCATAATGGAGTGTCGGGTGAAAGTGTTCGAAGAGAACGGCAGGCAGATGGAGTGGAGAAATTTGAGAGGTCAGAAGCTGAGAAGTTCAAGGGAACTGCTGCAAGCAAAGGTCGAGTCAGAGAGGCGCATAAGTAACAATCAGTTGGTGTGATGGCAGGGAGGGAGGAATTTCCCAAGATCCTCTGCACAGAGACAATACATCATGAAACTTTCAACCAGCTTCTGCTTAGGTACTACCAGCCTCTGATGACCAATGAACCCCCAACATCTTCAAGAGAACAGCTCACTCATTGCTGAAGCTCACTACCAGGCGCGAAGGAATGCAATGGACATCGGACAGTGGGAGACAACAAGCCTGGAGAACCTCTTAATCTGCCATCCTGGATTCCTGAGCTTTTATGTCCTTAAGCCTCCTCATGGCCCTTGGCCTCTTCTCTGTCAGTCCCCCAACATGGAACTTCTGCCAAAAACTGACATTTGCTTTAATTTTTTATCTTCATCCTGTTTTTGTTTGCTCTGATCTTCTTCAGGTGCTGGTGACACCATGTCAAGGCAACGCTTCCAATATTTCCTAGAGTCTCTGTTACAGGACCAGTGGCTAATACCAACTATTTCCTCCATCCAGGACTGGTTTGAAGCCATTGACGACTTGTGGTTTCAGGGAACATTCATAGACTTCACCCCTATGGAAGTACCTGTCTATAGCCACTGGATTTGTTTTTGGAGCTGTATTTTTTTTAAATAAAAACTCAATATAAAACATGGTCATAGTAGTTTCTATGATAATTATTATAGTTTCATTTTTGATGTAAGCCATGGACTATTTAGAGTGAGTTTTGTGAACCTTATAAAGGTTTTCCCTGTCCATTTCTCCCATAGGGTTTCCAAACACTCCATCACCATCTGTGTAGTAGATGCTGTTTTCTTCATGAAGGTATTTTTCCTTTGACAAAATCAGCTGCCTGTAGGCATGTGTGAGTTTTGAGTTCTCCACTCATCTCCATTTATCTACCTGTGTGTTCCTTCACAGCTTCACTTTTTCCTCACTACTTCAGCTTTCTGACAGGTGTTGTGATTCAGATGTGTGAGTTCTTTGTCCTTCTGTAGTCTGTGACATCTATTCTAGGTTCAGAAACAATTTTCTGGAAATTTGAGTGTGATTGTGCTGAATCTGCAAATCTGTGAGAGAATTTCATCTTTACTATATAGAGACCTGAACAATGAATATCTCTATCTATATTTTGTTTGATTTCTTTCAATTTTTTCAAGATTTTCTAAAAGTGAAGTTGTTTAAAACTTATATATAACTTTTCAACTTTGGGGGTGCTATTGTAAATGGAATTGTTCAATTTTTTTTCTTATTCTAGTTTTTAAATTCCAATTTTTCCTATATAGTTTTGCTGATATATAAGAAATCAATTGATTTTTGCTTATTGACTATGTATTTTGCTTTTTGCTATCTTTATCCTTTATGAACATGAGATGGTGGATTCTATTGCTGTTTGATTTCCAAAATTATGGCCTCATAAAATCAAAACCATGAATTTCAGAGCTTCACCAGGACTGCCACAAGGGCAGCAAGTTTATCTGTGTTCTAATAATTAGATGGTTTCAGCAAGCAGAGCATGTGATATGGGGGCCACTATCCTTTCCTCATGTTCCCTAATTCTGCCCTCCCTGAGCACCTGCCTTGGGTCCTCAGATCTTCGGCTCTATCCCAGGGACCTAGTCCTCAAGGCCCCTAATATAGATAGGACAAGTGTGATGGTAGTGATCCCCTCTCCACTGGAGAACCTCATCACATTTCTCCACCCCACCCCCTCTCTCTTCAACCCCCAGCCTGTATTCGCAGTCTGGAGGCCTTGCACATAATCTCTCAACAGAGGACCCCAGACCACTCCACCACAATGTCCATCCACTCTGTGTTCTCCTAGCTGTTCCCCCATCTTTGAAGTTTTGGTCTTCTCTCCAAAGAGGATCCCAGATTACCCCATCACACTGTCCACTCCATCTCTGCCGTCCCTCAGAGACCTTGGTCATCTCTTCTCCATCTCCAACAGTCCTTAGCTTTGATGTCATCAACAGCAGATTCTCACCTAGGTTGTTCAAGACCCTCCCAAGCCTGTTCAAAACCACAATTTGGAATATAAAATCAGGATCTTGGTGCTGCTCAGAAATGCAGCAGACTTTATCTGAGAAATTAAATGCCAGGAAAAGGTTGATGGGGCCAGGGTGATCTCAGTAGGAAGTAAGCCCTACACACCATATGAAAGATGGGATGCCCACATCTGCCCTAATTTTGGGGGTGTTATTTGAGTGCAAAACTGCTGTTTTTGAAAGATTTTGGCTGGAGTAACTATTAGAGTTTTCAGAAATCCCTGAGGAAAACTTTATCTGCATATTTCAAGATGGAAAGTCTATAAATCAGGGAATATTTAATTTCATGTCCTGAAGAAATGCTTATCTAGGCCTATGGCTCTTGAGGTCTACATCTGGGGACCATGAATCAGGAGCTTGTGGTAGGAGCTCTGTCATCAGGAAGCTACCCACCTCTGCCAGCTCACCACATGGGCCTGGACACTATTCCAGGCACACTCTGATGATTGCTGCTGCATAAGTGGGTAAATCCTGGAAGCAAAGAAATTCCACAATCCACTAGAGGGAGGAGGGAGCCCATGCAGCATGACATGGCCTTAAGTAGAGAGGCAGACACAGCATCCAGCCCAGCCAGCCTGGGCCACTTGAGCCAAATTCATCACCCCTGGGCCCCAGGCTCCCTCTTTATGCCCTGGTCTCCAACTAAGGAAAGAGGGAACTGAGCAGGAGAGATGACCCCACTGCCTGAGGGGATGACAGCACCTGGCAGCCAGTGGCCTTGAAATTGTGTTTTGTTTCTAGGAGATCTCTGTTGGAAATTCTATATGCCTGGGAATTGTGGTTCTGTAGATTATGACTTGGGGTCATCTGGCATTAGTGGTTGTGGTTGAGTGGGACAGGTTTTGTTGGTTTGAATGGCTCATCAATGGGTGGGTTTTAGGATAATGACCAAACCTGAAGGCAACAGCAGACATCCTTGTTTTGATCCTGCAGAAAAGAGGCTTTATCTCATTTACCCAAATCTCCAGTGAGGAAGAGGGTCATTGATCAGTTGTCCCCTGTGCAGATTGGCTGAGGTGCATCATCCCTTCTCACTACATGGTAAGAGCCTCAAGGACCCTTCTTCTCATTAGGTCAGTGACCTCCCTTCTGTCACCCTGGCTCTTGATGACTTGAATTGAGCTTAACCCAAAGCAACACTTCCTGTGGTCCACCCTGACCCTGATTATCAGCACTTCACTCTCTTTGTACCTCAATGTCACCCTCAATCTCTCCTAGCAACACAGTGGGCACCTGCCCCCAGGTTCCCTCAGTCCTTTTTCACCCTTCACTCTCCTTACACCCCAGTGCTAGGGAGCACCCAATGCTTCAAGGATTCTCCACAATCAGCAGGTACGTCACAGATTACCTTACCCACAATCTGAAGTGGCAGGTGCTGCCAGGATCCCATGTAGAAATCAGCAAAGGGCAAATATTAACCCAACCCCTATCCCTTGCACTAAACCTAGCCCTAAGTCTACCTGCTCAGACTCCTCAGGGTACCAGGGCAAGAATGGGGCATTCATCTTTATGTGACTATTAGCAGAGATATGTGGGCAAAACTCAGAATTATATCAACCATGATGCCAAGGGGCAGAAGTTGTCAGAGCCCTCCTCTCATAGTGAGTGGGCTAATCACAAGACTACATTACCCACAATTCTAATTGGAAAAAACCCACCAGGATCCCAAGCAAATAATCAGCAAAATGCTAAACATTGGAGGATATATTTAATTCCAGTGGCTTGGAAGACTGAGGTTGAAGGATTACAAGTTCAAAGCAGGCCTTAGCAACTTAGCGAGGCCCTAAGCAACTTAACAAGACCCTGTCTCAAATAAAAAAAAAAATGTTTGGAGATATGGCTCAGTGCTTAAGCATCCTGGGTTCAATCCCTAGTACCAAAACAAACACTAAACCTACCATAGCCCTAATCCTGACCCTAACAATACTCAGAATCCTCAGGGCACCAGGGTATATGGCTTTCAGTTTCCATGGGATTCCTGACAGAGGTGAGAGGGCAAAATTCACAATAACATTATCCATAATTGTTGCATTTGTCATGACTAAAACACTTAGGGTCACTCCAGGTAAACTGAACTGGGTTACATGAAATAATCACACAAGAGACAGAGATACCTTTTTCTTTGGGTTCTGTGAAGGCTCCTCTGACCTAGGGGTTTGTGGAAAGAGAGAGAGAGCATGTGCTGAACCCTTTTATTGGGGAGAAGCCATTCAAATTAGGAGAAGGGGTCAGATTTCAGGGAGTTGAGTCTAGTTTCATGATCTGCTGTCAGCAGATTGACTGACAGCTAAGAAGGCCATGCTCAAAGGCAGAGCAAGAGAAGGGGACATACAAAGGGAGTTTCCATGGAACATTCTATCCCAAACAGGGCAAAGGGGTAGTGTTACAAAAGAATAGGTAAGTGTAGCTCAACCTCAGGGGTATGCCTACTCAGAAGACTGGCCTTGCTATCCGAGCGGGGGGGAAAAGACCGAGTCATGAGTCATGGCACTACCACACCAGACTGGAAGGCATGGTAGCTCAATGTGGCTCTCCACATATTCCCCCTTTCTTAATATTTAAAGACAATTGCGGAATTATATTTTTAGTCGCTGGATTCTTGGTCCAAGGTCATCATGATCTACTATTGAAACACAAAAGGAATTGGTAGAAAACATATTATCTCAATGACACACCATGTGGAATGTTTCAACATATTTAGGATTAAAGTCACTTAATTCACTTTGGAAGATCCAGGTTATTATTATTATTTTGCCAAACACTCATCAGAAGTTTCTTAATCTTTTCCCAATTTTATTGAGAAGCATTCTGTTTGGCCATAGTAACTTAGACATTTTTATTTGACATGGAATTTAGGCCTTTCCACAAAGTGTAGACCAGAGAGCTCATTCACAATATTTATTACAGTGGCTTCTTAGAGCATTTTAACTTAGTTTCAATTCTTCCATCAGCACTTATCTGACTATGAAGGATCTTGGAAGTAATTTAAGTCAAATATTAAGAAAATCCATATGTTATAAGTTTTAAGATATAGCTGCAAGGAATATTGTAGAAGCAAGGAATAATATTTAAAGTAGTCACTTTGAGGATTGTGAGATCAAGAGCTTGCCTAGGTCTGGTTAATTGGCATGCACCTGTTTCAAAGCCTGAACATTAACTTCAGCATATAATAGATCTGAAATATTAGCTGGCAATAACTAGTGATACAATAATGTAAGTTGTATTTTTCATCCTTCCTTTTAATTCTCACATTTAAGAAGTTTATTAGGTCTGTCAGTAATATAAATATTCTACAGATAAGAGTCAAACATCAAAACATCTTTTTGTATGCCATCTCACCAAGAGTTTAAAGTTTCTAGGAGTTACGGCATCCTCATGTAATTGTTCTTGTCCATTCTAGGAGACCAGCCTAAAATATATCCATTATTTCTAGATATCTTGTGTTGTACTGACAAGACATGCACAATCCATCCACTTAGAAAAGGTACCAACTTCTATTGCAGAAATATTAAGGCAATAATACATTGGTGGATATTCTATGTAAATAACTGACCTGAATAGGAAAAATCTATTTTAATATTTTTTTCTGACAATTGTCTAGATAAGTAAATATAGTCTTAATCTTAGGGACCAGCATGATTGGCTGGTTTAGGTTTCTTATATGCTGTCTTTTTCTCAAAAGATACTTCCAGTCAGCCTGTTACCATAGGATCAACATATAGGTAGCTGACCACTACAGTCAGTACAATCAATCTAGTTTCATTGGTGGACTTTCCAGTCCACATTACAATGTACATTAAAAATGAACCTGAGAAATAGGTCCATAGAAGTCTCTTCATAATTTTTTTTCTGACCTGACAAGCTCATGAATCTACATGGCTATAAACTCTGCAACTGAAAATTTACCTTCCTGTGCCAGGTTTCTCAGTCATTATCATGATGACAGGTTTAAACTTTATCTTTTGAAATCTGATTAACTTACTGAATTATGTTCAGTAACAGTAAGACTCTCAGTATCACAATTTAAGAAAATTTTGAAATATTTTTAGATGGAGTGTGTGCCTGTGGAGTCCTGTTTTCCCCCTTTTCTTTATTTAATAAAATTGATTAAAGGCCTAGTGTAAATTCTAAAATATTAATATATGAATCTGGATCTCTTGGAAATCTCCTTGAATTTATTTTGGTCTATATTAAGTTTGAGAGGTTTCCTTTGATTATAGTTTCTGGTAGGCAAAATTTTAAGGCCTTCTCTTAAGAGTAATTAAGGCTAGGTATGAAAATGAGATACCTTTTATTGATTATTGTAATTTCCCAATATATAGACTAGTTAACTTATCCTAACAATTTAGAAAGACCATCAATCTCTTTCTGAGACAAGGTCTTAAAATATCTCTATGTTTCAGAATATTATCCTTTAATTAGGTGTCTCTTAATTGTCTTTTAGAAAATATAATTAAGTTACTTCCCAGTGTAGAGAGTAATATATAAATCTTACCATATTTTTTATGGATAATAGGTCCACTCAGAGAAATAAAATAAAATATAATAATATCAATGAATTTACAACAAGGTTTATAACCTTTATTGCTCAAAACTAACATACGACTTTAATTTGGAAAACCTCAGTCCTAATAAAATGTTCTCCCAAATCTCATAATTATCTAACAAAGTAATATGTAAGAATCAGCAGTGTCTTTGAATCAATCAAATTTAGTAACCAAGGAGAATTGTCAAATTTGGGATCTAAGTTATGAGCTTAATATATTTAGTGTTTAATTAAGGATATGAATTTATTTAATAAATTAATCCTTGTCTTAAACAGTACAAATCATTAGGCAATAAAGACCTTCCTTAAAGAAAATAAACTTAACATTTTAATGTGTCTTTATCATGACTAAATATTGACAAAATCTTAGCTCACATCAGTATAGTAAAATGAGGAAAATAGCCTAAAACATTCTTAAACTAATCAGTTAAAATTTTTTTTAGTCAGTCCAGTACATATAAATCTTTTTCTCAATTGTTTTAACTTTCTATATCATCTGTCTAGATAATGATATAAAAATCTTTCTATTTAGAAAAATATCTTTATCATTAAAATCTAAAATAGAAAGACCTTGTTTTACCCAAAGATGATTTTTTTTCTTCTGAGGACCTCCAATGTGTGCTTCCTCTCTCTCTGTTGAAGCATCTTCTTTTCCTTTTAAAACGTTTCCTGGTTATACTTTGGAACAATTTCTAAAAACTTTAGAATCAAAACAAGTTATCATACCTTGATAAGAAGAAATATCTTAATGAAAATATAGTTAAAGTACTTGGATATTTCTGTAGACAGAATTATATCTGTTTATCATCTTATACAGTTTGTATAATAATATGAGATTACTTGATTGTTGTTTGAACTCTTGAAAGCAAATATATAGTAAAATACATTTATCTCAAATATCTGCAACTAAAAGGCAAAGCATCAGATATATGCATGTATAAATTATGTGTTTTCTATTGAAGAAAAACAATTAGATAAACATACATTAACTAAACAATTAGACATATATGCTAATTATTTTATAGATTAACAACTATAGTTTATTTAAATACCTAGAAAAATATATATTAAGAATAAGGGCATAACTTATAATTGTATTACTTTATGTAACCACGTGGTTCTTAAGATATTTGGATACATTCAATTTACTTTTAACTAGGAGTGCACTCTTATATGTGACATCACATATATTATTCATTTCTTGCAATTATATAGTCAGGAATGAGAATAAGGATTTCTTGATTATCATAGGAACATTGCCAGCTTTTCTTCCTGCTACAAGCAAATGCATCCTCATAACCTTCAAAATTAAAAGCAAAATATAAAACAGCACATTTTTTTATAATTGTTATATTACCTCTGAAATTTTTCTTAATAATACAGCTATAAAGAAAAAATTAGGTTATTTAGCTCTGAAAATAAGTTAGGCTCAGGGCTGCAACTTAGAAACCTGTGGAATTAGATTTTGCCCAAAAAAGATATTTTGTTAGCATTTACAGATGTTAACTGGCATCTGCTGTTAAAACTCACTTTTAAAGTGGGCATTCTTAAAAATGCAGACTCTGTATACTTTTAGTAGTAGGTCTGTGTGAAAAAGGAAGTACAGGTTAGTGGCTGGAAGGCAGAACCAGAAGTTCTGAGTAACAGTGGAAGGACCAATGGGAAGCCCGTGAAAATGCAGGAGGTGAAACCAGGAAGATTGTTCCTCCAGTCAGGAGTCAATTACCATGGTGATGGAAATAGCATGGAGCTGGCTGCCCATTGTCAGAGCAAAGGCCCCTGGAGCTTCTAGCCAGTTGCAATCTATTTGATTTGTTTGTATCCCCCCCCAGGGTGGGCAGTGGCTTGCCTTGTCTCTGTGACCTGTGCTTGTAGCTTGTGTTCTCCTGTCTTTTGTACTTTTCCTTGCAGCTTGTGGGACTTTAAAAGTGAGTTTTAACAGCAGATGGCAGTGTTACTACCAGATCTTAAGGCAGTCTGTGTTTGGCATGTAGGTCAGATTGTTTAAGGGTTAAAACACTGCTGGCTGTGGGTTTAGTTAAAGACCCCATAGGGAATAGCAGCTAAAGTCTTTTGTCCACAGCAGCTGAGTTACAGCCATTCTGATCCATAGGACAAGAATATAGCAAAGAGGTTCAGTATAAATATTCTGGGTATTCATAAAAACAATAGAAAAATAAAATTCACTTCTCCACAGGTAAAGAATCCTTGTATCAAGTCTCATCACACAAAAAAATTTCTCCTTTTTGTCACTCTCCAAGTGCAGACTTCTACTACATAAACCCCAAAACCCTTTACCTAATATTTCAAAATATAAAGATTCACAAAAACAATCCAAAGAAGTCAACAGAAGTACTTTTCCCATGGGAGAGGACTGAACTTTTCAACATATCTCATGAATCATATTAATAATTTTTACATTTATTTAGGGTCTCTAGAATTGCAAAAATAAATTTTTTATATATCTAAAGACTAAATATTCCCAAATATAAAAAAGGTTAACATCACAGATTTTTCTTCTGTCTAATTCACTTACTTTCTACCATTCAGCCCACAATACTCTCAAATCCTAAGTGTGCTTAACTTCTGGAGAGAAATTCCAATCCCACTAAATTTCTAAAATTAACCTCGGAGTCCCTGCACAGGCCACCAATTGTTGCATTTCTCATGACTAAAACACTTAGGGTCACTCCAGGTGAACTGAACTGGGCTGCATGAAATAATCACACAGAGACAGAGATACCTTTTACTTTGGGGCTGTAAAGACTCCTCTGACCTTAATTTATAGGTCACTGTATAGATATTATATTGACATTAAAGCCCACAGGTCAACAATTATATCACTATTAGAGGCCACTATAAATATTAATATAATGACCACAAGGAAGCTATTATATGAGTTTAAGGTGTTATAGTATAAATTTTACATTCATAATAAAGGCCACATTGCAGCTATTACATTACTTTTAGATGCTATTTTATGGATGCCTATTAGTATTAAAGGCCACAGGAAAACCACTAGGTCAGTTTTAGATGCTACTAATTATGTTTACTATACTAGTATTAAAGGAGACAGGGCATTTATTATACTTATTTTAGATACTATAATGCAGATATTAATATTAAGTGCCACATCACCTATTATTTAATTTTTGATGGTATTGTATGGATAACAAAAGTATTAAAGAAAAGAGGCTGATATTATATTAGTTTTTGATGGGATAGTAAGAATATCAAATTAATATTTTAGGCCATCAGGCAACTACTATATTATATGTTATAGTATATCTTATTAGTATTGGAAATCATAAGATAGATATGATATTAGTGTTAGATGCCATAATGTGAATATTATACCAATAATAAAAGCCACAGGAAGCCTATTATATTAGTTTTACATGCTGTAGTGAGAATTTAATATTAAATCCACAGGGGTTAACATATTTCAATGATATTATACAGATAATATGTCAGTATTAAAGGTCACCATGCAGCAATAACATCAGTTTTATAAGCCAGTGTATGGGTAAAATATCAAAGGCCTCAGGGAAGCTATTGTATCAGGGTTGTTATTTAGATATTAGATATCCCCCAAAAGCTTGTATGTGAGACAATGCAGGAAAGTTTAGAGGTGAAATGATTGGGTTATGAGAGCTTTAACCTAATCAGTATATTACTCCCTGATACAGAATAACTGGGTTATAGCTATAGGCAATAGAGAGTGGTGGGTGAAGTGGGTTCCTGGAAGGTGCCTTTGGGGTATATATTTTGTCCTAGTTGAACAAAGTTCTCCTTCTCCCTCCCTCCATATCTGTGTGTGTGTGTGTGTGTGTGTGTGTGTGTGTGTCTCCCTCCTTCTGCCTCTGCCTCTGCCTCTCTCCTTCTTGGTGCAATGTCTTGAACATTTTCTTCCACCAGACCTTCACACACTCTGCCATAATGTTCTGCCTCATACCAGGCCCTGAGGAAGAAATCAGCTATCTATGGACTGAACTCTAAAACTGTTAGCCCCAAAATAAACTTTTCTCCTTAAAATTGTTCTTGTCATGTCTTTTGGTCACAAATGAAAAACCTGACTAAAACATAAATTGGTAGCAAGAGTGGGATCATGGCTATTACTAACTTGACCAAGTGGTTCAGAAGCCTTTGGAACATTTTGGAATATGCAGGAGGAATTTCAATAATTTTAGTGATGCAAGCTGGAAAAGCTTTAAAATATTATAAGCACAGCTTAATAGGTGATTCTTGTGGTAGCTTAGAAAATCAAAATGCTGATAGGACTGTAGTGCTCATGAGATTTCAAAGAAGGAGGACTCTTAGAAATTGTACTAGAGGCCATTCATGTTATGTTCTGGCTAAGAAATTGCTTATATTTTGCCCATGTCCTCATGCTTTCTGAGGCTGAAGTTAACAGATGGTGGACTTCTTAATCTGGCAGAGAAAAGCCTATGCTGCATAGCCTTTAGGCAATGGCATGGATATTGATGGCATATTTTAGCCCAGTTTATTGTAATAATCAGGAGCAGAAAACAGAGCAGAAATTTTGAAAAGCTTGCAGTTTTGCCAGAAAACTGACAGTAAAAATGGAGCTAAAAAAGTTGTGGTTGTCATATATATTATGACCACTAAAGAGATGCTGCTAAAGATTTTGAATAGAGAAAATTGGAGAAATGGCTTGAGGGCATCTCAGGAATTGGCAAGACCATACCCACCATAGACTCAAGGGTGTAAAAGAAAATATTCCTTTGAGAAGAGAGCATTGGTGCACCCTGCCTACACACACACACACACATACACACACATGCCTAGGAAGTTGTTTCACTGTGCTCAGTCACCTAGGCACTCAGAAACTGCTGCAGCAAGGATCCCTGGAAGATTGGCTACTGCTTGAAATGGCAGCAGACCTTGATGTCAACTATGTGGTGTTGGGGCTTTGCAGGAATGCAGGATGCTGGAGTTAGTGGGTCATGGAAGCTTCCACCAAAGTTTCAAAGGAAGGCCTAGGAGACCAGGAAAAATGCTGCAGAGTCAGAGTCCCTGTGGGTTGCCCTTGATAGGGCAATGTGTGGAGATCAAGGAGAAAGACAAAGCTGCAAAGGAGAATCCCACAGGTTAAAAAATGCCAGTAATGTGGAACATCTGCCAAGAAAATCTGAAGTAATGGAGCAGAAACAAGCCAACAAGGAGGCCATGTGGGCTGCAACCAGCAAAGTCACAGGGGCAGAGCAGCTCTTTGCAGAGAACATCATGATGCCATGTGCCCCAGATGCTGGATATGAAGCTACAGGATTTATTTTCCCAGATGGATTCTGATCTTGCTTTGGTCCCATCCCTCCTTTCTCTGTCCCTATTCCTCTTTGTGAAATGAAAATATTTACTCTGCACCTTTACATATTGGATACATGTAATTTGCTTTGCTTTTTACAGCAGCTCACACTTACAGTTTGCCTGAGTCTCACTGGGAGACTTTGGACTTTGACTTTTGGGCAATACTTTACCTGTTAAGACTATGAGGAGTCTTTTAAATGAACTAAATGTATCTTCCAGTTTGAGATGGGTATGGGCTTTTATGGGCCAAAGGTAAACTATTAAGGTTTAGATATTAGGTGTCCCCCAAAAGGTCATGTGTGAGACAATTAAAGTTAAAGGTGAAATGATTGGGTTATGAGAACCTTAAGCTAATTAGTGTGTTAATCCCTGATAGTAATTAACTGGCTATTTTCAGCAGGCAGGTAGAGCATATGTTTGGGGGGTACATACTTTGTCCTTGTTGAGTAGAGCTCTCTCTCTCTGCTTCTTAGTGTAAGGTTCTGAGCCACTTTCCTCCACCACACACTTCTGCCATGAGGTTCTGCCTCATCCCAGGCTCCAAGGAATGGAGCCAGTTGTCTATTAACTGACATCTCTGAAACTGTGAGACCTCTGCCAAAATTTTACTTCTTAAATTGTTCTTTGTTATGCTCAAATTCAGGACCCCCAAAAGACCACCAGAGACCAAGATCGATGTAAACAGCAAAGAGGTGTTTATTGCGAGCTAGCTCGGTCCTCCGTGCGCACACACAGCAACAGGTAATGCTGAGAGGCCCCAAGCCCAGGGTTTGCAGCAGTTTTATACATTCTTTGGAGAAGGCAGGGACCCCCACATCCATCATAGCATCTCTTAGCAAATCATCACACACCGCAGGAAAATCAAATAACAACTCTAAAACATGATTAGAACATTCACTGGCGGGAACAAGTTGGGTAGGGGTGATTGGTTACTACAAGAGGGGGATTCATTTGAACTGATTGGTTTAAGCCAAGAGGGGTGTTCGTGCTGAACTACATGGTTTCCCAACATGTTATCAACCACATAAACACCTGGGAGGGTCATCTGGCATCCCAGGTATTTCCCTATCTCATGCTGATTGGTGACTGCTAGGGGGTTGCTATGGATCCCCACCTAGCCTGACTGAGTCAGGGACACTTGACACAGCAGATCTCTCCTGTTATTTGTAGACAAACAACTTAGAAGTGTGGGAATGTGCCTAGGAGTGCTCTGTGGGTCTTTCCAAGGACAAAGGTGATGTCCCTTCCTTGGACAGGCTTTGCTCTGAGGTAGAGGCTGGTTTTTCACTACATTTATGATAAATCTTTCAAGACCTGTAGACAGGTCTCTGCCCTAAGTAAATAGCAATATATTTGTTTTGGTGTAAAACAATATAAATTGTGTGAAACTGATAAAAAGTAATCCTTTTTTAAGTCCTAGGAAACATCTGTGTGATCATTTTAAAAAGCTTTATAAAGATAAAAGTGAGAACATTTTTAATCCATGCTCAAAAAGTATGGAACAAGAAGAAGTATTGAACAAGTTTTCAAGAAAATAATTACAAATATAAGGAATGTAAACAAGCTTTGAATACAACTGAAAGTCTCATTGAATACCAGAGATTTCATACCAAAGAGAAGCCATACAAATGTAAACAATGTGGCAAAGCTTTTAATCAAAGATCACATGTTACACAACACCAGAGAATTCATACTGGAGAAAAGCCATACAAATGTAAAAAATGTGGCAAAGCCTTTACTTAAAACTCAAGCCTCATTATTCACCAGAAAATTCATACTGGAGAAAAGCCATACCAATATAAAGAATGTGGGAATGCTTTTACTGTTAGGCAAAACCCTATGTAAAGAATGTGGCAATGGTTTCATCAAAGATCAGACCTTATTCAACACCACAAAATTCATACTGAGTAAAAGCCATAAAAATGCAAAGAATGTGGGAAAGCTTTTCCTATTAGACAAAGCCTTATTTTTCAGAGAAAAAATCATATTGGATAAAAGCCACACAAAGGCAAAGAATGTAGCAAAGTTTTAAGTATGCTGCAACTGATACCAAGTACCAGATAATTCATACTTGAGACAATCCTTACAAATCTATAGAATGTAAAAATCATTTGTTGTGAGGTATCACAGCTAAATGATCACCAGAGAATTCAAACTGGAAAGAAAATATACAACTGCAAAATAAAAATATTGAAAGTTTTTAATCAAAACTCAACTTTTCTAAAATATCAAAAATATAGCAGTAATTGCCCCACAGATGTAAAAAATGTGACAAAGCTTTTAATGAATGCTCCCAACTTACAAATCTGCACAGATTTAGTATTCAAAATAAGCCCTGTATGTGTCAAGAACATATCAGTGCTTTACTCAAACCTAAAAAAAAATACTACCTAAAAACCAAATACATAAAATGTCTGCAGAAAACTCTGTAACATGCATGCCTTACATATCAAGAAAATATTTATTACTGAGGAAAATGTTGATATGTGGGAAGTAGAGCAAAATCACAATGCTCCATACATTTCTGAATATGAGTAATTATCAGAGAGAATATTTGAATTTATAGAGTATGCATTACTTTTGAACAGTTGCTCAAAATTTACTGGACATTAATAGTTGATGTGATAGAAATAAGGAAATCCTTATTTATCAGCATAGTACAGACATCACCACTGAGAAGATATTTATTATGAATCAGAAAATCAATAAATACACTCAAGTCTTGAAACCTTGATAAAAGTATAATTTTCCTCTGGCTAATTATATCAAAGTTGAAGGACAGATTAATGAGAATTTTTTTTTAAAGAGAGAGAGAGAGAAAAGAGAGAAAGAGAGAATTTTTTAATATTTATTTTTCAGTTTTTGGTGGACACAACATCTTTATTTTATTTTTATGTGGTGCTGAGGATCGAACCCAGCGCCCCACGCATGCCAGGTGAGCACATTATCGCTTGAGCCACATTCCCAGCCCAGATTAATGAGAATTTTTAATCTGTATTTTTCATTGATGTGGTGGTGGTGGAGATTGAACTCAGGTTTGTAGCACACTAGACAAATGGTCTACCACTGAATCACATCCCTAGCCATTTTATTCTGTATGTTTCTGAAGACTTTACAACTGTATTTCAAATACTTTATTCAGATTGTTGATGAATGTTGTTACCACATAACAGTGACTTTTTTTTTCAATTCACTCTCCAGATACAAAATATGTACCCCAAAAACATGCCCCCAGGGACTCCCCTCTCCCAGTCACACCTACCTGCCATCAATTATACCTGTGTTCAATTACATTTTATGACAGTTTGTAAGTAACAGAAAAAAAAAAAGATACTGTTTGGTAAATAATGGGACATTTCTTTTAATTAATTTATGAAGTGTGATTAAATTTCAAATTACTTAAAGACTTTCATCCCCATAAATTACATTTAAATTATTTCTCCTTTTTGTATCTACTGAGAAATGAAGACAGGTATAGGAAACATAGGAACATAATAATCAGCCCAGATTTCTAAATCTTCAATTACTACTTCAGTCAAAAGTATAGAGAGTTTTTGTGAATATATGATGGTTAAAATCTTTCCAAATATGATGGCTGGCATTAGACTATTCTCTAAGAACTACATAGACTGAAACAGGATTACCCTGACTCAGTCAAAGAGCACCAAAAGCAAAGGACAGATGCACTTTCAAGGCCTTACATTATGGCCTATTACACACTAAACCTCTCACAAAATTTTAGTGAACCTGAGCCACAAATTATAACAGGAAGTTGAGAGACTGTCTTTACTAAAATATGTTGACTGATCACATGGGTATGTAGATGGCTTCAGTGTAAATAAAAGAAAGGTAAAACATGCCATCTCTGTCTTTATGTTCTGTCTTTTTTACATTTTGGTTGGGTTCTTGGTCAGCTCTGCTTTACAAGCATGTTACTCATTTAAGGAGTGCTATTGCAAAATCCTAGTGCAAGCTTGGGTGGCCCTGTAGCATTAAAAGGCTACAAGGCAACTGGTATTTCAGTTTTAGAGGCTGCATTATTAATATTATATTAATATTAAAGGCAACAGAACAACTATCCGTTTAGCTGCTATATTAAGGATATTGTTGTAACATTAAGAGCCTTCATGTAGGTATTATTTAGTTTTGGATGCTACAGTGTTGATACTATATCAACACTTTAATACTATATTAGTATTAAAGGCCACAAGATGACTACTGAATTACTGAATTAATTGTTGATACTTTACAATAAATACTACATTAGTAGTACTAAATACTACTTTTATATATTAGTATAAAAGGCCTAATTGCCACTATTATATTATTTTTAGATACTACATTATTGCTTTAGTCATCATTTTTTAAAAGAGAGAGAGAGAAGAGAGAGAATTTTTTAATATTTATTTTTTAGTTTTCAGTGGACACAACATCTTTATTTTATTTTATGTGGTGCTGAAGATTAAACCCAGTGTTCTGTGCATGCTAGGCGAGCGCATTACCACTTGAGTCACATCCCCAGCCCTAATCATCATTTTTGCCAGTGTCTAAAAATCTTGACAAGTACAATTTAAGAGAATGAACATTTTATTTGACACTCACAGTTTCCAATGTCTCAATCCATAGAGAGCCAGCCCCACTGTTCTTGGCCTGAAATGAGGCAGAACATAATGAACAAAGTGGGTGGAGGAGAAAATTAGCTCAGGACATGAAAACAGGAAGAAGGGAGAGCTCTGCTCATCAGGGACAAAGCAGAAACTCCAAAGGAATGCTCCCAATGGCCAACCTCTTCCTGCCACACCCTACTACCTACAATTATTATCAAGTCAATACTTATCAGTAAATTAACACATTGATTAATTTAAGGTTCTCATAACCTCATCATTTCACCTGTAAATTTTCCTACATTTTTTCACATATGAATTTTCATATTCACACCATAATATTTTGACCCTGGCTCCCCAAAGCTCATGCCCATCTCACAATGTAAAATACAGAGTCTATTTTCAAGAGTCCATATATTTTTAATAGCATTACCCAAGAGCCCAAGTCCAAAGTCTCTTTAGTGGTTGTGATGTCTTTAACAATCACCCTAGTTTTACTCACAATTTTCTGGCCAAACCACAAGGTATTCAAATCTTTCTGCTCTGCTTTCTGATGCTGATTATTACAGTAACCTTGGCTAAAACCTGCCAGCAATATTCATGTCACTGCCTGAATGCTGTGCTAGCTTGAAATTTCCTCTGCCAAATTAATTACTCCATTACCTTTTTTTAAAATTCTTTCTCCTTTATTGATTGTCTGTATGTAAAAACTATGATTCCAGGGAACTTTTTTAAAAGGTAGATTAATCATTGAGTTAGAAACTTGATGGGAAATTTGTCACATGAATGCAGGCAAATTATTAAACAGCACCCTCTTGTTTCCTTTTAAAAGTAATGCTGGTCAATGGTACAGAATAGAGGACACAGAAACCAATCCACAAAACTACAACTATCTTATATTTGATAAAGGGGCTAAAAGCATGCAATGGAGGAAGGATAGCATTTTCAACAAATGGTGCTGGGAAAACTGGAAATCCANGTTTTATAATTGCCAACTATGAGATAATTTTGTGTATCAATCAGCTAAGCCACAGTACCCAAATATTTTCTCAAACATCCACCTGTATGTTGCTATCAAGGTGTTTTGGATATTTTTTGTGTGTGAATGTGTGGTGCTGGGGATTGAACCCAGGGCCTTGTGCATGTGATGGAAGCACTCTACCAACTGAGCTATATCCCCAGCCCTTAGTTGAAGATTTTAAAGGAAAATACACTAAGGTCCTGTAAGGAAGAGGCAACTACCTCAATACTGCCTTTAGACTTCAGTAGCAGCACCAATTCTTCCCTGAGTGTTCAGCTAGTCAAGCAGACTGCCATGCAGATTGGGACTATCCAGCCTCCACAATCATGTCCTATAATCAATTCCCCAATTCCATACACACACACACACACACAGATGTATTAAAAAATACGTATAATCATATACACCCTAATGGTTCTGTTTTCTTTAGAACCCTAATATACTACCTGGGTCAAAAAATTGTGGAAAATATTTGATTAAAGAAACTTAGAAGTATAAGGAGGCCTACAAACCAATTGGAAAATATTCAAGCTGTACTCATGGACTCTTTTTATCTATTTTTGGTGCTGGGGATTGAACCTAAGTCCTCCTGCGCACACTTAACCACTGAGCTACGTCCCAGTCCCTACACCCACCCTGCCATTTTTTTTAAACTAGAGATAATATTTAGTTAATAACCAGCAACTAACTGATTTTTTTCACTGAATTCAAATCTTCATAACTTGCCTTGAAACGGCAGCTTCAGGTGAATTTAAAGAATGTTTTAAAATCTGCACTTGTTTTATATTCTAGTCAAGAGTAGATGCTTCAGAATACTTGACTTTGAATAATTATACATATTTTAATAGCTTTTTTTACCTCATAAAAATGAGTCTTATAAACTTCTTCACACAATTAATCTACTTGTGGGGTCAAAATGTCTCAAAGCAGTTCAGTAAAGTTGAGTAAAATCAGATACTAGTGTTAAGATAATTTTTAAAGGTTTGTACCAATGTATTCAGTTGCACACATTTTTAAATATTTTGCTAGACCTTGTATTAAAAAAAATATTTTCCATAAAAATACAAGTTTCTAACACTTTTAATGTGTTGATTTACCTTAACCTAAGAATGTGTCAACAGTGGTAACTTTATCAATATTTTTAAGAGGCTTCCTGGGTGTGGCAGGACAGCCTGTAGACCTTTGATTAAAAAAAAAAAAAAATGCTCTAAGTGAAGGTTAAAAAAAATTACTCTTTGGTTCACTGTTTCAAATGTTTATTTAAAAAAAAAAATCTCTGTGAATCCAACTAGTACTAGATACAGTTTCTGTTAAAATTCAATATAGAAAATCAGAATTACCAACAGTTTAGATCCAATTTGAATTCAGAGTATAACATGCTAAACTATAAAAGAATAGAAAATAGGAAATAGGAAAAAAAAGAAGAAGAAGTTATTGCATAGTAAGGATTTTGAGGTTTTTTTTTTTTTCAAGCAACATGCTTCCTTTAGAAACAACTATGTAGAAGAAAATGACAGCACGCATTTTTGTTCTTCTTAAAGGTCAACCCAGCTTTGTCTTTTTGTAAGCTCAAAGTTTAAGTAAGAATGTACCTAAAACATTTTGCCATTCTTGTCCCTACTCTACATAGGTCACCCAAGTCGCTGTTTTCTAGCAGTTTGTCTTGCCATGCATGTTTTCCTCCTGGTGTGCCAGCCCTGTCTTCCTGCTGCTTAATTCAAGGTCAGATAAAAGAAATAACCTAGACCCCTGGGGATGCAGCTCTGTGGTAGAAGACCTGCCAAGCTTGTGCCAGCCCTCAAGTTCAATCCCCAGCACTGCAGAGAAATAAAATGAATAAATCAAAAGAAAAGAAGTCCCCTAGAATGGGTGTTCTCCTAAAGTGAAGAGACACCTCCTTAAACTGAAGCGCAGGTTATCCAAGTCATCATGCATGTGACTCTGAATCAGTCTGCCTATATGCAAAACACACTGCTCTACCCTCAAGAAGCCAGTCTCAAGGATTGGGGTCAACAGAGACTCTTTAAAAATTGGTGAGAAATGAGGAAGAGTGACAGAAGAGAAATCTTAAAGAATGAGTGTTTCCCCTAGATGGGAAAAACAGTGGGAGAGGCATGAATAAAAACACAGGGATCCTGAAAGACTGGATCCTGTTTTCCCACCTTGCTGCTAGCCATGTGGATTCAGGGAATTACATGATGTTTTCCTGCCTTCTGTGATCTAAATTTGGGGGTGGAGGGGATATGAATATTACTTCCAGACTCTCACCATACCTCCCCAGGAAAAGATTAAATTCTTTTTCTTTTTTAGTTGAATGTTGACAAATTATGATTGTATATATTTGTGGGTACAAACTGATGCTATGTGTATAAAATGTGGAATGATTGAATCAAGCTAATTAACATATCAAATACTAATAATTTATTCCTTCTGTTTAGCTGGAACATTTATCCTTTTACCAACATTTCCCCAATGTCCCCCAAACCTCAGCCTCTCGACAACTCCACTGTGCTCTCTACTTCTATGAGTTTGGATTCCCTTATAAGTAAAAACCTGTGGCATTTGCCTTTCAAAAAAAAAAAAAAAAGTAATGCTGGTCATAACTTGGTGACAAAATTGGTGAAAAATTAAAAATATAGCTTAATTTCTGTTTTTAAAAAGGAAGCATACCTAATGTAAATATTACTGAATGTGCAAGAACACTGTAAAATCATTAAAATGTTCCACGGAGTTACAGGGTACAGTTTTTTTTTATTAGCTACACATGACATTACAATGATCTTGGTAATTCAGACATTTGAATCATTGGGGTATAATTTCTCATTTTTCTGATTGTACAGATTGCAGAATCACACTGGTCATAGAGTCACCAATATACATACAGCAATCATAATGTCTATTCTATTCTGCTGCCCTTCCTATCCCCCATTACCTTTAAATTCAATCTCAGAAAAATCTCAGAACACAGGCAAAATGTAGACATATTGAAAAACCAGTCTCTACCTCAGAGCAAAGCCTGTTCAAGGAAGGGACATCACCTCTGTCCTTGGAAAGACACACAAAGCACTCCTAGGCACATTCCCACCCTTCTAAGTTGTTTATCTACAAATAACAGGAGAGATCTGTTGCTCCAGGTGTCCTTGACTCAGTCAGGCTAGGTGGGGATCCATAGCAACCCCCTAGCAGTCACCAATCAGCATGAGATAGGGAAATACCTGGGATGCCAGATGACCCTCCCAGGTGTTTATGTGGTTGATAACATGTTGGGAAACCATGTAGTTCAGCACGAACACCCCTCTTGGCTTAAACCAATCAGTTCAAATGAATCCCCCTCTTGTAGTAACCAATCATCCCTACCCACCTTGTTCCTGCCAGTGAATGTGCTAATCATATTTTAGAGTTGTTATTTGATTTTCCTGCGGTGTGTGATGATTTGCTAAGAGATGCTATGAGGTATGTGGGAGTCCCTGCCTTCTCCAAAGAATGTATAAAACTGCTGCAAACCCTGGGCTTGGGGCCTCTCAGCATCACCTGTTGCTGTGTGTGCATGTGGAGGACCGAGCTAGCTTGCAATAAACACCTCTTTGCTGTTTACATCGATCTTGGTCTTTTGGGGGTCCCAAACTTGAACATAACAATATTCTTAGCCACAACATAGCAACATAGTCTGTTCTGAGATTCCAGGAAAACTCTCAGAATGACCCCCCTAAAAATCAAAGTAAATTACATGCAATCCAATAGATAATGACTGAAATTATAGCTGAAATTTCAACTAAACTTCAAATTTAGCTAGAAAAACAAGACCTATAGTTTCACATCCAGCATCTGAGGCATATAATGTTGTGATGTTATTTCCAAAGGGCTTATGCAGCTCTGCTATATGAATTTGTTGGTTGCAAACCACAAACCTCTCTTAGCTTATATTTGTTTAATTCCCACAGCCTTCCTTTGAAAGACTTTCCATGGTAATGGCATATCTTAATCTCAAGGTCTCCACAGAAGCTTCAGCTTTATGTTTACTTCATCATGCATCACCCTTTCAGGGCTGCCTACAGGGACTCCCACTTAGTGGCATCTTACCTGGCTTCCAAGGATTTCCTTTGAAATCTCAGTAGAAACCTCCATGACACCCTAACTCCAGCACCTACTTGCAATCCTGTAGAACCAGCACCACATGGTTGATACACATTAGGCAAGACTCCTAGGATCAATGCTGCAGCAGTCTATGAATTTCTGGGCATCTTAGCATGGTCAAACAACTTCCTAGCTCCCCTTGTGGAAGCAGGGTGCACAAATGGTCAGTTCTCAAAGAATTTTTATTTTTACAACCTTGAGCCTGAGATGGGTGTGGTTTTGCCAATTCCTGTTGCACTCAAGCCATCTTTCCTATCATCCCTGGGTAAAGTAATTTAAAATTTCTTTAGTGGTTGTGATGTCTTTAACAATCACCCTAGTTTTACTCACAATTTTCTGGCCAAACTGCAAGGTATTCAAATCTTTCTGCTCTGCTTTCTGATGCTGATTATCACAGTAACCTTGGCTAAAACCTGCCAGCAATATTCATGTCACTGCCTGAATGCTGTGCTAGCTTGAAATTTCCTCTGCCAAATTAATTACTCCATTACCTTTAAATTAAATCTCAGAAAATCTCAGAACACAGGCAAAATGTACACATATTTTTAGCCACAACATAGCAAAAATGGCCTATTGTTGAGAGCCACAGCCCAAGTGGCCCCAGCAAACTCCCAGCTGATTGGCTCACCGCGGCCCCAGCAAACTCCCAGCTGATTGGCTCCTCTGCGATGGCACTCATTGGGCTGTTTCCCGCCCTTTCAGACAACGGAGCTGCTCATTGGAGGGCTCTTTTGGCTCCGCCCATGCAACCCAGCCAATTGGCCTCAAGAGCGGGAAGAGTGCCGGTTCTGGTGGTGGCAGTTGGGCTCTGAGGGAATTCCTGGAGAGCTGCGTGGTGCGGTGTGCAATCTAAAAATAAAGTTCATTCAAGTGGCTCGTGAATTGTGCCCAGTCAGACTGCGGCACTTTGGTGGCCCGTACGGGGAACGACTGAGGGGAAGTGATAAGGTAAACTGCTCGCCCCTGAGGGCAGGGCGAGAGGATGGGTAGCCATTTTAAGATTCTTCTTTCATTTTGTTTCACTTTTGTTTTAAGTTGCCTGTCCCTGGAGATGAGTGAGACGAAAGAAAAACCGTTCACATCTGAGGAAAAACTATTTGCGTCTGAGGAACAGATAAGGAGAAAGGACGAATGGACATTTCAGGATGATAGAAAGGCTAATATAATGAATTTTTGTTCCATTTTTGTTTCATTTTGTCTCGGTTTTGTTTTGCATCATCTTAGTGAGGGGTATCTTTGTCACGGACATATGGAATTAAAAATTAGTAAAAATCAAACCAAAAAAATCTTAAGTAAATTGTTAGAGGAAGGAGGCACCCCAGTAATTTCAAGAACAATTAGGGCATACGTTGAAGATTTAAAATGGACAGAAAAGGAAAGCCCAGGAACTCTGCCAGTTGGCACATTACTGTTATGGACGTTGGTACAATCTTGTTTACTTAGTCAAGGAGAAGACATTTTAGATCAAGTAAAAGAGGAGGCCTCTTGAGATAGTCAGAAAGGGGAAGAAAGTTTAGAGCAGAAAAAGCCATCAGGGGAGAAGTTACAACAGGAGACTTCTACTAACACCTTTCTAACACCAGAGGGCATAAGTGTCCACCCAACAGCTCCACCTCCATATGCTGGGAGGCCCCCAAACCCCGTAGTTGATAAATGGGATTCTGAGACAGGACCTCAAAGATTAGCATGCCCTGTATTTCAGCAGGCAGGAGGGCAGCGAATTCGCCATGCTTTAGATTTCAAAACAGTGAAGCAGCTAAAAGAGGCTGTAACAACCTATGGTCCTCAAGCACCCTTCACTGTATGCATGGTCGAATCCATTAACAACTTGAACATGACACCAGCAGATTGGACTAGTATGTGTAAAGTTGTGCTAAATGGAGGACAATACCTGTT
Source organism: Marmota marmota marmota (assembly GCF_001458135.2). Lineage (NCBI taxonomy): Eukaryota > Metazoa > Chordata > Mammalia > Rodentia > Sciuridae > Marmota > Marmota marmota. Next base: position 69,565 of record NW_026000108.1, read on the forward strand.
ATGGAAGGTTGCCAATGAGGAATTTTGCATGGAGACAGCTAGGTGAAATGCAGCAGCCGGTTATCCTCAGAGAAATATAGATATGTTGTTAGGAAAGGGACCTTATGAGGGTCAGCAGCAACAAATTGGATATGATCCTGCCATATACTCACAAATTGCTGTAGATGCCATTAGGGCATGGAAGACTTTACAAGGACATGAAGATTTACAAGGTCAATTATCTAAGGTAATACAAGGAGCTAATGAACCTTACGCTGAATTTGTAGATAGGCTTATTCAAACAGCTACCAGAGTTTTGGGGGATACAGAACAAGCAATGCCATTAATTAAACAGCTAGCCTATGAACAAGCAAACAGATGGTGCAAGGAAGCCATTAGACCATGGAAACATGGAGATTTAAACACAAAATTATGTAGAGACATTAATAAACAAGGGCAAGTCTTGGCAGCTGCAGTGCAACAGGATTTAGATGCCAGGCCAAAATCATGCTACAATTGTGAACAAACAGCACATTTTAAAAGGAATTGCCCCATAGGAGGAGGGTTTAACAAAACTAGGTATCAAAGGAGTAGAATACCAGGTATTTGCCCATGATGCCGTAGAGGGAGACATTGGGCTAATGAATGCCATTCTCAAACCAACATAGAGGGTACTCTGTTATCAAAAAACGGACAAGGACCAGGTGTTTACTCACGATATCATGGAGAAAGGCATTGGGCTCCATTGCCAAAAAACAGACAGTGGGGCCCAATGCTCCAGGGCCCACGACCACATATATATGGAGCACTGGAGGAACCCAGCAATACCATCAGGGTAGTGCCCAGGACACATTATCCATTAGATCCCTCACTAGACAAACCAGAAAGAGCACAGGATTGGATATCTGTGTCTCCACGAGAGCAGTACTAACTCCAGATATGGGAGTTCAAATCATTCCCACAGGGGTAAAAGGGCCTCTTCCCCAAGGAACAGTAGGCTTATTATTGGGACGCAGTTCTTCTACTCTAAAAGGACTTATGATAAGTCCTGGGGTAATTGATCCTGATTATGAAGGTGAAATAAAAATTATAGCCAGTTCTCCAAGGGGTATATCAGTAATTTCACCAGGAGATAGAATAGCACAGTTACTAATAATACCCAGCCTACATGATAAATTTTCCAGTCATACTACAGAAAGAGGTTCCAGGGGATTAGGCTCCACAGGTGTAGATTGGGCTATGCTTTCTTTAAATTTAGATTCTTGCCCCATGCTAAAACTATATATTCAAGGACATGAATTTAATGGGCTACTGGATACAGGTGCAGACCTTAGCATCATCTCTCGTCAAGAATGGCCAAAACATTGGCCATTACAACAAGTCACTCAAACGCTTCGAGGCCTAGGAGTGGAGACTAATCCCCATAGAAGTGCGATGGTATTAGATTGGAAGGATCATGAAGGATGTAAGGGAACTATACAGCCATATGTATTGGATCATCTTTCTATAAATTTCTGGGGACGAGATGTCCTAGATCAATTAGGACTAAATTTAACAAATAACATCAATTCAAATGCACCCACTATTATGGCTAGACAAGGTTTTAGGAAAGGAAAAGGATTGGAAGAAAAAGGACAAAGTATAGTGGCACTGATACAAATAGATCAAGAAATAGATAGACATGGATTGGGTTTTCAGGAGGGGTCACTGAGACAATAAAAATTACTTGGAAATCA
>NW_026000108.1:72084-118759 GCF_001458135.2 Marmota marmota marmota
TGTTGAGGATTGTTTTAATATGTGAACAAAAAAAGAGGTTAACATATCTGTTTGTTTACTTTCACCTTTCCTTTTCATTATATTTAATAATTCTGTTCAGGATAATGTAAATTGTTCAGAAAATTGTTTTCTTTTAGTGCCTGCTGGAATGTTACATAATTTTTTCTTTAGCCATTATTGCCAGAATTCCTATCTTCATCCCAGTGCTGGTGAAGACAAGATAAAACCAAACTACAGCTTCTGCAATAGCTATCACTGAACTGCTTGCAGAACTTGCCTGGACTATGTATCACTTGTATGCATTGTGAACTATCTGTTGGTGCAGCAACTTGTGGTAATGCCGGGGTATTTTTGCTGATGGTGTCATCAGTGGTACAATTTTTCCAAAAGGAGCCATCAATTGGCTTGGTGTATCCTCTTCCCTTCTGCTTGTGATGGTCATTCAGCTAAAATTTGGGGGCCAACAGAGGTGAGGCAAAGAACCTCAACCCCCCACTGGTACAAAGCCTATCCACAGGTGTGGCTGTATGCTGGACCGGTAGTCATTGATGGGTAAAATCCAATTGCAATGGTACCAACCTAAGACAGGAGGCTGACGCCTTGAGGTCAGCTCATCCGATGATGGGTAAGGACCATATGTAGTATTGGACAACCTAAGACAGGCACGGTCCCTAAGCCACATGCTTATTGTTTAATTAAACAGAGAGGGGGAGATGTTGAGAGCCACAGCCAAAGTGGCCCCAGCAAACTTCCAGCTGATTGGCTCACTGCAGCCCCAGCAAACTTCCAACTGATTGGCTCCTCTGGGGTGACGCTCATTGGGCTGTTTCCCCACCCTTTCAGACCATGGAGCTGCTCATTGGGGGACTCTTTTGGCTCCGCCCACATGACCCAGCCAATCGGCCTCAAGAGTGGGAAGAGTGCCGGTTGAAGTGTTTGCCAGAAGACCAGTGGTGGCAGTTGGGCTCTGAGGGAATTCCTGGAGATTTCCCGTGGTGCCGTGTGCATTCTAAAAATAAAGTTCGTTCCTGCTTGACAAGTGGCTCTGAATTGTGCCCAGCCAGACTGTGGCAGCCTCTAGTACAATTTCCAATAGAATCCTCTTCCTTTGAAACCCCATGAGCCCAGTCTTTACTAACTACACTCCTATCAGCATTCTGGACTTCTAGGATTCAACCAGAATCCCCATTAGCCCCAGTACAAAATTCCAAAGCTTCTCCAGCTTGCATCTCTAAAGTTCAAATTTTCTCCTCTTGGTACCAATTTCTATTTTAGTCAGCTTTTTCTGCTGCTGTGATCAAAAGAAAATTTTAGAGGAGGAGAAGTTTACTTAGTGTTCATTGTTTTAGAGGTCTCAGTCCAAGGATGTCTGTTGCCATTGCTCTTGGCCCAAGATAAGGCAGATCATACAGGGTTATGTAATAAGAAAACTGCTCAGGACATGACAAATAGTAAGTAGAGAGAAAGCTCCACTCACCAAGAACAAGATATAAACCTCAAAGGAATGCCCCCCATGACCCACCTCCTCTAGCCACACCATAACTGCCTACAGTTAATATCCACTTAATTCCAATCTGTGGTTTAATGCACTGATTAGGTTAAGGCTTTCATAATATAATCCTTTCACATCTCCACTTTCTTTCATTGTCTCATACATAAGCTTTAGGAAAACTTTCAACTCTAAACCACAACAGGTATAGATTTGCTATTAGCATGAAAGGCCACGGGGGAGCCATCATATTACTTTTATATGCTATAGTATAGGTTTCATGTCATTGTAAAGACTAAAGGGCAGCAATCATTTGAATTTTAAATGCATTTATGGATATTGTATGAGTATTAGAGGCCACAGGGTAGCTATTATATCAGTTTTAGATGTGCTAGTATGACATAAAATTAGTACTAAAGGCCACAGGCCAACTATTATGGCAGTTTTATATGTTAAAGATTGGATATCATATTAGTATTAGAGACAAAATGGCAGTTATATTAATTTTAGATACTATAGAATGGATATCATATTAGTATCATAGCCATGAGGCAGATTATACTAATTTTAGATGCCAAATTATGGATATCATATTAATACCAAAGGCCACGCACAGTTATCTTATCAGTTTTAAATACTATTATGTGAACAATTAATTTTAAAGGTTACAGGGTAGCTATTGTATCAGATTTCAATGTTTTAGTATGAATATTATATCAGCATTAAAATCCATAGGGCATTTACCATATTAGTTTTAGATGTTAGTCTATGAATATTATATAAGGATTAAAGACCACAAGAAACAATTGTATTATTTTTAGATGCTACACTATGGATATTATATTAATATGGAAGGGCACATTATATTTGCTTTAGAAGTCACAGTATGGACATAGTATTAGTATTGAATTCCAAGGTCAGCTGTTATACTAGCATTAGAGGACACACTGTGAATGTTATATTAACATTAAAGGTCACATAACATATAATATGGATATCATTATAGTATTAACGTTAGTTTTGCATGCTTTAATTTTGATATTACATTTTTATTAAAGGCAGGTGTTATATTAAATTAAGATGTTATAGTATGCATCTTACATTAATAATAAAGGCCACAAGGCAAATATTAGATTATTTTACATGTTATAATATGATTATTACATCAGTATTAAAGGCCAGAGGGCAGCCATTATACTAGTATTTGATGGTATGCTATAGGTATCATAATAGTATTAAAGGCCACAGGACATATATTACATTAGTTTAAGATGTAATAGTATAAATATTACATTAAGTTAAAGACCATAGGTACACTTTTGTTATTTTTAGATGCTAAAGTTTGGATATTACATTAATATCAAAGGCAATAGGACACCTATTGTTTTAGTTTAAGATGATATTTTATGGATGTTACATTAGTATTAAAGAGCACAGTGCCATTACTATATTAGTTCAAGATGCTATAGTATGGACATCATTTTATTACAAGAGGCTACAGGGCAACTCATATTAGTTTTGGATGATATTTCATGAATACTATATTAATATTAAAGTCCATAAGGCAGTTGCTATATATTAATTTTAGATGATACATTATGGATCTCATGATAGTATAAGAGCCAGGGCAGCTATTTTATTAGTAGTAGATGCTATAGTACAAATACTATCTCTATATTAAGAGCCACAGAGCAGTTATTATGTTTATTTGTATGGATAATATAGTAATATCACAGGACACACGGCAATGAAGGTATTAATTTTAGATGATATACTATAGACATTTTGTTACTTTTAAAAGACCACAGAGCAGATATTCTATTAATCTATGACTGTGTATGGTTATTACATTGTATTAAGGCAACAGGACAGATATTATATCAGTTTTAGATGTTATATTATAAATTTCATAATAACATTAAGAGCCACAAGACAGCTATTTTGTCAGTTTAAGGTGCTATATTATGGACATTATATTAGTATAAAATCAAAGAACAGATATTGTATTAATATTATATATAGTAGGATGGATATCACATTAACATTAATGGCCACCAGCATGCATTGTCATAGTTTTTAATACTACAGTGTAGATATCATATTAGTATTAAAGGCCATGGCAGCTATTATATATGTAATAGATGCTATAATATGGGTATCACATAAGGTCATAGGATATAAATTAGCTAATATGCTATGATATTAATAGTTAATTTATATTAAACCACAGGGCAGCTATATATATTAGTTTTAGATTCTATAACATAGATAATTTATTAATATTAAACACCACAAAGCAGCTACTTCATTTGTTTTACATGCTATAGTATGGATATCACATTATTATCAAAGACTACAGGGAAGCTATTGTGTTACACTTAGGTATAGTATGGACATCATATTAATATAAAAGACACTAGAGCACATATTTTACTAATTTTATTTCTTTTAGATGCTATAGTATGGATATTATATTAGTATTAAAGGCCACAATGAAGCTACTATTCTAATTTCTGATGCTAAATATAAACATTACATTAATATTAAAAACAGAGGGCAGCTAATATATTAGTATCAGATGCTACAGTATAAATATTACATCAACTAAAAGCCAAAGTACAGCTAGTATTTAATTTCAGATGTTATAGTAGGATATCATAGTAATATTAAAGGCCACAGGATAGCTATTATATTATCTTTAGATGCTACAGAATGGATATCATAATATTAAAGACCACATGGCAGCAACTGTATTAACTTTAGAATATAAAATATGGATAATATATTAATTTTAATCAGCACAGGACAGCCATTATGATAGTTTTGAATACTATAGTACAAATATTAATATCAAAGGGCACAGGATAGATATTTTATTAGTTTTAGAACAATAATATGGATACTGCAGTAATATTAAGTGACAGTGTAGCTATTAAGTAAGTTTTAGAAGGTATACTATGAACATAATAATAGTATTTAAGGCTACAGGGTACTTACTTTATTAGTGATATATTCTCCACTATGGATATCATATTAGCATTTAACAGCACTATGTAGTTATTTTATTATTTTTAGTTACTACAGTATGGGACACTATATTAGTATTAAAGGCCACAGGAAAGCTCTTACATCAGTTTTAGATGCTATATATGGATATCACATTAGAAATAAAAACCACAGAGCCAGGTGTGATGGCACACGCCTGTAATCCCAGTGGCTCAGGAGGTTGAGGCAGGAGGATCATGAGCTCAAAGCCAGCCTCAGCAAAAGTAAGGTGCTAAGCAACTCAGACCCTGTCTCTAAATAAAACACAAAATAGGGCTAGGGATGTGGCTCAGTGGTGGAGTGTCCCTGAGTTCAATCCTTAGTACCCTCCTCCAAAAAATTTAACACAGGGCAACTACTATGTCAATTTTAAATGCAATATTATGGTCATGATATTAATACAAAAGGCCACAAAGCAGCTTTGTATCCATTTTCAATACTATAGAATAGACATAATAATAGTTGTATTAAACAACACAGTGCAGCTATTCTAATATTTTTTAATGCTCTACTATGGATATCATATTAACTATAAAGGTTATATATTATATCAGTTTTAGACATTGTATTATACGTATCATATTAATATAAAAGGCCACAGAGCAGCTATCATATCAATTTTAGATGCTGCAACAAAAATGTCATATTACTATTAAAGCCACAGGGAAGCTACTCTATCAGTTTTTGATGCTCTAATGTGAATATCATATCAGTATTAAAGATCACAGAACAGCTATTATACCACTTTTAGATGCAACTTAGTGGATATTACACTAGTATAAAAATCTACGGGGCTATTATATTTAGATGTTATACTATGGATATAATAATTAAAGGTTACAAGATAGCAATTATATTAGTTTATATGCTATAATATGGATATCATAACAGTACAAAGGTAAGAGGGGTGCTTTTATATTAATAACAGATGTTATAATACAGATATCATATTAGTATTAAAGGCCACAGGACAGGTATTATAATGTGGATATTATATATATTAAAAGGCCACAGGGAAATTATTATTTCAGTTTTAGGGGTCAACATATTGATATTTGATTAATATTAAAGGCCATAAGGTAGCTATTAGCCTTAGATGCCATAGTATGTATACAATATTAATATGAAAGGCCACAGAAGACTATAATATTCTATTAATAGAACACAGTATGGATATAATATTAATACCAAATGAAGAGGGCTGCTCTTTCAATACTTTGAGGTGCTGTAGTATACATGATATATTAATAATAAAGGCTCAAGTTGTTATTATATTAGTTTTATAAGCTATACTATGAGTACCCCATTAGTATTGTTATTATATTAGCTTAAATAATATAATTTAGATACAAGATTACTATTAAATGCTATTATACTAACTTTAGATGATTTATATGGCTATCATAGTAGTGCTAAAGGCCACAGGGCAGCTATTTTATAAGGTTAAATGCTACAGTATGGATGTTTTATTTAAGAACACTAAGGGGTCTTAACATACTACATTATATTAAGGCAACAGGACAGCTATTATATCAGTTTTAGATGTTATATTATAACATATAAGGGGGTGCTGGGGTTGTAGCTCAGTGGTAGAGCATTTTCCTAGCATGTGTGAGGCACTGGGTTTAATCCTCAGTACCACATAAAAATAAATAAATAAAATAGAGGTATTGTGTCCATCTACAACACACACACAAACACACACACACACACACATAGACACACACACACACATTTAAGTTGAAAGAGAACAACCATGCACACAACTACACTCTGGCCCCCCCCACCTACCAATGTGGCTCTTACCAGTCCACTTCCATCTAGAGACAACAGCCAGGACTAGAAGACCATGACCAAGGTTTCTGTAGGCCTGGTTACACCAGAGGTATCCCTGCTAGCCTACTTCTTTGGATTCCCCCCTTTCACTCTTCCTATAATCTAATACCTCCATATTCTCACCTCCTCCCTTATAAACCCCACATCCTACATACACACACCCTTGTTCACCATTAGACTATAGACCCATAAGCAAATCTACTATTTATAGTGTGGATGCTAATAGAACACATCATTTCTGTTTATTGTGACAAAACTGTAATTGTCTAAGTTGTAGTTATTTGGTTTAAGGTTACATATTGTTTGCATTGGATGCTGTAAATATTGATCTTCCCCTTAAAGGTAAGGTATTAGTAACCTGTAGGGACACAACAAGATTATAGGGTAGAAACTGTAATATCTTAGAACCACACTGCTAGAGAGACAGACACATGAACAACATGAAAATACAAGGGAAAAAAACTGTCCAAAAAAAAAAAAAAAAAAAACCAAGATGCTACAATAATAGAATTGATTGACAGCACATTAGATGAAATGTCAGAGAAGGAGTTCAGAATGTCCATATTTAAAATGATCTGTGAAACACAGAACAATATAAGAGAGCAATTATAGGCAACAATTGATCACTCCAACAAAGAGATAAGAGAGCAAATACAGGTAGCAAAAGATTACCTCAAAAAAGAGATAGAGACTCTGAAAAAAATCTAACAAAAATCCCTGAAGTAAAGGAAATAAAAAAAAAATTCAATAGAAAGCATCAGCAACAGACTAGATTGCTTAGAAGACAGAACCTTAGGCAACTAAGATAAAATATATAATCTTAAAAATAAAGTTGAACACACAACGAAGATGGTAAGAAACCATGAAGAGAACATCCAAGAATTATGGAGTTTGATGAAACGACCAAATCTAAGAATTATCAGGATAGAGGAAGTCCCAGAGATACAAACCAAAGGAATGCACAAACTCTTCAATGAAATAATACCAGAAAATTTCCCAAACATGAAGAATGAATTGGAAAATCAAATATAAGAGGCTTACAGGACACCAAATGTACAAAACTACAACCGATCCACACCAAGGCACAGTATAATGAAAATGTCTAGCATATAGAATGGGGATAGAATTTTATAAGCAACAATATAAAAGTCTCAGATTACGTATAGGGGGAAACCAATTCAAATCTCAGCAGATTTTGCAACCCAGATTCTCAAAGCTAGGAGGTCCTGGAACCACATATATTAAGCTGTAAAAGATTATAGATGCAAGCCAAGAATCTTATATCCAGCATAATTAAGCTTCAGATTTGATGATGAAATCAAAACTTTCCATGATTAACAAAAGTTAAAAGAATTTACAATGAAAAATCTGGTACTGAATATTTTGGCAAAATATTCCAGGAGGAAGAAATGAAAAACAACAATGAAAATCAGCAAATGGAGGAACTACACTAAAGGAAAAGCCAATCAAAGAAGAAACCAAGTCAAGATAAAAATCAAAAATAAACCAAAATAATCAGGAATACAAACCATATTTCAATAATAACCCTGAATGTTAATGGCCTAAATTCATCAATTAAAAGACAAATTGGGGGCTGGGGTTGTGGCTCAGTGGTAGAGCACTCACCTAGTATGTGCGAGGCATTGGGTTTGATCCTCAGCTCCACATAACAATAAATAAAATAAAGATATTTTGTCCAACTACAACTAAAAAATATTTTTAAAAAAGACAAATTGGGGGGCTGGGGATGTGGCTCAAGCAGTAGCGTGCTCACCTGGCATGCGTGCGGCCCAGGTTCGATCTTCAGCACCACATACAAACAAAGATGTTGTGTCCGCTGATAACTAAAAAATAAATATTAAAAATTCTCTCTCTCTCTCTCTCTCTCTCTCTCTTAAAAAAGACAAATTGGCAGACTGGATTTAAAAAAAATACACAACAATATATTGTCTTCAAAACATTCATCTCGTAGGAAAAGATACCCACAGACTGAAGGGAAAGGGATGAAAAAAACATATCATTCACATGGACCACATAAACATGCAGGGGTTTCCATCCTCATATCAGAAAAAGTGGACTTCAAACCAAACTTAGTAGGAAGGAATATAGAAGGTCATTTCATACTACTTAATGAATCATACATCAATAAGACATAATAATTGTAAATATCTATGCCCCAAATAATGGAACATCCACATATATCAAACAAACCCTTCTCAACTTCAAGAATCAAATAGACCACAACACAAAATTGCTGGGTGAATTAAACACACCTCTCTCACCACTGGACAGATCTTACAAATAAAAATTAAACAATGAAACCACAGAACCCAATATTACAACCAATAATTTAGACTTAACACATATACAGTATATATTATTCATCAATAAGCAAATATACTTTTTCCTCAGCAACACATGGAACTTTCTCTAAAATAGACCATGTATTATGCCACAAAGCAAGTCTTATAAATACAAACAGAGATAATCCCTGCATTCTATCAGACCATGATGGAATAAAATTACAAATCAATGAGGGCTGGGGTTGTGGCCCAGTGGTAGAGTGCTCATCTAGCACATGTGAAGCCCTGGGTTTGATCCTCAGAACCTCACAAAAATAAATAAATAAAATAAAGATATTGTGCCCAACTACAACTAAATAATAAATATTAAAAAATACAAATCAATGATAAAATTAAAGATAAAAGCTACTCCAACACCTAGACACTAAACAATATGCTACTGAATGACACATGAGTAACAGAAGACATACAGGAGGAGATAAAAAATATTCTTAGAGGTAAATGAGAACTCCAAAACAACATATCAAAATCTCTGGGACACTATGAAGGCTGTGTTAAGAGGAAAGTTCATTGCATTGAACTCACTCATTAAAAGAATAAAAAGTCAACAAATAAATGACCTAACATTACATCTTAAAACCCTAGAAAAAGAAGAACAAATCAACACCAAAAGTAGAAAAGACAGGAAATAATTAAAATTAGGTCTGAAATCAATGAAATTGAAACTAAAGAAACAATTGAAAAAATGACAAAACAAAAAGCTGTTCTTTCAAAAAATTAAATAAAATTGATAACCCCTTAGCCACCCTAATGAAAAGAGAGAGAAAACTCAAATTACCAAAATTTGTGATGAAAAGAAAATGTCACAACAGACACTACTGAAATACAGAAGATAATTGGAAACTATTTTGAAAATTTGTACTCCAGTAAAATAAAAAATCCTGAAGATATTGACAAATTTCTAGAGGCAATATGATCTACCCAAACTGAATCAGGAGGACATACACATTTAAACAGATCAATTTCAAGCAAGGAAATAAAAGATGCTCTCAAAAGCTTACCAATCAAGAAAAACATGGAACCAGACAGATTCTCAGCCAAGTTCTACAAGACCTTCAAAGATTATTTAATATCAATACTCATCACATTATTTCATGAAACAGAAAAGGAGGGAATCCTACCAAACTCATTCTATGAGGGCAGTCACTCTGATTCCAAACTTAAACAAAGACACATCAAAGAAAGAACAATATCCCTGATGAACATAGATGCAAACATTCTCATTAAAATCCTGGCAAATCACATACAAAAACATATTAAAAAGATAGTGCACCACAATTGAGTGGGGTTCATCCCAGGGATGCAAGTTGGGTCGATGTATGGAAATCAATAAACATAATCTATCTCATCAGCAGATCTAAATGCAAGAATCATATAATTATCTCAATAGATGCTAAGAAAACATTTGACAAAATACAGCACCTCTTAATATTCAAAACACTAGACACACTAGGGTTAGTGGGAACATATCTTAATATTGTACAGGGTGAGAGATAGAGGTTCAATTTCATTTTGCTAAATATGGATTTCCAGCTTTGCCAGCACCATTTGTTGAATAGTTTATCTTTTCTCCAGTGAATGTTTTTGGCACCCTTGTCTAGTAGGAGATAACTGTTTTTTTGTGGGTTTGTCTCTGTGTCTTCTATTCTGTGCCATTGATGTACATGTCTGTTTTTTTGCCAATACCATGCTGTTTTTGTTACTATTGTTCTGTAGTATAGTTTAAGATCTGGTATTGTGATACCTCCTGCTTCAATTTTCTTGCTAAAATTGCTTTGGCTATCCTGGGTCTCTTATTTTTCCAAATGAACTTCATGATTATTTTTTCTATTTCTATGAAGAATGTCATTGGGATTTTAATAGAAATTGCATTAAATCTGTATAATGCTTTTGTTAGTATTCCCATTTTGACTATGTTAATTCTGTTATATTAGTTCAGGAGGTTATACTATGGATTTTGCCTAATTATTCAAGGTCACAGATCAGTTTTAGATCTATGGTGTGAATACCATATTAGTATTGATGCCACAGGGCACCTATTAGGTTTTGATTCTACAAAATGAATGTTATGTTAGCATTAAAGGACAACTATTATATTAGTTTTAGATACTAGCATTTGAGTATTAAATAATCTTAAAGTTTTCAGGATAGCTATTGTATTAATTTTAGATGCAAAAATATGGATATCCTATTAGTTATGAAGGCCACAGAGAAGCTATTACATCAGTTTTAGATGATATAGTATGAATATTGTATAAGTATTAAAAGGCCACAGGTCAGCTATTTTTTCAGTTTTAGAGGCCACAGTATTGATATTATGTTAATATTAAAGATCACGGGGCACCCATTATATTAATTTTTGACATTATATTAGTATAAAAGCCATATGGCAGTTCTTCTTTTAGTTTTACATGCTATAGTGCTGATATCAAGTTAGTATTAAGAACCACAAGGCAGCTATGATATTAATTTTATATGCTACAGTATGGATATTATGTTAGTATTAAATGCCAAAGGGCAGCTCTTTTATCACTCTAAGATGATAGAATATGGATATTATTACATTAGTATTCAAGGCTATAGGACCACTCTTACATTGTTTTTAGATGATAGAATACAGACAACACTTCAGAGTCCACAGGGAAGTTATTCTATTATTTTAGATGCTATTATATGGATAACATCAGTATTAAAGGCCACAGGGAGCAGTTATATTAGTTTTAAAGACTATAATATTATTAATTTTTGGTACCAGGGATTGAATCCAGGGGTGCTTTAATCAATGAGCCCTTTATATTTTTATATTTTTAAAATGTTTTTATAGTTATAGATGGAAAGAATGTCTTTATTTTATTTTTATATTTTTAATATGTTGCTAAGGATAGAACCCAGTGCCTCACACCTGCTATGCAAGCACTCTGCTTCTGAGCTACAGCCCCAACACTCCCTTTTTTTGAGACAGGTTCTTGCTAAGTTGCTTAGAGCTTCTGTAAGTCACTGAGGCTGGCTTCAAACCTGTGACCCTATGTTTCAGCATCTCAAATTGTTATTATTACAGGTGTACACCACCATGCCCAGCTTATAAATTATATTATGAATATCATACTAGTACTAAATGCTACTATATTGCTTTTAGATGCTACATTATAGGCATCATATTAGTACCTGAGATGCATTTCCAGCTATTATACTAGTATTAGATGCTATAATATAGATATTGAATTAATATTAAAAGCCACAGGAAAGTAATTATATTAGTTTTAGAGTCCATGGGGTATATGTAATATTAATAGTAAACCAGGATAACTATCGCAATAGTTTTAGATGCTAATTTGTGGATATTATATTAGTATTAAAAGATCACATAGCAGCTATTATCTTGGTTTTAGAGGCCATACTTTTAAAAAATTCTTTGTCAATGGCCTTTATTTTACTTATTTATATGTGGTGATGAGAATCAAACCCAGTGCCTCACACAAGCTAGACAAGTGCTTTGCCACTGAGCCACATCCCCAGCCCCTAAAGGCCACACTATTGATAGAACATTAATATTAATGGACAAATGGCAGCTATTATATAAGTTTTAAATACTATTTTATGATACTATATTAGTATTAAAGGCCATAGGGTAACCATATTATCAGTTTTAGTATGGATATTATATTAGAATTAAAGCATTCAGGGAAGTTATGGCATTCATTTTTGATGTTATAATCCAAATAGTATTTAATTATTAAAATCCACATGGTATTTATTAGATTTTTGATGCCATAGTATGCATATTATATTTGTATTGAAGGCCACAAGGCTGATATTATATTAATTTTGATGCTGCAGTGGGTATATCTTATTAATAATAAAGGCCACAGGGAAGTTATTATGTCATTTTTAAATTCTACAATATGAATGTCACATTAGTAGTTAAGGCCACAGGGCAGCTACTGTATTAATTTTAGATTATATACAAAGGATCTATTATAAGTGTTAAAAGACCACAAAGCAGACATTATATTAATTTTAGATGGTATAATATGGATATCATATTAGTACTAAAGGCCACAGGGCAGATATTTTATTAGTTTTAGGAGCCATAAAATGGATAGTGTATTAAAGGCCACAAGGGAGCTAGCTATTATATTAGTTTTAGGTCCACAATATGGATATAGTTTTAACATTAAATTCCACATTTCAGCTACTTTATCAGTTTTAGATGCCATAATATAGATATCATATTAATTATAAAGGTCACAGCTCTACTGTTATATTAGTTTTTAATGCCCCAATATGAATGTCCTATTAATATTAAAAGGTCACAAAGAAAGTGTTGTTTCAATTTTAAGGCTACATTATTGATATTATATTAATTATAAAGACCACAGGGCAACTATCATAGTAGTTTTAGTTGCTAAATTATGAATCTCTGAGTAGTATAGTCAGTTTTGGAAACTGTAATATTGATATAATACTCATATTAAATGCCACACTGAAGTTATTAAACTAATTTTAGATACTATACAATGAATACTACATTAGCATGAAAGGCCTAAGTGTCACAATTGTATTATTTCTAGATACACACTATTGTTTTAGTCAATATTTGCCACTGTGTCTAAAAGTCCTGACAAGTGGCTGGGGTTGTGGCTCAGCGGTATAGCACTCGCCTAGCACATGTGAGGCTCTGGGTTCGATCCTCAGCACCACATAGAAACAAATAAATAAAATAAAGATATTATGCCCAACTAAAACTAAAAAATAAACATTTTTTTAAAAGACCAAAAATCAGCTATTATGTTAGTTTTAGGTTATGTATTATAGATATTATATTACTATGAAATGCCACAGAGTAGCTATTATATCAGGTTTTGATGCTACACTATGGGGATTATCTTAGTGCTAAAGTCCACTGAGCAGATATTAGATTAGTCTTAGATGCTACAATATAGATTTTACTAATGAGAATGAATAGTAACATTAGAGGCCTCAGGAAGCTATTATACTAGTGTTAGATGCCATGCTATGAATATTACCTTAGTATTAAAAGCCACAAAGTTAATATTATATTAATGTTAAAGGCCATATGGCAGCTGTTGTATTAGTTTCAAGGCCACTCTATGGACATTGTATTAGTATCAGAGACCACATGTGGACACATTGGCATCAAAGATCACTATGGATAATGCATTACCATTAAAGGATGCACATGGACAACACATTAGCATTATCACACTACCATATCAGCATTATGTCACCACCAGGTCCAGGAAGGCAGCACACCTTCTGGTGGCTGCTAGGGCTCAGTGCAGAACACTGTAGTTCAGAGGTGCATGTACACCCTCTCCTTATATTCCTGAAAAATGGACAAATTTCAGTATGTATCCAGATTATTCAAAGCCATGATTTTGGATTTAAAACTAAAATAAAACACATTACTTTTTTCAAAAATGATAATTGAACAGGTTTTGAGAAATTATATTGAGTAAAATAAATGTAGTAGACACAAACTGAAACTCTTACAAAAATTAATTCATAGTACTTCATGACTAAACTGTGGGAAAACTAAAAAATTCTACAAGAAACAGAAGAAAATCTATGTATCCTTAGATGTAGTAATGAGGGTGTGTGTGTGTGTGTGTGCACTCTAGAACTGGGGATTGAACACAGGGCCTCACACACACTGGAAACACTCTCTAATACTGAGTTATTTCCCCAGTTCTTGGTGATGAGTTTCAACTCACAATACCAAAAGCCAGTTGACAGAAGAAAAATAATGATAATGTGGAATTTATAAAATTAAGTTTTCACCAAGTACAGTATTGCATGCGTACAATCTCAATATCTTTAAAGGTGGGGGTGAGGAGATAGCAAATTCGAGGTCAGACTTGGAAATTGAAAAGGGGATGGGATATAGTTCAGTGGTAAAGCACTTGCCTAGTTTGTGTGAGGCCCTGGATTCAATCCCAAGCACTACACATTTAAAAGTTAGATTTTCTACTCTGTGAAAGTGAAAACAAAAAGATAAGCCACAGGCTGGGATAAATTATTTACAGAAAAACATTTCTTAAAAGAAAGCTGTACTTAAAACACACAAAGAATTCTTAAAAACCAACAACTAAAAACCCAATTAAAATAAATAAATATCCGAACAAATATATGATCAAAGAAAATAAAAAGATGGCAAACAGTTATGAAAAATAATGCTCAGCATAGCATATCATTAGGGAATCACAAATTAAAACAATACTGAGGTAGCACAGCACAATTATTAGAACTGCTAAACTCTAAGAAATGGCAGTACACCAACATCTATAGTATCTGACAGGTCCTCCTCAACATTGTTAAGGACATTGGAACAAAGAAAGTCAGAAAAACTTTAACCCCAAGAGGATTGTGTGGGGTCCTGGATGATGTCCTTGTACAGGAAGAGGCAGAAGTGAGAATCCAAAGGAAATATGACTTCAGTTAACAGTGGCAGGGAGGGGGAATGGGTACTGGGGATTGAACTCTGGGGCACTCAACTATTGAGCCACACCCCCAGCCCTGTTTTGCATTTTATTTAGAGAAAGAGTTTCACTGAGTTGCTTAGCATCTTGCTGTTGCTAAGGCAGGCTTTGAACTCACAATCCTGCTGTCTCAGCCTTTTCAAGCTGCTGGGATTACAGGTGTGTGCCACCATGCCTGGCAGTATTTTTTCTTAATGACAAATGGTCTATATTAACACATCTGAGACAGTGCACCTAAGCCATAACAAGGGGAAAAAATGAGGTTGAGGCTATAAAAATCTCAGCACTTTCTTTGCAATTTCTGTATAAAAATAAAACTACTCTAAAATAAATCCTTAAGGCATGGCTATATTTTTTTCAAACACCTGCTTGTTTATTTATACAGTTGATTGCTGATAACTGACATTCTTAACTAGTTCTGTATTTTATTATGAATAAAAAATTTATTATAACAAAAATTGAAGATTGGTGTGTGTGTGTGTGTGTGTGGAGTGTGTGCACAAGCATGCATGCATGTGGTGCTGGGATTCAACCCAGGGCCTCTCCCATGCTAGGCAAAAGTGCTCTGCCACCCACACACACACAAAACTTCTAAAAATATCATAATAAGCAGAAATTAATTAAAATCACTTATCATGGGAATTTTCAAACAAGACAATTCTCTCAAACAAAAAAAGTAAGATAAAAATATATTTTTAAAATATGGGTAAAAGAGCAGAAGTTCATAACATTAGGAATTCTGTAGAAAACTAGAAAGAGGAGAAATTAAAAGTTGAATAGGGGAAACCTACTGCATGGAACTGGAAAGCTGGAGGACATGGACATTTCCGAGTCAATACAGAAAGTGCAATATGACTCTAAAATAAGGAGAGTATAAATGCAGTGGTTATCATAGAAAAGCTGGACTAGTGCTTAGGGATCTCCCACTGGAAAAGACCCAGGAGCATCAAGGCTCACATCTGTTACTTGACCCCTAACAAATTCTGATTTTATTTCAAATGTTTACGATCTAGAGAAAAGAGAGATAATGTTACTAAATTCACTCTATGGTGTATCAAAGAATAATATAGTCAAGATATTTTTCACCCAATGCAGGATATCAATGTCTGTGCAACAGACACAATTTTGTGCACCATTAAAAACATACTGCTGGCCTGGGCCCATAGCTCAGTTGCAGATCACCTGCCTAGCATGTGTGAGGCACTGGGTATGATCCTTAGCACCACATAAATACAAAACAAATAAAATAAAGGCATGCTGTCCATCTACAACAACAAAAGTTTTAAAAAATGTACTACCAATTAATGCACTGAGGCTCTGACACAGGGCAGCTGCTCAACCTAACCTAGCAGGCTCAGAGCCTGAAGGAGAGCGCAGGGTCTGCAGAAGAGTATCTGGAGGAGGATCAGAGGCACCATGACTCAGAGCTCCTAAATCACCAGCCTTTTAACCCCACATCCCATCCAGGGGAAGCTGAGGCTGAAGCTTTGTGCAGGCAGACAACCAGCCTGATCCACTACCCGCCACCACACTAAGCACCAAGGTCTGCCCAGAATCCAGGGGCAATTACATAATGCCTGTCCATCCAGAAGCTTTTGAAGTATCTCCCTGAGGCTGGTCTGAGAAAAAGGTTGTTTCATGTATCCCTACATACAAAACCTACAATGGTCCCCAAGCAGGTATCTCCCCAAGGTCACTCTGAGGAGAAGGCATCCCTATAGACACAACAAACAAGGGACCCCAACCCAGTTATCTACCTCAGGCTGCTCTGAAGAGAGGGAGGACCCAGGCTACCGTGGAGTAATGACCAACGAGGGTCCCCAGACCAGGTGTCACCTGGTGCTGCTCTATGAGGGAACCAAAAGCATCCCTAGAGATGTGGTCCACAAGGGTCCCCAGGCCTGGTGTCTCCTCATGTGGCTCTGAGAGGGAACCAGTAACATCCCTAGAAATGTGACCCATGATGGTCCCCAGCCTGGCACCTTCCCCAGGCTGCTCTGAGGAGAGGGAACACCAGGTGTCCCTACAGACATGGTCAAGAGTGTCCCCAGGCCTGGCATCTCCCTCCCTTAGGCTGCTCTGAGAAGAGGGAATCCTGGGACATCACTAGAGACATGGCCCTCAGAGTCACCCAGCCTAAAATCACTAAGGCTGTTGAGAAGAAAAATCCCAAGTGTCCCTAGAGATGTGGCCCGTGAAGGTCCCCACACCTAGCATCTCCTCATGCTGCTCTAAGAAGAGGGAAGCAGAAGCATCACTGGAGACATGGCCCATGAGGATTCCCAGGCCTGGCATCTGCCCCAGGCTGCTCTATGGAGAGGAAATCATGGGTATCCCTAGAGACATGGCCAACCAGGGTCCCAAGCCTAGGCTGATCTGAGAAGGGAACCACAGGTGTCCCTAAAGATGTGGTCAATGAGGGTCTCCAGGCCTGGCATTTCCTCAGGCTGCTCTAAGAGGGAACCCCGAGTGTCCCTAGAGATATGATTCACTATGGTCTCCAGGTCTGGCCTCTCTTTGCACTGCTCTGAGGGAAGAGAACCTGGGGTGTCTCTAGAGATGTGGCCCACGAGGGTCCCAGAACCTGGTGTCTCCTTGTATTGCCTGAGGAAAAAAAAAACCCAGGCGGCCATAGAGATGTGACAATCGAGGGTCCCCAGGACTGGCATCTCCCCCAAGCTGCTCTGAGGAGAGGAAACCCTGGGTGTCCCTAGAGATGTGGCACACAGGATCTCTAGGCCTGGCATCTCCCTCAGGCTGCACTGAGGAGAGGAAACCCCCGATGTCCCTACAGATGTGGCCAAGACAGTGCTCAGGCCTGGCATCTCCTCACACTGCTCTGAAAAGACAGAACCCCAGGTGTCCCTAGAGATGTGGCCAAGAAGGTGCCCAGGCCTGGCATCTCCCTGTGCAGCTCAAAGGAGAGGGAAACTGGGGCATCACTAGAGATGTGACCCACCAGGGTCCCCAGGACTGGCATATCCCCCAGGCTGCTTTGAGGAGAGAGAACCCCAAGTGTCCCTAGAGACATGGCTCATGTGGCTCCCCAGGCCTGGGGTCACCTCAGGCTGCTCTAAGGAGGGAACCTGGGGCATCCATAGAGTCATGGACCACGAGGGTTCCCAGAACTAGTGTCATCCAAAGGTGGCTCTGCTGAGTGGGAACCACAGGTGTACCTAGTGACATAGCCCATGTGGGCCCCCAGGCCTGGTATCTCCTCAGGCTGCTCTGAGGAAAGAAAACTCCAGGTGTCCCTAGAGATGTGGCCAACCAGGGTCCCCAGGCCTGGTGTTTTCCCCCAGGCTTCTCTGAGGAGAAGGAACCCCAGGCATCACTAGAGACATGGCACACCAGGAACCCCAGGCCTGAGATCTCCCCCAGGCTGCTCTGAGAATGGAACCCATAGGCCTAACTTGAGATGTGGCCCACGAAGGTGCCCAGGCCTGGAATCTCCTCAGGCTGCTTGGAGGAGAGAAACCCCCGGCATCCCTAGAGACGTGGCCAAGAAGATCCCCAGGCCTGGTGTCTCTCATGCTACTCTGAGGAAAGGGAACAAAGAGATGTCACTAGAGACATCGTCAACCAAGGTCACATCCCCAGGCCTACCAACAACTCCATACTCCTCTAAGAAGAGACAACCCCCATTTCCTTAGAAATGTAGCCACCAGGGTTCCCAGGCCTGGCAAATCACCCAAGATATTCTGAGGAGAGAGAACCCCTGGTGACCCTAGAGACATCACCAACCTGGGCTCCCAGGCCTGGCATCTCCCCTAGGATGCTCTGAGAAGAGTACCCTGGGCGTCGCTAGTGATGTCGTCCAAAGGGTCACAGGCCTGGCATCTCCTCATGATACTCTGAGGACAGGGAACCCCAGGCTTATCTAGAGTCATGGCCATGAGTGTCCCCAGGCCTGCCATATCCCTAAGGCTGTTCTGAAGAGAGGTACCCCAGAGACCCTGGAGACTTGGCCCACTAGGGTCCCCAGGCCTGGCATTTCTCCAGACTGCTCTGGAAGGGAACCCAGGGGTGCGCCTAGAGATGAGGCCCATGAGGGTTTCCCAGCCTGGCATCTCCTGGGGCTGCTCTGAGGAGAGGGGAGCTCTGCCCTCCCTGTGGAATGACCCACCTTGTACAGCAGTCAGGGTTCCTCTGCTCAGCTCTGAGGTGAAAGCTCTTTCTTCAGCCTGAGGGCCAGACAGCATCCAAGGTGGCACCAAGGCCCCACCCTCAGCCCTCCACTAAGCTACTCACCTGAAGCTTGGCTGGGAGTGGAGATGCCCCCTAGGAGGGGAGACACCCTGCTGTAAGGGAGTCACCCCCCTAGGGGACTCACCCCCAATTAGGGGTGACACTCCCCCTAGGGGAGAGACAACTTCTGAGAAGAAAGCCAAACTCTGGGAGGGGAGATACACTGCGGGGAGGGGAGATGCTTGCCCCCACCAACCCAGACAACCCCCTAGGGAAGAGAGACACCCCTGGGAGTGCAGCCACCCCCTAGAAGTGGAGACACCCTGCAGGGAGGGGAGACACCCTGCTGGAAGGGCAGAGGACGCCACTCTAGGGGAGACACCTCCCTGGGATGGGGAGACACCCTGCTGGGAGGGGAGAAGCTCCCACTGGGAGGGGAGCATTCTGGGCTTCCTGGGGACTCTGCTTCTTCCTCCACCCCAGGAGTTTCTGGGTGAAACCAGTTCCCACTGCTGTCACTAGGTCTGGCTGAGCTGTCTGTAGCATGAGGAGGAGTGATGTCCCTAGAGAGAAGAAATGGGATTCCAGGAGCCACCTCCCTGCACCCTAGCCTGTCCCCCACGAGGTCAAGCCTGCTGCGGCCAGGGGCCAGGCAGCCAGAATGAACCCTTCTTCACTCCTGTACCCAAGGGCAGAGGCCAGAAAGGGGCCACCACAGAGGCCTCTTTCTATGACACAGGGTGACAGAATCCCACGTTAGGATCAGGGGTGTGAAGAAAAGCAGTGAAATTCCAGCCCATGGTGGCCACTCTAGAGGTTGGGAAACCTGAACTCAGACCAAGCCCCACCAGCTTCTGGGAGCTGAGGCTGCACCAGCCCCCTACCTCGAGTGTCCCAAGAGAGGTACATAGCCCACCAGGGTGCCTAGGCCTGGTGTCTCCCCTAGGCTGATCTGAGGCGGGAACCCCCGGTATCGCTAGAGACATGGTCCATGAGGGTCCCCAGGCCAAGCATCTCCCTCAGGCTGCACTAGGTGAGAAATTCTGGGAGTCACTAGAGACATAGATAAGAGGGTCCCAAGGCCTGGCAACTCCCCATGATGCTGTGAGGAGGGGGAACTCTGGGGTGTCCCTAGAGACATATCCCACTAGGTTCCCAAGGCCTGGCAAATCCACAGGCTGCTCTGAAGAGAGGGAACCTCAGGTTTCCCTAGAAATATAGCCTACCAGGTTGCCGAGGACTGGCATCTCCCCCCAGACTGCTCTGATCAGACGTCCCTAGAGAGGTAGCCCACCATTGTCCCCATACCTGGCAACTCTGCTAGGCTGCTCTGAGAAGAGTATCCCGGGCATTGCTAGAGACATCTTCAAGAGAGTCCCAGGCCTGGCGCCTTCTTGTGCTGCTCTGAGGAGAGGGAACCCCGGGGCATACCTAGAGTCATAGCTGTTGGGAAAACTATAAACGGCAGCCATACCCCAGAGAAAAAACCCCAACATGGTGCCTAAGCACCTCTTCTTCCTACCTTCTTCTTTTCTGAAGTGGCGCGAAAAGTTCCCGCCCGTGTGAACTCTCCCGCCGGCGCCAATTTCAAATCTCGCTGGCGGGGAACCTTAGCCCCAAAGAGAACTAATTCCTGGGCTCCGGAGCTGATATCTGAAAGAACTTGCCAATAACCGGGTGGCCTGCCATTTATCTAAGCCCTACCATCTCCCCTTAGTTCTATATAAGCACACAGCTTTTTGCAATAAAATTGGAATTCTCCCGGCGAAGTGTCTTTGCGTGGGGAATTCTTTCAATAGCCACAAGTGTCCCCAGGCCTGGCATCTCTCCAGGCTACTCTGAGGAGAGGAACCCCAGCGGCCCGGGAGACATGCTCCACCAAGGTCCCCAGGCCAGTCATCTCTCCCAGGCTTCTCTGGGAGGGACACAGGGGTGTTCCTAGAGACAGTCCCATGAAGGTTTCCCAGCCTGGCGTCTACTGGGGCTGCTCTGAGGAGAGGGGAGCTCTGCCCTCCCAGTAGAATGACCCACATTTCCAGCAGTCAGGGTTACTCTGCTCAGCTATGAGGAAAAAGGTCCCTCCTGATCCTGAGGGCCAGACAGCATCCAAGGTAGCACCCAGACCCCACCCTCAACCCCCAATATGCTACTCAACTAAAGCTTGGCTGGGAGTGGAGATGCCTCCTAGGAGGGGAGACACCCTGTTGCTAGGGGAGACACCTCCTCTAGGGAGTCAACCCCCTCTATCAGTGACTCTCCCCCTAGGGGAGAGACACCTACTGAGAGGGAAGCCAACCACTGGGAGGGGAGATACCCTGCTCTGAGGGGAGATGCTTGCCCCCACCAACCCTGAAAACCCCCTAGGGAAGAGAAACACCTTGCTAGGAGGGGAGACACCCCTGGGAGTGGAGCCACACCCTAGAAGTGGAGACACCCTGCTGGGAGGGGAGACACCCTGCTGGAAGGGCTGAGGACCCCACTCTAGGGGACACAACTCCCTGGGATGGGGAGACACCCTGCTGGGAGGGGTGAAGCTCCCACTGGGAGGGGAGCATCCTGGGCTTCCTGGGGACTATGCTTCTTCCTCCACCTCAGGAGTTACTGGGTGAAACCTGTTCCCACTGCTGTCACTAGGTCTGGCAGTGCTGTTCATGGCACAAGGAGGAGTGAAATCTCTAGAGAGCAGAAAAGGGAGTCCAGAACCCACCTCCCTGCACCCCAGCCTATCCACTACCTGGCCAGGGACCAGGCAGCCAGAGTGAGCCCTTCTTCACTCCTGTGCCCAAGGGCAGAGGCCAGAAAGGGGCCACCACAGAAGCCTCTGGAAGTGGTCTTTGACACAGGGTGACAGAATCCCATTTTAGGATCAGGAGTGTGAAGAAAAGCAGTGAAATTCCAGCCCATGTTGGCCACTCTAAGGGTCGGGAAACCTGAACTCAGACCAAGCCCCACAAAACTCACCTGAATCTTGGCTGGGAATAGAGATGCCCCATAAGAGGGGAAACAAGCTTCTGGGAGGAGAGATGCCCCCCTTCCAGCAAAGAGAGACACTTTGCTGGGAGGAAAGATACCCCTGGGAGTACAGCCAGCCCCTGGGATTGAAGACACCCTACTAGGAGGGGAGATGCCCGCACCATAGGGGAGATGCCTTCCTGGGATGTGAAGACATCCTGCAGGGAGGGGAAAAGACCCAATTGGAGGGGAGCTGCCTGGGCTTCCTGGGGACTCTGCTTCTTCCTCCACCTCAGGAGTTACTGGGTGAAACCTGTTCCTACTGCTGTATCTAGGTCTGGCTGTGTTGTCTCTTGCACCAAGAGGAGTGGAATATCTAGAGAGAAGAAAAGGGAGTCCAGGAGCCACCTCTCTGCAACCCAGCCTGTCCTCCACCAGGTCAGGCCTGCTGTGGCTAGGGGCCAGGCAACCACTGGAGCCCTGCTTCACTCCTGTGACCAAGGGCAGAGGCCAGCAATGGGCCATCACAGAGGCCTCTGGGAAGTGGTCTTTGACACAGGGTCACATAAGCCAACTTTGTATGATTAGAGGTTTGAAGAAAAGCAGTGAAATCCTAGCCCATGGTGGTCACTCTCAAGGTTCAGAAAACCTGAACTCACCAAGACACAGCAGCTTCTTGCCCAGAGTGTCCCTAGAGATGTGGCCCACCTGGGACCCAGGTCTGGTGCCTCCCTGTGGCTGCTCTGAGGAAAGGGAAGCCCAGGTGTCCCTAGAGATGCCCAGGCCAGACATCTCCTCCTGGCTGCTCTGAGGAAAGGGAACCTCATGGGTCCCTAGAGACATATCCCAGAGGGCCCCCAGGCCAGGCATCTCCCTCAGGCTGCTCTGAGGTGAGGAACCCCGGGAGTCCCTAAAGACATTGCCAAGAAGCCCCAGGTCTGGCATCTGCCCACACTGCTGTGAGGAGTGGGAATTCTGGGGTTTCCCTAGAGACACATCCCACTAGGTTCCCAAGGCCTGGCATCTCCCCCAGGCTGCTCTGAGGAGAGGGAACCTTAGTTTTCCCTAGAGATATAGCCCACCAAGTTGCCCAGGCCTGGCATCTTCCCCCAAACTGCTCTGATGAGATGTCCCTAGAGACGTTGCCCACCAGAGTCCCCAGGCCTGGCATCTCTTCCAGGTTTCTCTGGGAGGGAACCCATGGGCACACCTAGAGACGAGGCCCATGAGGTTTTCCCAGCCTGGCATCTCCTGAGGCTGCTCTGAGGAGAGGGGAGCTCTGCCCTCCCTGTGAAATGACCCACCTTGTCCACCAGTTAGTGTTCCTCTGCTCAGCTATGTGAAGGAAGCTCCCTCCTCTACCTGAGGGCAACACAGGATCCAAGATGAAGACCAGGCTTTGTCCTCAGCAGCCCCCAGCCCCCCTCACCTGAATCTTGGCTGGGAGTAGAGATGCCAACTAGGATGGGAGACACACTGTTGGGAGGAGAGATGCCCACCCCATTACCCCAGATGCCCCCTCATCAGAGAGAGACACCTTGCTGGGAGGGGAGACAACCCTGGGAGTAGAGACAGCCCCAGGGAGTAGTGACACCTTGCTAGGAGGGGAGAAGCTCCTACCCTAGGGGAGATGCCTTCCTGGGATGAGAATTTTTCCTGAAGAGAGAAAAAAGCTCCCACATAGAGGAGAGCTGCCTGGGATTCCTGGGGACTCTGCTTCTTCCTCCACCTCAGCAGTTACTGGGTAAAACCTATAACCACTGCTGTATCCAGTTCTGGCTATGCTGTCTCTTGCACCAAGAGAAGTGGAATCTCTAGAGAGAAGAAAAGGGAGTCCAGGAGCTGCCTCTCTGCACCCCAGCCTGTCCTCCACCAGGTCAGGCCTGCTGTGGCTAGGGGCCAGGCAGCCACATGGAGCCCTGCTTCACTCCTACACACAAGGGCAGAGGCCAGCAATGGGCCACCACAGAGGCTTCTGGAAAGTGGTCTTTGACACAGGGTGACATAATCCAACTTTGTGAGATCAGAGGTTTGAAGAACAGCAGTGAAATCCTAGCCCATGGTGGCCACTCTCAAGGTTCGGAAAACCTGAACTCACCAAGCCCCAACAACTTCCTGCCCAGAGGAACCTAGAGATGTGGCTCACCAGGGAACCAGGCCAGGCGCCTTTTCCTGGCTGCTCTGAAAAAAGGGAATCCCAGGTGTCTCTAGAGATGTGAAGAGGGTCCCCAAGCTAGACATCTCCTCCTGGCTGCTCTGAGGGAAGGGAACATCATGTGTCCCTAGAGACATGGCCCAGAGAGTCCCCAGGCCAAACATCTCCCTCAGGCTGCACTAGGTGAGAAATTCTGGGAGTCACTAGAGACATAGCCAAGAGGGTCCCCAGGCCTTGCATCTCCCCATGCTGCTGTGAGGAGTGGGAACTCTGGGTTGTCGCTAGAGACATGTCCCACTAGGTTCCCAAGGCCTGGCAAATCCACAGGCTGCTCCGAAGAGAGGGAACCTCGGGTTTCCCTAGAGATGTAGTCTACCAGGGTGCCCAGGCCTGGCATCTCCCCCCAGACTGCTCTGATGAGATGTCCCTAGAGACATCACCCACCATTGTCCCCATGCCTGGCATCTCTGCTAGGCTGCTCTGAGAAGAGTACCCCAGGCATTGCTAGAGACATCTTCAAGAGAGTACCAGGCCTGGCATCTTCTCGTGCTGCCCTGAGGAGAGGGAACCCCGGGGGTGTACCTAAAGTCATGGCCAAAAGTTTCCCCAAGCCTGGCATCTCCCCCAGGCTATTCTGAGGAGAGGAACCTGGGCGGCCCTGGAGACTTGGCCCACCAGTGTCCCCAGGCCTGGCATCTCTCCCAGGCTGCTCTGGGAGGGGACCCAGGGGCATGCCTAGAGACAGGCCCACGAGGGTTTCCCAGCGTGGCATCTCCTGGGGCTGCTCTGAGGAGAGGGGAGCTCTGCCATCCCAGTAGAATGACCCACCTTATCCAGCAGTCAGGGTTCCTCTGCTCAGCTCTGAGGAGAAAGCTACCTCCTCTGCATGAGGTCCAGACAGCATCCAAGGTGGCTCTAAGGACCTGTGCTCAGCCCCCCACTATGCTACTCACCTGAAGCTTGGCTGGGAGTAGAGATGCCCCTAGGAGGGAAAACACCCTGCTGCTAGGGGAGACACCCCCTCTAGAAAGTCAACCCCATCTAGGGGTGAGTCTCCCCCTAGGGGAGAGACACCTGCTGAGAGGGAAGCCAGCCCCTGGGAGGAAAGATACACTGCTGGGAGGGGAGATGCTTGCCCCCACCAACCCAGACAACCCCCTAGGGAAGAGGGACACCCTGCTAAGAGGGGAGATGCTCCTGGGAGTAGAGCCACCCCTTAGAAGTGGAGACACCCTGCTGGGAGGGGAGACACCCCTGGGAGTAGAGCCAGCCCCTGGGAGTGGAGACACCTGCTAGGAGGTAAGAAGCCCCCACCCTAGGGAAGATGCCTTCCTGACATGGGAAGACATCCTGCAGAGAGGGGAAAAGCTCCCACTTGGAGGGGAGACACCTGGTTTTCCTGGTGACTCTGCTTCTTCCTCCAGCTTCAGCAGTTACTGGGTGAAACCTGTTCCCACTGCTGTATCTAGGTTTGGCTATGCTGTCTCTTGCACCAAGGGGAGAGGAATCTCTAGAGAAGAAAAGGGAGTCCAGGAGCCATCTCCCTGCAGCCCAGTCTATCCTCCACCAGGTCAGGAGACCTGTGGCCAGGGGCCAGAAAGCCACATGGAGCCCTGCATCACTCCTGTACCCAAGGGCAGAGGCCAGCAATGGGCCACCACAGAGGACTGTGGGAAGTAGTCTTTGACACAGGGTGACATAATCCAACTTTGTGGGATCAGAGGATTGAAGAAAAGCAGTGAAATCCTAGCCCATGGTGGCCACTCTCAAGGTTGGAAAAACCTGAACTCACCAAGCCCCAGCAGCTTCCTGCAGAGAGTGTCCCTAGAGCTGTGACCCAACTGGGACCCAGGCCTTGCATCTCCCCCAGGTTGCACTGAGGAAAGGAGACCCCACGTGTCCCTAGAGACATGGCCAAGAGGGTCCCCAGGCAAGGCATCTCCCTCAGGCTGGTCTGAGGAGAGGAACACCAGGCATCTCTAGAGATGTATCCAAGAGGGTCTCCAGGCCTGGCATCTCCCCCAGGCGGATTTCTGTGGATACCCCTGG
Source organism: Marmota marmota marmota (assembly GCF_001458135.2). Taxonomy (NCBI): domain Eukaryota; kingdom Metazoa; phylum Chordata; class Mammalia; order Rodentia; family Sciuridae; genus Marmota; species Marmota marmota. Next base: position 98,662 of record NW_026000108.1, read on the forward strand.
GATGCTCTTAGAGATGTGGCCCATGAGGTTTTCTGGCCTGTCATCTTTTCTGGCTGCTCTGAAGAGAGGAAAGCTCTGCCCTCCTTGTGGAATGACCCACCTTGTCCAGCAGTCAGGGTTCCTCTGCTCAGCTCAGAGAAGAAAGCTCCCTCCTCAGCCTGAGGGTGAAACAAGATCCATGATGGCAACCAGGTCCTGCTCTCAGCCCCTCCCCCTGCAAAACTCACCTGAATCTGGGCTGGGAGTGGAGATGCCCCCTAAGAGGAGAGACAAGCTGCTGGGAGGAGAAATGCCCAACCCCATTTCCCCAGATGTCCCTCCCAGAAAAGAGAGACCCTTTGCTGGGAGGGGAGATACCCCTGGATGTGGAGCCAGCCCCTGGGATTTGAGACACTCTCATATAGGGAGAAACTCCCACCCTAGGGAAGATGCTTTCCTGGGATGGGAAGACATCCTGCAGAGAGGGGAAAAGCTCCCACTTGGAGGGGAGCTGCCTGGGCTTCCTGGGGACTCTGCTTCTTCCTCCACTTCAGGAGTTACTCAGTGAAACCTGTTCCCACTGCTGTATCTAGGTCTGACTGTGTTGTCTCTTACACCAAGAGGAGTAGAATATCTACAGAGAAGAAAAGGGAGTCCAGGAGCCACCTCCCTGCACCCCAGCTTTTCCTCCACCAGGTCTCGCATTCTGTTGCTAGGGGCAAGGCAGCCATGTGGAGCCTAGCTTCACTCCAGTGCCCAAGGGCAGGAGGCCAGAAAGGGGCCAGCACAGGTGCCTCTGTGAAGTGTAGTCTTTGACACAGTGTGACATAATCCCAATTTAGGATCAGGGGTTTTAAGAAAAGCAGTTAAATCCCAGCTCATAGTGGCCACTCCCAAGGTTGGGAAAACCTGAACTCAGACCAAGCCTCGGCAGCTTTTGGAAGTTGCAGGCTGCACCAGCCCCCTACTCTGGGGCATTATAGATAATTCTTCAGTCCTGCCTAAATAGCTGTAGCCTTGGATGTCTGGCAGCTGCATGTTACACATTCATTCAGAATTTCCAGGGATTCCAGACAGTGTAATTGCTGTTCTGCCCACAGAGCCCACACAGTTGGATGCCAAATGCTGGTCCAGACACAGTGGAGAATCCTGACAATGTAATCTGGTGCTCTGCCCACAAAACTTGCCATGTTGGACCATGGGGGCTGTCGGCCATGTACTGGCCCAGGCACCCTGGAGGACTCTGGCAATGTAGCCTGGTTGTCTGCCCATACAGCCCTTGCCATGCAGGATCATGGAAGCCATGTTTCTGGTTGCCCAGGAACCATGGAGGATACTGGTCATGCAGTCTGGTGTCCTGCCCATGTAGCCCTCAGCCCAGAAGCCTATGGGGGCCGCAATAGCACAAATTCCCCAGGATTTGGAGTATTGCAGTCCAGTTCCCATAATGCAGTCTTCACTGCAGAGGTCTTTGTGAGCTGCGGACTACCAGGCTAATCCAGTGTTTTGTCTGCATACCCCTGCTGGGAGGGCCACAGGAGCTCCAGACCCTATGCTTTCCCAGGTGAAAAACTATGCCCCTATGGATGAAAATACTTTGAAACTCTACTCAGGAGCTCATATCCTTTGTCTGCAGGTCCTATGGGCCCTGGACATAGCCAGGTACACCTCTATCCTGCAGTTCTATATCTGGCATATCTGGGGCACATGGCATTGTGATGTTCTCTCCAAAGAATTCATGCAGCTCCACCCATATGTTGGTTGCAGGCCAGGTAGCCTCTCTCTTGGCTTGTCTCTGCTCAGTTTCTCAACCTTTCTTTGGTAGATGTTCCATGATACTGGCATCTCTTATTCTCAGGGATTCCCCATTATATCTTCAGATTTCTTCTCATTTCTTTATGCATCACCCTCTTAGGGGCTGCCTGAAGGGACTCTAACCCTCCTACACTTTGCCTGGCCTCCAAGGTTTGCCTCTGAAATTTCAGTAGAAGCCTCCATGACCCCATAACTTCAGCATCCTGCTCTCCCACAAAACAAGCATCACATGGTTGATACCAAGGTCTGCTACCATTTTGAACCATAGTTGCACCTCCTGGGATCAAAGCTGCAGCAGCTTCTGAGGGTCTGGACAACTTAGCATGGTGAAGCAACTTCTTAGGCCTCCTTGTGCAAGTAGGGTGCACAAATGCTCTCTTCTCAAAGGAATTTTTTCTTGTATAACTTTGAGCCTGAGATGGGTGTGGTCTTGCCACATTTTTAAAATTTATATATTTGTTTATTTTTATGTGGTGCTAAGAATCAAACCCAGTGCCTCATGTGCTCTAGGCAAGCACTCTAAAATGCCTTTAAGCCATCTTTCCTGTTGTTTCTGAGTAAAGTATTTGGCATCTATTTAGTGGTTGTAAGTCTTTAGTAACCACAACTTCCACATCCCAGTTTTACTCACACTTTTCTAGCCAAACTGCAAGGTGTTCAAATCTTTCTGCTCTGATTTCTGATCCTGATTATCACATAAACTTGGATACAAGCTTCCAACAATATTCATGTCACTGCCCAAATGCTGTGCTGCCTCTGCCAGAATAATTAATCCATTACCTTGAAATTCAGCCTCACAGTCTCAAACACAGGCAAAATGTAGAGAGATTCTTAGCTAGAATATAACAAGAATGGCCTCTCCACAGGGCAGATATTATATAAGCTTTAGATGGTATTGTATAGACATCATATAAGTTTTAAAGGACAAAAGGAGCAGTTATATTAGTTTTAGATGTTATACTATGGATGTCATGTTAATACTGCATTCCAAGGTCAGCTATTATGGAAGTCTTAGAGGCCACAGTATGGATATTATAATAATATTAAAGGCCACAATTAAGCTGTTTTATTGGTTTTAGATGCTACAGTATAGATATTGCATTATTGTTATGGCCCTGGAGCAGTTATTATATCAGATTAAGATGATATACTATGTATTTTACATTAATAATAAAGGGCATGGGAAAGATATTACATTACTTTTAGATGCTCTAAGTATAAATATTACATCAGTAATAAAGGTGATGGGGCAGCTCTTATATTAGTTCCAGATGGTATACTATTGATATCATAATAATATTAAAGGCTACTGTACATGAATTACATTAGTTTGATGTAATGTATGAATATTACATTAAGTTAAAGACCATAGGACACACTTCTATCATTTTTAGATGCTAAAGTATAAATATTACATTAGCTCTAGAGGCCATTGGAATCTATTTCATTAGTTTAAGGTGCTACATTATGGATATTACATTAGTATTAAAAGCCACAGTGCAGTTTTTAGATGAGCTTGAAATGCTATAGCATGGATATCATTTTACTTCAGCATCAGAGAGGTTTCAGGCATCTATTATATTAGTTTTAGATGCCACAGCATTAATATTGTGTTAGTAAAAAAGGCCACATAGAAGGTATTATATTAAAATTAGATGTTACAATATAGTATAGATATTACATTAATATTAAAGACCACAGGGCATATTTTGATTTGTATTAGAGGCTATGGTACCAATATTACATTAACATTAAAGTCCACAGAATGGCTATTCTATTTCATTTAGATGCCATTTATATGTTAGTATAAATTGCCACAGGGAAAATATTACATTATTTTAGATGCTATAGTATTAAGATCTCATTAGTATGAAAGGCCATAGGGCAGTTGCTTATTTAATTTTAGATACGATACTATGGGCATTATGTTAGTATTAAAGGTCACAGTGCAGCTATAGTATTAGTTTAGAGGCTATTTACGAACATCATTTTAGCATAAAAGTCAACAATAAAGCAATTACATCGATGCTGGAGGCCACATTATGGATATCATATTAATATTCAAGTCCACAGAATAGTTATTAGGTTAGTTTTTCAGGCCAAAGTATGGAAATTATTTTAATAATAATAATTTATTTAATAATAAAGGAAAATTTAATAATAAAGGAAACAGGACAGTTATTATGCTGATTCTAGGTGGTACATTATGGATATCATATTACTATTTAAGCCCACAGTGAAGCTAGTATAGTAGTTTTAGATTGTAGAATATGCACATCTTACTAGTCTTTAATGCCACAGGGCACAAACTGTATTAGTTTTAGAATCTATAATATAGGTTATATGTTAATTATAATCACCAGAGGGCAGCTACTATGTTAGTTTGGAATGTGATAGTATGAATATCATATTAATATTAAAGGTTAGAAGGCAGCCATTATACTTATTTATAGGTCACAATATGCATATTCTGTTAATATTAAAGGCCACATGGCAGCTTTTATATGAGATGTGGAGGCCAAAATATGAATATTATATTAATATTAAAGGTCACTGGACACCTATTATATCAGTTTTATATGCTAACTTAAAGGCAAGAAGGCACCTATTGTTTTAGTATTAGATGAATCATTATAGATAACTTATTAGTATCAAAGGTCACAGGGAAGCTATAGTATTAGTTTTAGAGGTCATAGTATAAATATAATATTAGTATTAAAGACAAAAGGGCAGCTACTATATTATTGAAGATGATAAAGTTAGATTTTACATTGTCCTAAAGGCTACAATGCTGCTATTTTATTAGGTTTATGTGCTTTAGTATGGATATCATAGACATTAAAGGTCACAAGAGAGCTATCATATTAGTTTAGATGCTATAATAGGATACCATGATAGAACTAAAATAAGAGGACTACCATTATATTATAGTTAGATGCTGTACTATGGATATCATATTAGTACTACAAGCCACAGAGCAGGTATTATCTTAGTTTTAGATACTATATTTTTAAAATATCACAGAAAAACTTCATTTTAGTTTTAGGGGCCACAGTATTGACATTATATTAGTAGTAAAGGTCATAGGGCAGCTAATTTATCAGTTTTATATGGGACAATATAAATAATTTATTACTATCAAAAGTCACATGGTAGTTGTCACATCAATTTTTGATGTTATAATAAGGATAATATTTATTACGTCCATAGGGCAGTTATATCAAATTTGATGCTCCATATAGATTTATATCACTATTAAAGGCCATATGACAGCTATTATATTGGTTTATAATGCTACAATATTAATAAAAACATTAGTATTAAAGGCCACAGGACAGTTATTATATCAGCTTGAAATGCCATCTATGGGTATCATCATACTATTAAAAGTTACAGGGCAGCTATTATATTAGTTTTGGAGGCTACAACATGGATATTATATTAACATTAAAGGCCATAAGAAAGCAACTATATTAATTTTACATGCTGTACATTAAAACCACAGAGCAATTATTTTATTAGCTTTACATGCATGCCCTGCATGCCCTGACTCTGCACTGCCCACCTTGAGGCTGAGCACTGCCCATCAGTGACAGCCTCCTGACCCTTACCAGACCTGCATGCCCTGGCTCTGCTCTCCCCAACTTGAGGCTAAGCATTGCCCACCATTGACAGCCAGTGGCCCTCACTAGACCTGCATACCCTGGCTATGCACTTCCCATCTTGAGGCTGAGCACTGCCCATCAATGACAGCCACTTGGCCCTCACCAGACCTGCATGCCCTGGCTCTGCACTACCCACCTACAGCCCTGAGGCTGAGTGTGGCCCACTGCTACCAGCCACACGGCCTTCACTAGACCTGGCTCTTCACTCTTTACCCAGCACCTTGAGGCTGAGTGTTACTCATCTCTGACAGCCACCTCGGAGCCTCCACTGTGCCAGGCTCTGTACCTGGTCCATTCGTTTCTTACTAACTCAATCTTTTTCACCCTGTGAGCAGGGAAGTGACTTGCTTAGTCATCTAAGCTTTTTCCTGAAGCCTGAGCTCTTTAAAAGAATTAAATGTCTTACATTGAGTTGATTGCAGATGCACACAGAGTCAGAAATGGTGGAGAGAGACTCACATGCCCCAGACCTGTTCCTTCATCATAAGCCCACCATCAGGCAGGTTATTGGCCTTGGGCATGTCCACAGGGTTCATGCTATAGCCCACGATGACTCCAATGAAATTAGAGGTTTTCTAGCTGGTACCAGTTCTGCTTGAATGGTGATCTTGGGGACTGGGCCCAGATGTAGCTTGTCTGTGAGTTGTATAAGACAAGACTGTCCCTCAGACCCCTCTGGAAGTGAGGGACAAGGGAGAAGCCCATGAATCCCAGGTCAGCTGCAGAGTTTGACCTCCTTCTAAGGGTCAGATTTGGACAGGAGCAGCTTTTGACCTTGGCAGAAGGCCTGCAGGAAGGCACCTCGTTGCCTTGAATGAATGTCATCACTGGCAGGAGCAGCTGGTAGGAGTGTTGGTGGGGCTAGTGGGCCTGGTGGATTATTTAAAAATATTAATACGCTAGACAAATTTGGTGAGAGTGATAAAAAATAAAAGTATGCAAATGAAAGAAACAGAATGAAAGTGGGGATATCATTATAGATACATGGTTGTTTTTTGTTTTTCAGTGCTGGGGATTGAGCCCAGGGTCCCATTCATACTAGGCAAATACTCGACACTGAGCTTAGTCTTCAGGCTAAAAACATTTTTAAAGTTAATGGATTTTATAACAATAAATTTGGAAACCTACACTCATAAAAAACAACACAACTGTAAGATTGTCACAGGCATGTGAGGGAATTGACTACTGGTTTTGAAACCATAGCAAAACTGTATAACCCATCCTGACTCCACCTCCAGTCCAGCCCCTGAACTGCTCTGCACATATTAGCATCTCAGCCCCCCTCTCTGTCTCTGGAATCTCCTACTCTCCCAGCTCCAGTGAGCACCGCCCCTTTACACTAAGTCTCTTGTTCCTCTACTCATAGCGGGTACATTCATGAATCCTTTTCTGCAATGTGACAAGAGTCTGGGAGGTCTGATGACAGGTCTCCTCTGCCCCTGGAGAGACCTCCCTGTATCCACTTCCAATTATGAAATGAATGGAGTGAGAAGTCTGGGGGAGGGTCTGCATCATTGGAACTGTGGTGAGTCCACACTTCATCTGGACTGCATACTGAGAATCTCTTCTCAAGCTGGTTTAGTATAAGCTACCAGACAAGTTCTCTGGACAAGAGGAAAACTAACTATTATTTCTGTACTATAATAATTTCACAAATAAATGCTTTTAGGTTCACTGGGATTGTTATATAATACAAATATTTTTTAACACTTTAAGACAGCTTAGTGGTATTTTGGTAGCATTTTAGAGGAGGAACCTTAAAAATAATTCATAGGCTTGTAACCATTTCTCCTGTAACAATCACAGAAGCAAACTAGATGCTCCAAAGTGTTTGTTACCAGCTTGCTTTTCTTCATGTGAATCCCTAACATGAGTAAGATGAAAATCACTAGCCACACACATGCCTGAAAAGACGGCAATGAGTGTTGACTCCTGGAGCAAGAAGCTGCAGCCTGCGCCTGCTCCTAGTACCCAGGAAGTCCAGCTCCTCTCTGAGGTCTGCTCCAGGAGGTCAGCCTCTGGCCTGCTCTGCACTGCCGGAACATCACTTTTCAGGCAGTCACTGTCCCACAGATGTTTCCCTAGAAGTTTCCTTGGCAAAGCTACAAACAGATTTGATCAATGGTCGGCTAGCTCCTCTTGTGTTCTTGTTTGATAGAGATATTTCTATTTCTTCTTTGGCTTTGAGAGAAGTTTGGGCAAGTGTTAATCTGACAAAAATAACTGGCACGTTCCTTTCTGTCCTATGGGATATTTTTCACCTCCTTCCTTTTTCTTCTTAAAGAAGAAGGATCTAAAATCCTGTGGCATAATTTGAACATTCTCAGTTTTTAAGGGGTACTTAGGTTAGCTGTGGAAGGAGCCTCACTGTGCCCTTTTACTGAGGGTGAATGGCTGGCACATGGGCAAATGCTGTGGCTTCACCCACCCCATCCCATAATGCTTACCTTGAGGGGTTTATGCACAGATAGACCAGGGATGGGACCTTGTAACTAGGGGCCACATGCAATCTTCTTCTTCATGAAAGCTTCCTGAGACCAGACTTGCTTATCTCTAAAATGAGGATGATGGATGTGTGCAAAGAGCAAGGAAAGGAGGAAGAAATACATTTTCATATCAGTTTGTGTAAACACACTATTACTCTGAGGCAGTTGATTCACACTGCAAATCCAAGTTGAGTAAAAAAAGCAATTCACTCACTCTGTGTACCATTCAGTACCATTGGGAAGGGCAAAAATGAGATGCTGTGAGATGGCAGAGCTCCAACGAGTTTTCATCAGGACAAATTTTGTTATTAATGGTATGGAGCACTGAAATGTTCAATAGGCCATTAAAGCCTAGCTACTGCAAAATCACCTTCCAAAAGCAACACAGCTCTTCTTGCCAGGCACTGTGACACAAGAGTGCAATCCCAACAACTCCAGAAACTGAGGCAACAGGATGGCAAATTTGAGGCCAGCTTCATCAACTTGGCAAGAGCCTGTATTGAAATAAAAATAAAAAGTTCTTTGGGATGGGGTTGTGGCTCAGTGGTAGAGTGCTCACCTTGCAAGCACAAGACCCTGGGTTCAATCCTCAGCACTACATAAAAATAAATAAGTGAAATAAAGATATTGTGTCCAACTACAACTAAAATATAAATATTTAAAAAAATAAAAATAAAAAGTTCTAAGGATGTAGTCCATGGTAGAGCACCCCTGGGATCTATCCCAGTACCAAGAAAAGAGAGAGAGAGGGGACACTTCTGACTGTACACAAAACTTCCCTTAGACAAAGAAGATGTTGTCAGGTAGAAACCTGGAGGGCCAAGCAACCCAGGGCCACACAGATTTCCTTACTCTTAATGGAAAGTATTGTGACACCAGAAGAAGACTGAAAGGAGGAGGCCTGGATGCCAACATATCCTAGCACTTCCCAGGCATCTGACTTCATGAAAGCTTCCCAAGATCAGACTTGCGTATCTCTAAAATGAGGATGATGGACGTCTGCTTCACAGGAGCATGAAGCAGAGGCCCCATCTGCTGCTCTCCCTTTCTGTGTGCCATGCATGCATTCATACACCATCAGTGCATGTGCTAAGTGATATGGAGATGGTGCTGTTGGATCCACTGGCCAAGTCTTCCTTTTTCACCCACAGCCAAGAAGTGGGTCATGGGATTCTGCTCAGACCAGCTCTGCCCCCAAGTTGTTGGCTCCTGTTTTCTTATCATGAAATGGAACAGGAAATGGGATTTTAGAATGAGGAATCTGAAACTCTTCACCAATAATACACAAAACACCCCGAAAATCTTCATCCAAGTGAGCACTTTATAAAGAAAGCAGCTTCTTGTCTCTTCAAGTCATTCTCACTCAGAAAGTTAGATTCCTGAGCACCCAAGAAAGCACAATTCCTTTAGCCAGGGTGGAATGTCTCTTTGGGGTCTTAAATCATGGCTAACCCTCACTCCCAGGATGATTAAGCTCTCAGTTTACTGACCAAATGCACCATCAACTGCCTTTTCAAATGTATCTAAGGGACCTTCTTTTTGGGGACACGTCCACGGTGCTTAGCCCAGGTCATTAGTCTCAGGACCATATGTTAGGCAAAGACAGAGCAGACAGGCAAAAACACAACCCAGGGACTGTGCAGAGCTGAAACCCCTTGCCCACAGCCTTAAGCTCAGGAATAGGGGGCTCTGTTACCCACAGCCTGCTTTCCTTTCTTGCTCAACTCCCTCACAGACCCCCTTCCCCAGTGTCACCATCTCTCTCCCCTTTGTCTCTTGCTCTGCTCCTCTGCCATGTAGATTTACAAGGCATTCTTCCCTCTGTTAGTGAGACTTTCTCCTACACAGGGAAGAAAGGAGGAAACAGCCTACAATTCTGGTACCCTCTGTAATGAGCTGGTGAATTTGGGCTAGCTGAGAAAAGATCAGGGTGTTGACAAGAGCCCTCTATGATGCTGTGGATGAACAGAAAGTTTGTTACAGACAGTTGCTTAGGACATGGAGGTACTGAAGTGGGCACCCCCTTTCTCCACAGAAAAGCCCTCTTCACCATGGCTGATTTTGGGACTGTCAGCAAAAGAGTCTCTGTAAAAGAGTCCAATGTAGATAGACTTCCTATTTTCATGTCACCCTGTTTACCTGGCCACTGGCTGAGAAGATACCAGCACTCCAGGTGCTGGACACCCCCTTACTAGTTTTCACAAACATATCCAGTATGGTACTTTGAAGAAATGTGCAAACAAGGCCTCTGGCCTTGAGCTGGGCTTCACAGAGATGTCTACTCTTTTAAGATAAGTTACAATTGGGCTTCATGGGGAGGAAAGAAAGGGGAGAAGAAGCTCTCCCCTTCTCAGGTGTTGTCCTTAAAGAGTTAACTTGCCCAGAACAGTGAGAGAAAAAGCTGCTTTTATGTGAACTTCTGCAGACTGTGAACTTCTGAGCCCCTCCTGTTACACACTGGGTATAAAACTCTGAAACTCCCTGAACTCAGGGTTTAGGGGATTGATTGATTACAGCAAAGGCTGTGCCCTCTGAACCTGGCTGCAGCCAAATAAAACTATTTCCTGCTGTCTTCAGTGCCTTGCCTTGTTTGTCCCTATAACAGTACCCTGAAGCAATCTCTGTGAAAGAAGGCCACAGCTCAGAGGTAGGCAGCTCAGTTCCATTGTGATGTTGAGGGGAATTTAATCTATGTACTGAAGGAAAAGGGTCAGGACAAACAGACAGCAGAAGGTCTGGTCAAGCCAGTCTCATTCCCTGGGTGAGTTGGGGTTCATCTGGAGTGCCCATTTTTTCAAAGCTGAAAGCTGTCCTGTCCCTCCCACCAGAGACCTTCACAGCAGTCAACACCAAGGGACAGGGAGACCAAATTGCCTGGGTTCTTCCTTTCTTTGCTTTGTTTTGGGAATTAGAACAATGATCTTCAGCTGAAGGTAGCATGGTCATTGGAATCAGAGATGCTGCATGTGGCCTGAGGTGGCACCATTACTGTCATCACTGGCAGGGAAGAGATGCTGTATGTGGCCTGGGATAACACCATCTGTTTCCTTGCTGGCTGCATGTGACCTGAGGCAACACTGTTTGTGTTATTGCTGGCCAGCACTCAAGCTTCTGAGTGCTGCTTCTGGGGACACATGATCTTCTAAAGGCACAGGAGAGTCTGGCTCCATCCAGAGCTGCTTGCAGCTTTCTGTTACTGGCTCTTGGTGCCTAATCAGCAATGGCCTGAAAGGCAGACTCTTGACACATAGAGCCTGCACCCCACAAGGTACACACAAGTAAAGCCTCTCTTTGAACACTTACTGGTTGTGAATTTGACAAAGTAGCAGTGGCTTGCTACACATGTTATATTTGGTTGTCAGAGAATTAAGTGAAAAACCTTTAAAGGGAGTCTTTCTTTACCCCAGGAAGAGCTTAATTGAATACAATTTCTATACTGTAGAATTTACCCATTCAAAGTGTGGAATTCAATGTGTTTTGTTGTTGTTGTTGTTGTTGTTATTGTTTGCATTGATAGAGTTGTGCCTCTATAGTCATGATCAAATTTTGGAATATTTCCATCATTCCAACTTAATGCCTCCTCTCATTAGCAGTCAATTTCCATCTCTCTCCAACTCTTTGAGCCCTAGGTCCCTCTAGTGTACTTTCTATTGCTATATAATGGGGTTCTTTTAACACTGCTTTTAAACCAATGAAAGAAAATCCAAACCCCAGTGCTAGGAGGCACTGTGAGCACAGGGTGGGTGAGGGGCAGAGTCAGTTTTGCCAGTTGGGTGGGAGCTCCATGTGTGGGTAGTCAGACCTGGACATGGGGCCTGACTCCACTAGCCAGTGTGTGGCTTCCGGGTGAGCTGGCCTCTCTGCATCTATCTTCTTAACAGCAAAGTGGGAATAGTAGTAGCCAATTCAAGGGTTTGTCTTGGGTGTTGTATTGAAGGCTTGTGAAGCACTTGGTGACTGGGTGGAGTGTCACAGGGCTCACTGCATGATCACTGACATGGTCATATCCATTCTGGTCATAATTAAATCTTTATTATATCACAATATCAACCTCATCCTATTGAAGCCACATTTAAAGATAGGTAGTTAGTGTAGTTAGGTAAATTGGGTCTAATATCAAGTTAAATAAAAAATGAAGGCCATGATGAGAATGGAGCCTGGGGAAAGCAGAGCAGCACCTGGGAAATTGAAATGTTAATGTTCCCAAGACCCAGAGCCCATTTTAAAGAAATATTAATGGAGTAGCTCTCAGCAAACAGGGAGATGCTAATCAGAAGCAGCCCCAGGCCCTTCAGGCCCAGATTACTCCTCAGGCCCTTCTGCCCCTCATCTTTTGGGTCTGCCCACCTACATTCTATCACTGCAAGATAACAGAACAAAGGACAGGAATGCTGACAGAAATGCAGGAAAGCTGAAAGAAGACCTTAGCTATAAAAGAGGGAAGAAATCACCCTTCCACAGATTCCTTCTCTTGGGTCCTCTTCTTCCTCTGGGGAGAAGTCTTTTCTGCTGTCCTTAATAAAGCTTCTACTTTCCACTCTAAACTTGCCTCAGTGTGCTTCTCTGGTGTTTTACTTCAGCATTGGGGAAGCAAGGACTCGTCACTGGTAAACAACGATAACACCATCCAGTCTCCCCATTCACGAAGCTCTCTGCTGAATGCATTCTGGTTTGCCCATCCTTCCCCAGCTCTGTAGTTTCACTGAACTTCCCCTGGAGTGACTGGGAGGGTGAACTGTGAAGGTGGCCCAAGAGCACCACAGAGGAAGCCAGGCCATAGTGGGTGGGGAGGAAATGAGGTGGAGGAACAGCGCAGAAAGAGCAGACTCCTTCAAGGGATGGGCAGTGACTGGGGAAGCTCCCAGCAGGATGTCTGCACTTGCCGGGGAATGAAGCACTAAGGGGTTGAGATGGCAGATGCCAGAGAGAGGGGTAAGGGCACAGGACAAGTAGAAGGCAAGGCTCTCCTGGAAATGCATACACATCGGTGTAACAGCAAAATTGTTTTAGACACACAGCTAAGAAAATAAAACATGGCAGTGTCTTATCCTGGCCTTCCTGTGAGCAGAGGTCCAGCCAAGGCCAATGCCACAGTTTCTTAGGAAAGTGGGCCCATCTGTGGGTGATAAACCAGCCTCTACTCAGAGCAAAGCCTGTCCAAGGAAGGGGCATGACCTTTGTCCTTGGAAAGACCCACAGAGCACTCCTAGGCACATACCCACCCTGCTGAGTTGTTTATCTACAAATAACAGAAGAGATCTGCTGCACCAGGTGTCCCTGACTCAGTCAGGCTAGGTGGGGACCCATAGCAACCCCCTAGCAGCCACCAATCAGCATGAGACAGGGAAATACCTGGGATGCCAGATGACCCTCCCAGTAGTTTATGGTGGTTGATAACATGTTGAGAAGCCATGTAGTTCAGCACAAACACCCATCTTGGCTTAAACCAATCAGTTCAAATGAATCCCCCTCTTGTAGTAACCAATCACCCCTACCCAACTTGTTCCCGCCCGTGAATGTGCTAATCATGTTTTAGAGTTGTTATTTGATTTTCCCGCGGTGTGTGATGATTTGTTAAGAGATGCTATGATGTATGTGGGGGTCCCTGCCTTCTCCAAAGAATGTATAAAACTGCTGCAAACCCTGGGCTCAGGGACTCTCAGTGTCACCAGTTACTGTGTGTGCCCTCGGAGGACCGAGCTAGCTCGCAATAAACACTTCTTTGTGTTTACATCGATCTTGGTCTCTGGTGGTCTTTTGGGGGTCCCGAATTCGAGCATAACATATGGTGGCTCGTCCGGGATACCCCTAATAAGCCTACCCAGACACCCCGATCAAGAGGTGATGAAAACCCAGCCGGTAAGTATAGGCATTGCTGATCTGTAAGTTTCTGTTCTCTGGTTGCCAGCAGGTTCTGGTTCTGTGTTGTGTGGTCAGCAAAAGGTCCAGGTGGACGCACCAAAGGGCAGCCTATGGGGTTTGTGGGAGACGTCCCCAGCCCCTTTCTGGGTTCTGAGTGGATTGCCTGTAGTAAAGTATTTTGTGAAGTATTTGGTAAAGTATTTTGTAGCTGATGGATCCGCGGTCCACCTGTGCCTTTAGTTTCTGGGTATCAATCCATGATGCGCTGTGAATTCTGTGGCCACTCTGCGAATTTTGTGTTATGTGTGTTTGTTTCTATTGTCCTGTCTGTCTCCACCCCAACACCCTGGCAAGAGAACTAATCTCCCAATCTGGGGTGGTCAGACCCAATCTGAGGGGGATGCTCCCCCAATCCATTTGTCTGAAGGGAAGGCCCCAGTTGACTTGGGGCCAGCACCCACTTTCGTTTTTTTGACCATCTGAAAAGAGAATCTATTTCTTTGTGTGTCTTTTTGTCTGTGTCTGTGTTAAGTGTGATGGCATTGTTTTACTTTGGACAGATCCAGAGTCCCAAGTTCCGATCTGCCTTAGATGTGTGGAGGTAACTGGCTAAATTTTAGCCTAAGAATGTCCCTGTTTTAAAGAACTTTGATAAACTTTACTCCCCTTTGTTATGTGAGATTAGGGAAGCAACGTTTTCTTTTCTTCCCGTAGTTGGCTTGAGTGCACCCACTATAGAGGGAAATGCCTGCTGGGGATCTAAGAACTTTGATACCTCGCTTTTTCTTTTTATCAAAACCCTGTCCTCATTATTAAATTGGCATTAATTGGCTTCGAGAACAGGAGCCAAACTTTCAGTCACAAATTTTGGCACCCCAGAGGGGACTTTAGAGGAGCCCCCACTCTGCTTTCTTGGGGAAGCCTAGCACTCAAAACAACTGCAAGCAGAGGATTAACTTTTTGAGAGCTGACTACTGGAAAGTTAGGAGATATGCCAGCATGCCTGGGATCAGACCTAACCAAAGGAGTTAATCCTGTAAGTAAAAGGAGGGACTGAGGGACTCCCAGCAGCTGCCGAAGCCTCTTGTGCTTCGGGGAACCTCCCTCATTTCTTCCCTGCACTGTAAGGATTGATCCATCTCTGTCTACTTAAAAAGAAGGGGACACTGAATGCAGTAAAGTCGCCACACCAAAACCCTTGATTTTATACTTCTGGTTGCCCCTATGTGAGAACATCTGGTACACTCGTGGGTAAATCTATGGTGCCACTAATGTAGGAGTCATAATGGGAGTTAGAAACCTGGGGAGATTTTTCTCTTATTTGGTCTGTTTTAAAGGTTATTATAGATTGTTTCTTGGGGATGATCTTAGCTGAATGTGTGTCTAAAAGATGATTTTTTTATTGTAACAATCTGGTATCTGAATGGGTTTTTGAAGCATTGCACAATCTTGCAGTTAAAAGTCGGGTTTAGGTAATTGTTTGGTTTATGATTTCAGATAATCCATGCCAGAGAACTTAAATACTTAGGATGGAAAATTAAAGAACTCTACTTCCAAGTTGGCAAGTAACACCCAATCATTTAGTTTTATTTTTTTCATCAATTTGAACTGGGTAGCCTGGGAAGATTTCACTAGGTGTACCAGTGCATTAATTTGGGCAAGGATAGTAAATTATGATATGGTATCTGTTCCCCTCAGTGTGTAGGATTTAGGAAAGGAAAGTGTTGAATTGGGACATTGGTCTGGCTTATTGAAATGACATTGAATAGCAACAGTCTTAGGAATTTTTAAAGCTTAATTTTGGATATACATGGTAGTGTGTGGTTCTCTTTTGGAATTTTTTTCAGGTGATTTAATGTAACTTAATACTACTTTAGGAACTTCAGAACAAAGGAAGTGGCTTAATGATCCTGAAGGAATTTCTTCTGATGGTAGCTTTTATATTATCAAGTAAGATCCTGTTTTCAGTTTTGTGTGAGCAAGTTTTTCTAATGTAGGAAGATATAAAGGTATGAAATTTTGTGAATTGTATCTTAAACTTGTATCATAATTTTCAACATCCAAACCTGAAAAGTATGACTTAAGGTTAAAATGCCTTAGGCATGAGGCTTCTGCTCAGAATTCCAGTTTTTCCTGTTCCTTCCAGATCTCAGCCAGGACTTAAGTTGAAATGCAAATAGAAGAAGCCTGCAAACTCAGTAGGAGACTGATCTGAGGCCCAAGGGAAAAAAAAGTAAAAGTGAATTTTTACCTGATCTCAAACTAGATTAAACCAAAAAGTAAATTGTATGGTATTTACTAATTACTGGCCAGTCATTTTTTCTAGGACTCTTGCTTTTTCTTAGATTCTGTATTTTTTTGAGCTCATGATTTTGATCCTACAGACCTAGATTAATGTTTTTCTGATCAGTTCTATTTTTGATCAACTGTGGAGTTTTTTAAACATTGCAATGGAGATTTCACCTGAGAAAAGCTACAAGGCCTTTACTATTGTGTTATGTTTGCACACTTGTGTTATGTGTTGTATGTCTGTATGTGTGTATGTCCATATATCATGCAGTGATATGACAATTGGCAGATATATGAGGAGCCTCATGAAATTTAAAAAAATGGATCCAAATATCTTTGATTCATGTGATTTAAATGGTTCAATTTAAATTTGGTAAATAGATGAAAGTAAAGATGTCTTTAAAATTAAACTTATAAGTTTTCTAGGTGTTCAAAAAAACTAATAAATGTTGATGCCTATGAAAGAATCTGCTTAAATTCAGAAATTTACAAGGATTATTTCAAAGTGTGAACAGAAAAGAAGGTTAACAGATGGAAAAGAGAAACTAGAAGGTTCTAGGTATGGATTTAATAGAGGGAAAATGTGTTTCTGGATAAGAGAGTCTATGTGATTATGTAAATAAGAGGGTTTAAGTAAGTGATAAAGAAGGTCTATGTAAGTTGGTTATTTGTGTAAGTTTTTTGAGCAAGTAATCTTAAAGAAATTAAAATTTATACAACTATGGTTAATCAACAACTGTTATTTTTCAATATTGTAATATGTTATTTCTTTAAAAGCTAAACTTGGTTAATATAAAATCGTCAATGTAATTGTGGTGCTATTAATGTGTTCATATCTTCCAGGTATACAAGTCTGTAAGGTAGAAGCTTTAAAAGAACATTATATCAAGCTGGTGTTCTAAAGTTGTATGGTAATTTTGGGCTTAAAAGAAAAACATGTTGGAGATGGTTTTATATCATTTGTGTTCTATAACTGGACTTGTTATCAATAAGATATGTAGAGTTCTATGTTACTTTTTACACTATGATACAATTTAAATGTATTTTTAAGTTATTGAGAGCCTAATCTGTGTAAAGGTTGATATTGTAAAACACAAAAGTACTTTGCTACTTTTCTACAAAAGGTTTAAAGCTTTCAGCCTTTTTTTAATTCATGTTTTAGATGTGATATTATATTGTGTTAGCTAATATTCATGTGAACTTGAGCAACAATTTATGTAGGCTTTGTAAAATGATGTCTAAAAAGCAAAGATCAGCTTCAGAACTATAGTACTTAAGATTTATGAAGAACCCCACCTTACCTGAGATAAGGCTCTGTGTCCCATCTCACAACATGTAAAAATGACTACGAAAGAAGTAGGCCAGATTTCAGTACATTTAAAGTTGTGTCCAAAAGTTGGTTTTTGTCAAGATTACTAGTATCTCAAACAAGGGATTAATGTATAACTCTGTCAAAATTCAAGGTAGCTATTATATGAACTAAATATGTTTTTACTCTTGTTAATTTTATTTTGTAGTTTTCTTATACATGGTCTAAAGATTGCCTGTTAATGTTTTGCAGAGGTACTGATTTAAGAACACACAACCTGGGTTGATTTAAGATAATGAGTTATCACCTACAGGATAGAGATTTAGACATTAAAGCCCAATACTCTTAATATAAGGCTGTTGAAATTTATTTGCTGGATGTTTAAGATTAAGTTTTAAAATTAAAGTTAAATTAAAAACCAATGTTTGACTCTTGCCCTCTGAGTCAATCTGAATCCAGGGAACAGGGGACATCTCTAAAGAGCTTCACAACTCTGGGCTACATAACCTCCGGATCAGGGAGATTAATGAGACCACTGGAGAACAGAAAGACAATCAGTGCATTTGCTATGAAGAGGAGGGTCACTGGAGAAGGGAGACATCCCTGATGCTTCCAAGGGAATCCACATGGTCAAGCAAGGCCTGGACCCATCCTAGCACAAATGGCACTAGCAGAACTGAGAAACTGCTGTACAGTACCCCCAGGACTCCCATGGAAACTCAGCTGACTATTAACAATAGATAGAAACAAAAGTCAGTTTGACTACTTCATCTTAAACACTTAGCAAAGACAGTTAAAACCAAAACACAGCTATTCCTGGGCATTTAAAATAATAATAATAATAATAGTTAAATGTAACTTCTAAGAATAAGTAAACTGGAGGCTACAAAAGAGATTCTTAGGCAGGAATGCCTGATAACTATCAAAAGGAACTGCCAGGAGATCCACCATGGCGGCGGGCGCAGAGAGATCAAGTCTCTGACCTCTTCAGCTGCGTGGGCAAAGGGAGTCTTAAACCATCTAAATGCTGTTTGCTCAGGATCACTAGGCAATGCTGAGCTGACGTGGATCTGGGGCGAACAGTCTGCGCCCCTCAGAACACACACCGAGCCCAGAGTGGCTGAATTCAGGCTCCCGTTCGCCTGCGTCTTGCAAACAAACCGCTGTGACTTAGCGCTAAACGCTCCCGCTGAAACAACTTGTCGGCTCCTCCATGAACCTGTGGAGGTTAATACCAACCGAGCCTTCATAGGCAGTGGCCACAGGATTGAGACGGGGCTTGGGAGAGCCTGTCAGGACCACCCCATTGCATCAGACACCCGGCAAAGGGAACGAACTGTCGCCATTTGCATGGGATATCACCATAGCAGAGAACTGACATCACCAGAATGCAGTGGAGGAGATAACTTCATTGAAACTGGCAGCAGCAGGTGTGTAACCCCCTAGCCCTTCCTCTCCACACAGCGGGGAAACCTCAAGGGCCCCTCCCAGCTCTCCCAAGAGCGCGATAGTCAGACCGAGGGAATCAGGAGTGGTGCAGGACCTGCGGCGCGGGATCCCCGGCTACTGCTCCCACCAGCGCTGACAACTGAGGTCTCTTGCACCAGCTACTGGGGGCGTGGCTACCGGAGGGCAGGCAAAATATGCTGAAGGTTCTCAGCCACATGCTCCACAACCTTAGGGTCTGAGGGAAGGGCAAGCAGGGAGAGTGTGCCCAGTCGTTCAAGAAAATAGGGCTCCCGGGAGCAGCAGACCTGGTGTGTAGCCAGTATTGTGGTGAGCATCACCGGTGAGCGGGGCCTGGCTGGAGGAAAAGTGGGGAAGTGACTAGACACAAGAAAAGGCCCTAGGCACTCAGGATTGGAGACCCGCCCAGTTGGGGAGGAGGAGCTGCTTCACAGTGATTGGTTCCTGCATGTTGAGAGGAGAAGCTTGGCCCGGTGGGCACAGCTCCACCTACTGGAAGAGAAGTTAATTGAACTCTAAGACCGAATTTTTAAATTTTTTTTATATTATTTGCTTATTTATTTATTTGATTTAATTATTTTTTTAAATTTTTTCTTTTTTTATTTTCTATTTTTTCTTTTGTCTTTTCATTTATTTTCAATTTCCTTATTCTGCTTTCCTTGAATTCTACCTGTTTACTCTCATTCTCTTTAGTGACTTCTTCCCTCCCCTTCTAATACCTTTCCTTCCAAGCATCACAACGCTGTTTATGTGTAATTTACTAAATATGTATAGGTAAATGTTCCGAGGCATTATATAGTCCTACCAAATACTACCCTAGCTACCCCCAAATACTCCAGACCATTCTCCTGTTAATATTTCTCATCAATAGAACAACCTTCCAAGGTTGCCAAGAGATACCAACCTCAATACCATCACATCATTCGACCTAAATATAAGTCCCAAGACCAGACCACTATATGCCATCAGAATCCATACACAGTTTAGGAAACGAATGAATCTGCATTAAAGTGCAACAACACTCATCATCTCTAGTCATAGTCTCCCATCACAAAAGAGAGACCCCAGAGACACACAAAACCAAATAAATTTATAGGAGTAAACAATAACTCAGCAGTCAAACAGAACAAGAAGTAACATGAGCAGCATGAAAAAGCAAGGAAGAAAAGGAGTACAAACAATGCAGGACAGCCTAAATATACAGGAGGACCTAGAGGCATCAGAAA
>NW_026000108.1:121163-131708 GCF_001458135.2 Marmota marmota marmota
GCCAATTTGGAAAGCAGTATGGAGATTCCTGGGAAAGCTGGGAATGGAACCACCATTTGACCCAGCTATTCCCCTTCTTGGACTATTCCCTAAGGACCTTAAAAGAGTGTACTATAGGGATACTGCTACAACGATGTTCATAGCAGCACAATTCACAATACCTAGACTGTGGAACCAACCTAGATGCCCTTCAATAGATGAATGGATAAAAACAATGTGGCATTTATAAACAATGGAGTACTACTCAGCACTAAAAAATGACAAAATCATGGCATTTGCAGGGAAATGGATGGCACTAGAGCAGATTATGCTAAGTGAAGATAGCCAATCCCTAAAAAACAAATGCCAAATGGCATCTTTGATATAAGTAGAGCAACTAAGAACAGAGCAGGGAGGAAGAGCATGAGAAGAAGATCACCATTAAACAGGGATGAGAGGGGGGAGGGAAAGGGAGGGAGAAGAGAAATTGCATGGTAAAGGAAGGAGACCCTCATTGTTATACAAAATTACATATAAGAGGAAGTGAGGGAAAAGGGGAAAAAACAAGAGAGAGAAATGAATTACAGTAGATGGGGTAGAGAGAGAAGATGTGAGGGGAGGGGAGTGGAGGGGAGGGGGGATAGTAGAGGATAGGAAAGACAGCAGAATACAATATACACTAGTATGGCAGTATGTAAAAAAGTGGATGTGTAACCAATGTGATTCTGCAATATGTATACGGGGTAAAAATGGGAGTTCATAATCCGCTTGAATCAAATGTATGAAATATGATATGTCAAGAGTTTTGTAATGTTTTGAACAACTAATAATAAAAAATTATTTAAAAAAGGAACTGCCAGAGTAGTTTTTAGTTTAAAGCCTACAGCTATTTCTAACCTACACAGGTAGGCTTAGTGTTTGCTAGTATTATTATCCAGCCCTAGGTAACAGAATTAAAGGTTTCTCTATGAGATACAGAGATCATACTAGTAAAAGGATTTTGCAAGATCAGATGACAGTAAATTATTAAACTGTATCTTAAGGGGAAGGACATCTGTAACCCTAAAAGTGAAATGTTATGTGTACAGTCCTGACAACTGGGGATGTTAAAGCCTGGTGAGGGAACTTCTGTGCAGTGACATGTTCCAGCTGCTGCAACATTTATTCAGTACTCATGTTTTTTGTTTCTCTCATAGAAGCACCCATCCCCAGATGACAACCTGTTTTTCCCCAACCAGACTTCAAATAGAACTGACTTCTAAAAGGGAACTCATGTCCCTCATGTCGTCATCCCCATGTCGTCCCCCATGTCGTCCCCCACATAGTCAAGCCCCCTCATGTTTGACACCCCTTTTCAGCTCTGAAGCAGCCAGAATGAGCCGTAACCCCTTCTCCTTACAGCAATGAAGAGTTTCTAAAATTAGGGGGGAATGAAGCCAGAAATAAATAGACAGTGTAGATAGGTAAATTGAGTCAGGTTGGATCTAGGAAGCCAATTTTGAGTGAGTCTGGGAAGTTGAAGACTGTCCCCTGAGAATTACTGCTTACCAAGATGTAGAGCCTGCCCAAATAGGCCCCCAACTGAGAGAACCATGATTGGTTCCCAAGTTTCCAGACAAAGAGGGGAATGAAAAACCAGCCTCTACCTCAGAGCAAAGCCTGTCCAAGGAAGGGACATGGCCTTTGTCCTTGGAAAGACCCACAGAGCACTCCTAGGCACATTCCCACCCTGCTAAGTTGTTTATCTACAAATAACAGGAGAGATCTGCTGTACCAGGTGTCCCTGACTCAATAAGGCGAGGTGTGGATCCATAGCAACCCCCTAGCAGCCACCAATCAGCATGAGACAAGGAAATACCTGGGATGCCAGATGACCCTCCCAGTACTTTATGGTGGTTGATAACGTGTTGGGAAACCATGTAGTTCAGCACAAACACCCCTCTTGGCTTAAACCAATCAGTTCAAATGAATCCCCCTCTTGTAGTAACCAATCACCCCTACCCAACTTGTTCCTGCCCGTGAATGTGCTAATCATGTTTTCAAGTTGTTATTTGATTTTCCCACGGTGTGTGATGATTTGTTAAGAGATGCTATGATGTATATGGGGGTCCCTGCCTTCTCCAAAGAATGTATAAAACTGCAGCAAACCCTGGGCTCGGGGCCTCTCAGTGTCACCAGTTGCTGTGTGTGCATGCGGAGGACCGAGCTAGCTCGCAATAAACACCTCTTTGTGTTTAAATGAATCTTGGTCTCTGGTGGTCTTTTGGGGGTTCCGAATTCGAGCATAACACCGCCAGTGAATGTGCTAATCATGTTTTAGAGTTGTTTTATGTTTTTCCCATTTTGTGTGATGATTTGCTATGATGTATGTGAAGTCCCTGCCTTCCCCAAAGAGTGTATAAAACTGCTGCAAACCCTGGGCTCAGGGCCTCTCAGCGTCACCAGTTGCTGTGTTTGCAAGGAGGACCAAGCCATCTTATAATAAACACCTCTTTGCTGCTTACGTCGATCTTGGACTCTGGTGGTCTTTTGGGGGTCCCGGATTCGAGCATAACATAGGCTGTGGATGCATAGTCCCACAGGACCTGCCGGGGCCCTCATGAAACATGTGTCAGAACTGCTGAGCTAGGGAAAGGCAAGCATCTCATTACTGTCTTGCTTTTCCCAGGTCACAGGCACTCAGTCAGATCAAGTCCTTTGCCTTTCCAGCATGAGGGATAGTGAATGCCACATGGTTCCCAAGGGTGTCCCACAGAAGGCTTCTAGAAAGCCCAAAGCTGGAAACAAAGCCTGAGCCTCTTCCCATCAAGCCTGCCTGGGCCTGGGTTGAAGAACAGAGCTGAGATTCTATAGCAGTGGACAGAGATGTCCCCCTGAGGATCCATTGCCACTCAACAGCAGGAACTGTCTCAAGCACTTAATATGACTCCAGGCTCAGCCCACCTTGCACTGCAAGTGAGAAAATGGGCACAGAACACACTCAACCTGATGCACACAGCTGTTGTGTAGCCATTTCGGGAGTCAAGACCACCAAAGAAGCTCCTAAGCAAGCTCTACAGAGCTTGAGAGACCATACCGTGGTAGTGGGCAGGACCTATGTGTGACAGAGGGTGGCCACCATTCCCTTGTCCCTCTTGCTCTCTCCATTCTGCAGCCATGAATGACCTGCACAGACCCTGGGTAGAATTTACTTCTCTTCAGAGAGTGTGGTGAGAAACGGGAGTGCAGCCTGCTCCCCCTGGGCCCCAGGCCAGCGGGTGAGCTGGGGGGCCCAGGGACAGGACACGGCCTCTCCTGCAGATTCCAGGATCTCCTGCTGCGAGTGTCCACTGGCTGGCCCTGGCTGTGAAGGACCAGTGAGCCTGCCATCCAGGATGGATGACCTGATGGTCGTGGCGACCTGCCAGGTCTCCTGGCTCAATCCTGCCCAAGCCAGCTGAAGCCACCACTGGGAGGCTGGCAGGTAGAGGTAGTAAAATATCACTTTGTAAATATCTTTTTGCTAAAATTCATATGAAATAGTCTTTTGGGAATGGAACTATTAAACCACCTCTGTGAGCAGTATAGTACTGTCTGTATTTGCTCAGTGATGTGGAGGAGGTGGGAGGGAAGCAATTGCAAAAGGTTAGTGTGTTCAAATTTGGACATTTTCAGACATCAGTTTTCTATGTTTTGTGCATTTTGTTTTTGATGTGTATATAGTGTATATAATGGACAAATAAGTCCCAATTTTGCAACATCTAGTTTCTAGTTGTTAAAGAGGTTGCCAGTGTATGACCAAGTAGTAAAATTAGGACATTTTGTACATTTTTTTGTTGAAATTCATAGGAAAGCTTGTCCTCTGTAAAAAGACTTTTGGATATGGATTTGTTCGACCATCTCTAAGTGTTACATATGCCTGTACTTATCCACTGGACTGAAAATAGAAGAAAATGAGGAGGAAAAAGTTCAAGAACAAAATGGTCATATTAGAAGATACCTCATATTTAACCATTGCTACATGTGCAATTTTATTTACCAGTGGTGTGTGAATAGTGGACAGGGTCTTATGTGGAATATCTAGTCCTTCTATATATTTAGAAGTGCTTGATATATTTAAAAGTAAAAGTAGTAGAATTGAAACTTTTTGTAAATAGCTTTTAAAAACTGATGAGAAATATTGTGTTTGGAATTGTTAAACCATCTCTTAACAGAAAAAAAAAAAGAATTTACTTCTCTTAAGACCTCTTGAGATCTTGTCTGACTTCTTCCCCTGAATAAAACAAAGCCCCAAAGAGGCCAAGCTTTCTGACTCGGGTTAAGTTGGATCTAGTTCTACTGCTCACTTATTCTCCACAGGAGTCACCTCTAAAGTGCCTGCAAGAAAGCTGCCTTGAATGCAGAAAGCACTCAGACATTCAAATATGCCTCTTACCACCTTTTAAAATTATAGCTATGGCTGCATTTTTTACTATGAACCATTCACAAGAACCTACTTCCAGGTGAGGTGTGCTGTAAATGGAAGAGGCACATCAAACTTGAATATTCAGTGCATAAAAAGCAAAACAACTCATTAGTATTTCTTATATTAATTACATATTCAAATGATACCATTTGGGATATTAAAGCTAAATAAAATATATTATCAATATTAACTTTATCTATTTATTTTCTACTTTTCCACTGTGGATATTAGAAATTTTTAAATTGCACACATGGCTTACATGATGGGGCTGTTGGATAGGTCCACCTCTGCTTCCATTCCTAGCCTGATTCTCATTTCCCAGCCACAGTGCTCCCAGAATCAGCCTGGCTCTGACATGCTCCAAGGCACTCCAGCCTTGGGATCCATGCAGCTGCCTCTCCTCTGCCTGGGATAACCCCTGGGGCCCCCACATTTTCCCTCCTGACCTCAGAGGAAGCCCCTCTCCAGCATTCCTGCTGCCTTCATCCTGTTTTATTTTACTTTGGAGCACTTAAACTGATACTGCACCCTCATATTACAGGGACAATAAATAGACAGATGAATGTGATGAGGTTTTGTTTTCTTGTAAAAATGTTTGGATGATGCCCAATCCAAAAAAAGAAAAACAAATTGCCACCTCAATGGTCCATGTTGTCCTTTGGTGGTGACCTTTCAGACCTACCTTGGCTTCCTCCCCACCTGCATGGATCCTTCAGTGAGGCCGAGGAGCAGCGGTGGCTTCAGATCTTCACAAGGCTCTTCTCTGGGCAGGGATGCTGACAGGTGCTGAGGTGTCTCTCAGCCTCTGCTCTTTGCTTCAGTGACAGGAGAGGGCAGCAGAGTCTTGCCTGTGCAGCATTCTGAGCCAAGAAGACTGGTGAGTGCAGGGTAAAGCAGGTCCCTTTCCAGGGAGAAAGAGCTCAGGAGCCCCAATGTGTCTAGAGTAGGACTCACAGCATGGCATGTTACTTACATCTAATCACATGATTTTTTTTAAAGTCCTTTTTTTAAAGAGGGAGAGGGAGAGAGAGAGAGAGAGAGAGAGAGAGAGAGAGAGAGAGAGAATTTTTTTAATATTTATTTTTTTTCAGTTCTTGGCGGACACAACATCTTTGTTTGTATGTGGTGCTGAGGATCGGACCCAGGCTGCACGCATGCCAGGCGAGCGCACTACCACTTGAGCCACATCCCCAGCCCTAATCACATGAATTTTGAACATCACTTCTGAAGAAGGGGATTTGTGTCTTTGGACCTTAGAGCATTATAGCAACCTTGCTATAATGTCATTTTATGGTGATTGTTTACATTCCCAATTTCTGTGTTATGTATTCATTATTGAAGGTTTTTTTTCTTTTTATCATTTTATTTGTAAGGACTATAGGGCTGGTGTAAGCCCATATTGATGGGTAGGTGTTTATTAGGTCTACACTTGTATCTCACTGACAGGAGTGTAGACTACCTTGCTGTGCTGGATAATTCCTGCGTTTCTGTTAAGATGACCCTGAAGAACAGACAGTCTGACCTCTACCCTTGCACAGGACCCTGAGATAAGGAACTACCTCATCCTGTTGCCATGGCAGCACCAAGCACATCAGCAACAGATGGCAAGTGAACAACAGGCCATGGGAGTGAGGCTGGTGTGATGCTTGCAGGACTTCCAGCCATACCAGCTGGACATGCAGATGTTCTTCCTAAAACATAAGGGAAGGTCCAATTCCCCAGAAATGATGTTCAAAATCCAGTAGGTAGTGGGGATTCTTGCAAGGAATTACTGTCTTGGTCCATTAGCAACTTTAAAAAAATCTAGTAAGAAACTCTGGTAGATCAGCAGCATAGGGTAATTAATCTACTGCATTTTTAAAGCTTTCAATACATTTACAAATGGGACTGAAGTTGTTTCCTCATCTACTTGTTTCCCAGGCAATACAGTGGTTCAGGGAATCTGCCTTTGACCTTGATGTGACTTTGGCATGTTGGCCAGGCAAGGCAGCTAGTGCCTGGACCTCCCTCCACCAACCAGGCTTAGGACATGCCTCAGAAGGAGTTTGGATGGTCACTGAATTTCCCCTCAAAGTCTCCTACTGTTTTGACACCCACTACTCACTCGGGCATCTGCTAGCATGCTTGAGCTGCTTCTGGTGAGATTATGTCCTCTAGAAATTCTGCTTAGGAAAATCAGCCCCCAAATCCTTTGGGCCAGAGGCAAGAGACTTGCTTTGTGAAGCCATAACCACAGTTACCACACTGGCAGCTGCTGGAAGATTCCTTTGCTGTTTATGGCCACATGTACAAGTCTCAGGCTGGATTGCTCAGGCTTTGTTTGAATTCAGTACTTAACTTTGAATTCTAGGTATTTAAAATTCCCACTCAGTCTCAGGCACATAACCTTAGGAAATTGAAGATAGTGTTGGGTATGTCTTTCAGATATAAAACAGGATTAAAGAGCTTCATTCTGTTGAAGTTATTTACCACTGGAGATTCTGAATATAACTCTATTCCTAAAGACAGTGAAGTTTAAGGCAGCCATATGAAGAATAGAAAAGACCTCTATTATTACTTACATGGAATATTGAGAAAAAGATGAACAAAAGGAAAAGAATTACAAGAAAAACATAACATGGGTGTAGGATAGACATCAATTTTTTTTAGAGAGAGAGAGAGAGTTTTTTAATATTTATTTGTTAGTTTTCGGTGGACACAACATCTTTATTTTATTTTTATGTGGTGCTGAGGATCGAACCCAGCGCCCTGTGCATGCCAGGCGAGCGTGCTACCACTTGAGCCACATCCCCA
This sequence comes from Marmota marmota marmota, assembly GCF_001458135.2. Lineage (NCBI taxonomy): Eukaryota > Metazoa > Chordata > Mammalia > Rodentia > Sciuridae > Marmota > Marmota marmota. Next base: position 128,380 of record NW_026000108.1, read on the forward strand.
GCCCCTAGACATCACTTTTTTTTAAAGAGAGAGAGAGAGAATTTTAATATTTTTTTTTTAACTTTCAGTGGACACAATGTCTTCTGTTTGTATGTGGTGCTGAGGATTGAACCCGGGCTGCATGCATGCCAGGCAAGCGCGCTACCGCTTCAGCCACATCCCCAGCCCTAGAATCATTTTTTGAATGTATGCAGATATTGTCAAGGGAAATTTTTATTTTCACTTATAACAATCCTATCAATACTTATACACCAACAAATTTGTATCCAGAAACGCAACCAAGATTAAGGAAGAGGGAAAAGGGCTTTGCACTGTGAATCTGTACTCAAAGGAAGAAAGACCTGAATAGTGATTTGCACTCTTTTGATAGACACACTCACGAACTGTACAAGACACTGGAAGTGCATGTTTGATTAAAAATGGAACCAGCCCTCCTTTGTACTGAGCATGGTTCTATGCACTATGGATATTTCTGGGGTGCAGGACTCTCTCCCCCAACCTCTGGCACCTTGGCATTTGAGAAGCACCAGAAGCAGAGATCACTCTGGCTTCTTCCTGCTGCTCTCCCCTTTTAGTAATGAGGGTGCCCAAGGAATCAAACATGTGCTCAGAAGCAGGCAAACTTCACTTTTGTAGAAGGGTGTGCTACCAAGAAAGTCTGGCCAGCAGGCACACGTGGGCAGGCAGCCCACTGATTCTATCCCTAAGGCAGCACTGCCCCTCACTCAGATAGGAGGAACTGGGGGTTCCAATCTACGTGACTGGCTAATTTTAAAATGGGGTGGGCAAAGGGAAGGGCTGTAGGTCAAGTGACTAGACCGGACACAGGTTGGGGAGCTCAGGATGGACATGAGGGGAGGCATTTGGGCCATCCTCTGGAGACTGGATCCAGGAAGTTAGATAGACTACAGGATGCCTTTCTTACATCCCATTTTTACATTTAAGGTTAAACACTATATTCTGAAAATGGACCAACAGACTTTCTATTTTGCACACCCTGAAGCAGTCATAAAAGAACCCTTCCTCTAAGGCAGGCCATACGACTATCATTCCAACAGTTCTCTCTCTACTTGGAAGAAAGGCCCTAAGACAGAAGGTCCAGAGGAGTGTTGCAAATAGGACTTGCAGAGTCCCCAGTTTCCTCCCATCAGATCAGACCCCCTTGCCCAGTTATGCTTCTCCACAAGGGTTCATTTCAGCAAACTGAGCATAAGCATGTGGCTTCCCTGAGTCCCAGGTCCTCTTCTGAAGGCCCCTATGTCAGATTTACATTAAAAGGCTGGAGATATAGCTCAGTGGAGGAGCACTTGCGTAGCATGAGTGAGGCTCTGAGTTCAATCCCCAGTACCCCAAAATGATGAAACAGAACAAAAACCTAAAACATTCATATTAAATTCATTTGCATGCTTTTCTCTTGCAGATGTGATGTTGCTTTGTGGTAGGGTCTCAGCCAAAGTCCTGGTAGTAGGCATGGATAAGACTGGTTCTTCTCTCCTATGCTACAAAGACAAACACAAAGGAGAAAAGCAGCCTGCCTCCTAGTGGAATACCTTGGCTGGCAAGAAGTGACAAAATAACCCAGCACGTTTATTTGGCACATAATTCCAGTGCTATGCAAGGCATGCAAAAGCCACAGTGCAGGCCTAGGGTTGCAGGAATGCATAAGGAGGAAACAACTTCCAAAAAGACCGTACACAACTGCCTCTCCACATGGGTTGGAGCTGAAAATAAATCAGCATAGCAACCCATAAACACAAAGTCTAGGCACTTTGCTCTGTAAGTTCATCTTGGGTTCTAGTAAGGCTATTTCTTTATAATGACAGCCCCAACCATTTAGTTTTCATGGTTATTTGAAATTCCACTTTATTGAGTCATGAGTCTCTCTCATGAACAGGGTGCTCCCCCTTACTCATTTTCTTGGTATCCCCACAGCATCTAACATGGGGTTGGCACTCAACAAATGTTTTTGAGCTATATAATGGGTGAGTATATTCTAATGGGGCAGATGAAGTGGCAGAAAGCAGGTTGTTCATTGCTAGGTAATGAACAAAAACAAGGGAAGTCAGTTAGACCTCTTAAAATGTCCCCTCCAGCACTGCAAAGTGGCACAGTTCTGAGTATGAAAACGCTCACAGACTGTTTTTGGAAGAAAGTATACATCACCCAACCAAACAGAGAATTCTGTTTAATAGGAGAAGAACTTAGTATTTGTTCAAGATATTTTCTTTTGGGGGGGGAGGGGGTACCAAGGATTGAACTCAGAGGCACCGACCACTGAGCCACATCCTCAGCCCTTTTTTGCATTTTATTTAGAGACAGGGTCTCACTGAGTTGCTTAGTGCCTCACCATTGCTGAGGCTGGCTTTAAACTTGTTATCAGCTTCAGATCCATCAAGATAGATGAGTAGAAAAACAAACAATATGAAAAAACAAAGGAAGAAACCATTTAGAACAATACAGAATACCTCAACAACAGACTCCATCTACACCACAGTGGAGAAAATGTGAGAGATGAAATTTGGAAACTTTATGGTTAAAGTGATGTATGAGTTGAACAATGACATAAAATGTAAAATGAGAGAGAAAATACAAGAAATAAGATATTTCAATAAATAGAGATTCAGAAGAAGAGTCAGTCAGAAATCCCCCCAAAAAGGAATCAATAAACCAAATTAAAAATCAATTTTTAGGGCTGAGGATATAGCTCAGTTGGTAGAGGGCTTGCCTTGCATGCACAAGACCCTAGCTTTGATCCCCAGCACCTGCCCATCCCCCCCAAAAATCCAATGAAAAGAATGACCAACCGACTGGATCACTTGAAACAGATATTCAGGCCTCAAAGACAAACTACCTCATCTTTTTAAAAATTACTTTTTAGTTGCAGATGAACACAATACTTTCATTTTATTATGTGGTACTGAGGTTTAAACCCAGTGAGTTACATGTACCAGGCAAAAGCTCTACCACTAAGTCACAACCCCAGGCCCAAGTATATAATATTGAAAAGAAAAATTGAAATTACTTTACATTTATTGTTCTTGTATCCAGAAAACATGGTGCAGTATTTTTATTGTAAAAGTTCTATAGATTTCTACACAGAAAACCATATTTTCTACTAAGATAGTTTCACTTCTTAACTTTTCAACTAGATGTCATTTATTAGTTATTGATTTTTTGATTATTGGTTCACTCTCTTATTATACATATCTTTAGATTTTCAATTTTTAATGTTAGTTTAAGTCAGATTGTTTTTAGGAATTGGTCCACATCATCTAGTTTATCTTATTTTTTACATACAGTTGTTATAGTATTCTGAGAAAATCCTTTTT
>NW_026000108.1:131730-150455 GCF_001458135.2 Marmota marmota marmota
TTTTAATTCTGAATTGATGCCCCAAGTGTTATTTCTGACTCTGGTAATTTCAATCTTCTTTGTCTGTCTGTCTGCCTCTCCTCTCTCTCTTTTGCCCTCTCTGATTAGATTTAATGGTCAGTTTTGTTAATCTTTTTAAGGAAAATGAAATTCATTTTATGTTCACTGGTTCTTTTATTTCAGTTCTGCTATGTTTGTATTTAATTTTTTTTCTACTTAACACATAAATTTAGATACATTTTTAGTAAAAATTACAAATGTCAGAAGAATGTCAGTTTTGTCACAATGTATGTTGTGTGACGTTTACATCATCATTCCATCCATCTTTTGGTTCTTATTTTTGTGTTTCACTCTCATTCCTGACCTTTATGTGATTTTGAATATAAAGTGAATTCCTTGTACACAGCTTGATCTTTTTTATGCAGTACTAGCTATTAAACCCATGTGTTCTTTTCAACTGAAGTATGTTGTCAGCCCTTTTTATTTTTAAAAAAATATTTATTTTTTTTTAGTTTTTTTAGGTGGACACAATATCTTTATTTTATTTGTATGTGGTGCTGAGAATTGAACCCAGTGACTCACACATGCTAGGTGAGCGTGTTACCACTTGAACCACATCCCCAGCTCCCCTTTTTATTTTTTGAATAGGATATTGACAAGTTGCTGAGGCTGGCCTCCAACTGCCATCCTCCTATCCCAGTCTCCTTAGTTTATTATTTTTCATGTTCATATTTATTTTTAGTGTCTTCCTTAAAATTGGAGAGTTGGATTTATTTTCATTTAAAGCAATATTTCTGGTATTTTGCTGTTCATTTTCTTTATGCTCTATGCTTTGTGTTGCATCGTTGCAGTTTTTTTCTCATGTTAGAATATGGTTTTGTTTTTCTTAGTTTTAATTAATATTCTAACCTTACAAAATGAATTTGCATTTTTATCTACAAGATTACAAAATTCTGCTTCTTTACAGCCATGTCTCTCAACTCTGATCCATAGTTTCATGACAGGCTATTTTTATAAAATGTTTATGTGCACAATGGTTTGAATGGAGTTTAGCCCACAAGGGTTTATTATGCATTGCATACTTAGCTCTTAATGTGGTAGTGTTGAGCTGATTGAATCTTTAAGTAGGGAGAGGTGGAGTCTAGTGCATGATTATTAAGTCATTGGGCCATCACACTCAGAAGAGACTAATTCTAGTGTCTTGCAGTGAGTTCTTGAAAAAGTAAGATTATGACAAGTCAAGACTATCTCTAACTTCTACCTGCCTATGTCATTTTCCCCATCCCACATACTCATGCCATGATGTCATCCACCATATTATAATGCAGAAAACTGGGTACCAATTAGAAATCAAATTGATGGGACCCTAGATATTGGTCTTCCAGTCCCAAAATTGTGAGTTAAATAAGTCTTGTTTTCCTGGTACAGTGCCCAGTACTTTTTTTTTCTTTTAGAGAGAGAGAGAGAGAGAATTTTTAATATTTATTTTTTAGTTCTCGGTGGACACACATCTTTATTTTATTTTTATGTGGTGCTGAGGATCCAGGCGCGCATGCCAAGTGAGCGTACTACCACTTTAGCCACATCCCCAGCTCCGCGCAGTACTTTTTATAGCATCAGGAAATGAGATAATATGTGCTGTTCAACATAAATTGGTAAGTATTGCTTTTGCATTTATACTTTCAAATAAAATAGAATATAGAAGTCACAAGTTCAAAATGCTGTTGTACTATTTTCTTTATTTATCTACTTAGCTCTCTTTAATATCACTTCTTATTATTTTATGGTATTGTCTTTTACCATCCCATTTAAGTTTAGTGAGTTATTTGGCATTTCGTGTAGTACTTGTTTACCGAAAAGAAAAAAAAGCTTCTCATTTTTTTATACCTTTATTTATTTATTTAATTTTTGTGGTACTGAGGATCAAAACCAGGGCCTCACACATGCTAGGTAAGTACTCTACCACTGAGCCACAACCCCAGCCCCAAGCTTCTCATTTTTTATTACATGAGAGCATATAGATTTTTCCTTTTCTTTCTTTTTGATGCTGGTGACTGTATTCATTGTGCCACCCCCATGGCGTGCGTTACCTATTTTCCCTCCATTTCCAGTGCATAGACTGCCTGCATCCTAATGATTACTAGCCATTTTGGTTATCATATCTGCTGTCATGCTATTACAGATTTTGTGTTTCACTGACTAATGTTACATGGCAAGAGCCCCAGAGCATAAAAGCAATGATTCTTGAAATACACATAAGAGCATCTGTAAAAGCCATTAATTCACATCATCTTAAGAAGATGAGCACAATAGTACATTTTAGATAGCAAAACTACATTCACTGATATTTTATTAATTATTTTTATTATTATTAATTGTTATTAGTTACTGTCAACATTTTACTGTGCCTCATTTTTTAATTAACCTTATTGTAGGTATGTGCACATAGGAGAAAGCAGTTGTCTTCATCAGCTTTTTCACTGCTGCAACTAAAAGAGCCAAAAAGAACAATGGCAAAAGAGGAAAAGTTTATTTGGGAGCTCACAGTTTCAGAGGGCTCAGTCTATAGAAGTCTGGCTCCATTCCTCCAGGGATCAAGGTGAGGAAGAACATCATGATAGAAGAGTGGGGTGGAAGGAAGTGTCTCATTCCATAATCAGGAAGCAGAGAGATTCTACTCTCCAGATATAAAATATATACCCCAAAGCCATGCCCCCAGAGACCCACCTCTTCCAGTCATACCCAGTCAGTTACCACTCAGGCAATACAATCACAGAGTTAATTCACTGATTGGGTTAAGAATCTTATAACCCAATTATTTCTCATCTACACCTTGTATTGTCTCATAAAAGAGCTTTCAGGGGACACCTCACATCCAAACCAGAACAGTAGTCTATATTTTTAGGTACTATCAGCAATCTCAGGCATTCGCAGGTGATCAAGAAATATGTTTCTCACAGACGAATTGGGGGTACCGTGTAATTTTTTTCATTTTGATTTCATTTAGTTTGATACCAGAGAAGAAAACTTCTGATCAGTTAATAGTAGAAATAACAATTATGCCAAATGTTATAAATATACAGGATAAAGTGTAATTGTGAGATTTTGTATGTAGATAGCACTGATATATGAAACTGCTCCACAAGTAAAGAAAGACACTAGCCCTTTATAGGATATTGGGGTGAGATAGAATATGGCCTATTTTATCTGAATTCTTCTGGTTTATCAAGATGACTCTGGAGAAGTCCTTATCACTCCCAGGGGCAATCTGACTTCCCTGAGATGATGGTTTGTGCTTTTGAGGTAGCCTCAGTTCCTGTTGTGAGGTAATTTCTCCCACTTGGGGGAGTAATCACATCATGGAGTCATTTTCGTGAACTGCTTTGGTTTCTGGAATTCAAAGTGACTGAGCATTAATGGCAGTGAATGAGAATTCTTGGCATCTCTTCAGGGGTTCTGGAAAAAAGGTATTATGTTGTAAAATGCCGCGTCCGGCCAAGGGAGCCGAGTCCGGCGAGGGACGGCGAGGTTAAAAGACACACAGGACACCAAGGTTCTTCATCCAGGAGTCAATACTCTTTATTGCTAACACACCTTTTTTATACCCCAAGCAGCAGAAGTGGAAAACTACCCAAAAGCAGGAGGGAGGGGGGAGAAATTTAGTTTCAACATCTATTATTGTCAGGTACCGAAACCTCCCTTAACAATAAGTCCATCAGACCAGAAAAGGTCAAGGCATTCCCGTGGGATACATATGTCTCAGACGGACAAGCAGGAACAGAAAAACCGCAAGTTCGCCATGGCCTTGTGAGCTGGCCACACTGGCATGCAGAACAAACTAGTGGAGGTAGGGCTCCAGGGGCCAGGGTGGACCTGCTGCCAACAGTAAAAGATTGTAGTTGAATATCCCTGAAACTTTTGAAAGCATATTATTCATCTTTCCCAGGCATCCTAAGTCTCAAAGGGTGACACAGTATGTAAATTCAGGGCCACCCAAGCTTGCACTAGGATTTTGGAATAGCACTCCTTAAATGAGTAACATGCTTGTAAAGCAGAGCTGACCAAGAACCCAACCAAAATGTAAAAAATACAGAACATAAAGACAGAGATGGCATGTTTTACCTTTCTTTTATTTACACTGAAGCCATCTACAGACCCATGTGATAAGTCAGCATATTTTAGTAAAGACAGTCTCTCTTAACTTCCTGTTATAATCTGTGGCTCAGATTCACTTAAAATTTTGTGAGAGGTTTAGTGTGTAATAGGTCATAATGTAAGGCCTTGAAAGTGCATCTGTCCTTTGCTTTTGGTGCTCTTTGACTGAGTCAGGGTAATCCTGTTTCAGTCTATGCAGTTCTTAGAGAATAGTCTAATGCCAGCCATCATATTTGGAAAGATTTTAACCACCATATATTCACAAAAACTCTCTATACTTTTGACTGAAGTAGTAATTGAAGATTTAGAAATCTGGGCTGATTATTATGTTCCTATGTTTCCTATACCTGTCTTCATTTCTCAGTAGATACAAAAAGGAGAAATAATTTAAATGTAATTTATGGGGATAAAAGTCTTTAAGTAATTTGAAATTTAATCACACTTTATAAATTAATTAAAAGAAATGTCCCACTATTTACCAAACAGTATCTCTTTTTTCTGTTACTTACAAACTGTCATAAAATGTAATTGAACACAGGTATAATTGATGGCAGGTAGGGTGTGACTGGGAGAGGGGGGTCCCTGGGGGCATGTTTTTGGGGTACATATTTTGTATCTGGAGAGTGAATTGGAAAAAAAAAACAGTCACTGTTATATGGTAACAACATTCATCAACAATCTGAATAAAGTATTTGAAATATAGTTGTAAAGTCTTCAGAAACATACAGAATAAAATGGCTAGGGATGTGATTCAGTGGTAGACCATTTGTCTAGTGTGCTACAAGCCTGAGTTTAATCTCCACCACCATCACATCAATGAAAAATACAGATTAAAAATTCTCATTAATCTGGGCTGGGGATGTGGCTCAAGCGGTAACGTGCTCACCTGGTATGCATGGGGCGCTGGGTTCGATCCTCAGCACCACATAAAAATAAAATAAAGATGTTGTATCCACCAAAAACTGAAAAATAAACATTAAAAAATTCTCTCTCTCTCTCTCTCTCTCTCTCTCTCTCTCTCCTCTCCTCTTCTCTCTCTCTCTCTCTCTCTTTAAAAATCTCATTAATCTGTCCTTCAACTTTGATATAATTAGCCAGAGGAAATTTATACTTTTATCAAGGTTTCAAGACTTGAGCGTATTTATTAATTTTTTGATTCATAATAAATATCTTCTCAGTGATAATGTCTGTACTATGCTGATATCTAAGGAGTTCCTTATTTCTATCACATCAACTACTAATGTCCGGTAAATTTTGAGCAACTATTCAAAAGTATTGCACACTCTATAAATTCAAATATTCTCTCTGATAATTACTCATATTCAGAAATGTATGGAGCATTGTGATTTTGCTCTACTTCCCACATATCAACATTTTCCTCAGTAATAAATATTTTCTTGATATGTAAGGCATGCATGTTACAGAGTTTTCTGCAGACATTTTATGTATTTGGTTTTTAGGTAGTACTTTTTTTTTAGGTTTGAGTAAAGCACTGATATGTTCTTGACACGTACAGGGCTTATTTTGAATACTAAATCTGTGCAGATTTGTAAGTTGGGAGCATTCATTAAAAGCTTTGTCACATTTTTTACATCTGTGGGGCAATTACTGCTATATTTTTGATATTTTAGAAAAGTTGAGTTTTGATTAAAAACTTTCAATATTTTTATTTTGCAATTGTATGTTTTCTTTCCAGTTTGAATTCTCTGATGATTGTAGAGAATCAGATGTGACTGCATTACTATTACTGTCCTTGATGGAGTCTGCCTGCAAACAGGATATTCTGTCAAGGTATAGATAGGTAACAGTGGACATGCTTGAAAACGAGGTGTCTGCTGTCCTTGGGAGGGCCTACTCGCAAATGAGAGGCTCCTTCAAGGTTTAGATAAGGTAACAGTGGACATGCTTGAAAACGAGGTGTCTGCTGTCCTTGGGAGGACTTGCCTGCAAACGGGATGTTCTGCCAAGTGGGCTAGGAGGGCGCTGAGAAAAATTTTATTATCTGTTCTTAACAAAGAGCAGAGCTTAACATACTCCGGGCCGAGAGTAGATTAGCCATGAGAAGGGGTCACTTCTGATTAGAAAGTAAAACTTCTGTATGCTATGTTTAATTAGATGAAAGACCTGATTTATTGATGCTGGAAGGCTGCCTTCTTTGTTCACAATACTATAAAAAGATTGCTTGTACACAATAAAGGACTTTTTTTTTCTGCTGCTGCTTTTCTTGCTCTGCTGCTTCTTTCTTTCTCATGCTGACCTGCACGTGAATTACTGCAACAGGTGATCAATTACCTCACAACAAATGATTTTTACATTCTATAGATTTGTAAGGATTGTCTCAAGTACGAATTATCTGGTACTTGGTATCAGTTGAAGCATACTTAAAACTTTGCTACATTCTTTGCCTTTGTGTGGCTTTTATCCAGTATGATTTTTTTTTTTCTGAAAAATAAGGCTTTGTCTAATAGGAAAAGCTTTCCCACATTCTTTGCATTTTTATGGCTTTTACTCAGTATGAATTTTGTGGTGTTGAATAAGGTCTGATCTTCGAATGAAACCATTGCTACATTCTTTACATAGGGTTTTGCCTAACAGTAAAAGCATTCCCACATTCTTTATATTGGTATGGCTTTTCTCCAGTATGAATTTTCTGGTGAATAATGAGGCTTGAGCTTTAAGTAAAGGCTTTGCCACGTTTTTTACATTTGTATGGCTTTTCTCCAGTATGAATTCTCTGGTGTTGTGTAACATGTGCTCTTTGATTAAAAGCTTTGCCACATTCTTTACATTTGTATGGTTTCTCTCCAGTGTGTATTCTCTGGTGCACAATAAGATGTTGCCTAACAGTAAAAGCTTTGCCACATTGTTTACATTTGTATGGCTTCTCTTTGGTATGAAATCTCTGGTATTCAATGAGACTTTCAGTTGTATTCAAAGCTTGTTTACATTCCTTATATTTGTAATTATTTTCTTGAAAGCTTGTTCAATACTTCTTCTTGTTCCATACTTTTTGAGCATGGATTAAAAATGTTCTCACTTTTATCTTTATAAAGCTTTTTAAAATGATCACACAGATGTTTCCTAGGACTTAAAAAAGGATTACTTTTTATCAGTTTCACACAATTTTTATTGTTTTACACCAAAACATATATATTGCTATTTACTTAGGGCAGAGACCTGTCTACAGGTCTTGAAAGATTTATCATAAATGTAGAGGTATCTATATCTACATTTAGATTAAGCAATAGTAGGTAAGTACAAATCTTCCCACATTCATTCAAATTATATGCATTGGCACAAGGAGAAACTGTTCATTGAATCCTTTTTATAAAGTAACAATCAGACTGATAATAGTTAGAGAATTTCTTCTTCTTTTGTTTTAAAAAAATCTACAGAAATATTTGTGGACATTCTTTGCTACATTCTTTGCCTTTGTGTGGCTTTTATCCAGTATGATATATACTCAATGGTATATTTCAAAATATTCCAGTAACTCACTGAAGCATAAAATAGACTCCATAGCAAATTTCCCATTCTTTAGAGGAAGGATATGATTCCAAAAATGCTACACAGATAATTTAAAGGCACACAGATTCTCAAAAGTGACTGGCATATGTGCAGCTGTCTCTCCCCAGCTCAGCAGATGCCCCACATCCTGGCAATGCCACCAAACTTCTGACCCACTAGCACCTTCTTCTGGTTGGCAGGGGCCTCTGCAGGTGCAGGCCATGGTTGTGGCCACAACAAGTTGAAGCAGCCCTCATGAAGGCAAAGTGTGGGTTGCATCTCAGCTGGGCTTCTCAACTTTCAGCTCAAATTACCATCAAAGTGGCTATTGTTAAAAATCCCTGTATGTAATTAGCTCACTGAAATGAGTCAGAAGACACTTTGAATTTGTTGGTTGCACATGGCTTGGAATGCCCAGACTAGGGCCTCAGAAAAATCTAAGGGCAACAGTATTAAGTTTACTGGGGACATGTGTATGATCCAGGAAGTCTCTGGGTATGACACATGGAAAGATAATGCTGCTATGAATAAGAACAAACCTCATCCCACTCAAAAGCATAAAATGCACCGATCTTCTTGGATTTCATCTTGGAGTCTTGTTGCTATGGAAGATGAAGCAGTGCATGTCAGACGAAGATGCTGGAAAACATCTCTGAAGTGTGTGTAAAATAAAAACATGGAAGCCATTAGGCAGGAAAGTCTGGTATCTTAGGAACTCACAGTGGCAATACTGCTGTTTAGAGACTGCCCAGTACATGTGATATCCTACCTAGCTCTGTGTAAGTTCAGCACTGCACTGGAGATGGGATGAGCCATTGGAGACACATAGCCACATAGCCTCTCAGAGATGGGTGTATCTTCCAAGGATGCCAATCAACCTGTCTACAGCAAGACCTCTTCCACTGTAATCTTTATTTTATTTTATTTTCTGAGAGAGAGAGAGAGAGAGAGAGAGAGAGAGAGAGAGAGAGAATATTTTTTTCAATACTTATTTTTTAGTTTTCAGGGGACACAACATCTTTATTTGTACGTAGTGCTGAGGATCCAACCCAGCGCCATGCGCATGCCAGGCGAGCACGCTACCGCTTGAGCCACATCCCCAGCCCCTTCCACTGTAATCTTATCCCTGCCATTGATGTACTCTCCTATAAATAAAGAACTAGCCATTTTCTAGTCATGTGTTTCAGTTCCTATGTGGACTAGGGAATCTATGAGGTGCTGCACCTCTTTGAAACTAATTTTTGGCTCTGTCTCTTCTTTCTTTAATAATTATTTCATCTTCTCAGGAGACTCATCACCTTCTGAGCAGAAAACTACCCTGGTGGGGTACAGTCCACACTATGATATAAAGTGATTCTGCTAAAGTATGAGTCTTAAATAGTGTTGAAAGTACATCACACTGCTTGTAAGGTAATTAAAATTAGAAATAAATATTTATATTAATAATCTGCAGACTTTTATCTAACGTTCACTCATGTAGAGATCACTAAAAATTTTTAAACATAACTGATTAATTAGTATTTTATCACTGTTTTGATTTCTTTCATTAAAATGTTTATCTATTTTAATCATATTTTTAAAGCTGAGAAAACTGGTTGAATATTTATTTTCCTAAAGGCATTTTTAAGACACAGCTTCATAAGAGCCTGTAAGCTTTGAACATATATCTATTTTCATACATCTTGTTGTATTTAAAAATCTGTGTATTGTGACTGGTTTTACACAAAGTACTGAATAGTGAAAATTATATAATTACAATTATGTAATTGAAAGTATTATCCAAACAAAAAGTGACTGGCATAAGTTGAGAAGTCAGCCTTATGTAATAATGTAACCTGATGACAGTGTAATTTTCATTATAAATAATTGTCATGCATTTGTTTTGTTCATTAAGACAAATTTTCTGAATTTCCCTCTCCACAATTTTCCATTCCTTGTTTAAAACTAAATATAGATTCCATACCTTCTCTTAATCAAGTTTTGCAAAAACTATTTTATTTCCTGCTCTCCTAAAAATTCTGGGTTTTGATGAGAAGACATACCTGAAAGAAATTAAAATAACAAATTATCCACTTACTATATTATGTAAATATATAAAATTTTATCAAAGGGGGGAATAACCAGAGAACAGTATAATCTAAGGCCATTCTTACTCAAGAAATATAAGAAATTTACAACAATATTTTTGAGAACTTCAAAAATCATCTTGCAAATTCAAAGCACCACAAATAAGAACAAACCTCAAAGTGACTGTGTTACCACAACAATGTCAATTCACAGCCTCTCAGTTCAACTTTTTCAGATTCCACATCTGACTCAAATGTTGCAGGACTTGGCTGGGGATATAGCTCAGCTGGTAGAGTGCTTGCCTCACATGCACAAAGTCCTGGGTTCCATCCCTAGCAACACACACAAATAAAATGTTGCAGAAAATGACTTTATCCCATATATACTTTATGTTTCCTTGTGGTGAGTGTTACTTAGGATTGAACATAGGAGTGTTTTACCACTGAACTACATCAATAGAACTATCTATATGTATTCTTTTGTTTAATGTAGGATATCACAAAGATGCTAAAGCTCATTTCAAACTTACAATCTTACTGTCACAGCTTCCCAAACAATACAGTTATATATCATTGATCCTGACCTAATTTTGTTTAGTTAGTTACTTCCAAACATTTTCCAAAATTACCATTATGCTGTATTTTAAGTGAAAAAAATCACAATAAAAATAACAGAACATGCAAAAAAGGGGAAAGTTGCCTCAAGGAAAGATATAATATAACACTAGTAAGTGAGAGTTAAGAAATTGAAAGTTATTAATTATCTAAGAAATGCCAAATAACCACTCAAAAGATGTTTAATGAACTAATTAGCAATGGAGAAAACTGAATAAAAATCAGAAAAAAACATAGCAATAGAAAAAGTAGAACTATACTAGGAATATTTTTTTAAGAAACAATGTCTGGGGCTGGCAAAGCATCTGCCTTGCATTCACAAAGCCCTGGGTTTGACCTCCAGTTCCAAAAAAAAAAAAAAAGACCCCACCAAAACAAAACAAAACAAAACCAATAAGATTTTAAAAAGAAGAAGATGAAGAAAGAAACAATGTGATAAATTAGAAATGGTAGGAGGAAATGATATCCAATGTTAGACAATCAATTAAAAGATTTAAGGTAGGCCGCCCCCCCCCCACCCCCATCACCTCNAGAACCTCAGCCAGCACATTGCAGACACCCACTTTAGTGATCACCTGTATTGGTGTGAGCAGTGTGACGTGCAGTTCTCCTCAAGCAGCGAACTCTACCTGCATTTCCAGGAGCACAGCTGTGATGAACAGTACTTGTGTCAGTTCTGTGAACATGAAACAAATGATCCAGAAGACTTGCATAGCCATGTTGTAAATGAGCATGCGTGTAAATTAATAGAACTAAGCGATAAGTATAACAATGGAGAACATGGACAATACAGCCTCTTAAGCAAAATTACCTTTGACAAATGTAAGAACTTCTTTGTGTGTCAAGTATGTGGTTTTCGGAGTAGACTTCATACAAATGTTAACAGGCATGTTGCTATTGAACATACTAAAATATTTCCTCATGTTTGTGATGACTGTGGGAAAGGCTTTTCAAGTATGCTAGAATATTGCAAGCATTTAAATTCACATCTATCTGAAGGGATTTATTTATGTCAATATTGCGAATATTCAACAGGACAGATTGAAGATCTTAAAATTCATCTAGATTTCAAGCATTCGGCTGACTTGCCTCATAAATGTAGTGACTGCTTGATGAGGTTTGGAAATGAAAGGGAATTAATAAGTCACCTTCCAGTCCATGAAACAAAAAAAAAAAAAAAAAGATTTAAGGTAAAAAATTTATAAGGACACTTTTAGGGCTGGGGATGTGGCTCAAGTGGTAGCATGCTCACGTAGCATGTGAAAGGCACTGGGTTTGATTCTCAGTACCACATAAAAATAAAATGGAGATATTAAAAAAAATTTAAAAGAATTTATAAGAACACTTTTAGAATTCTTCATGAAAAAAATTTTGGTAGGAATAAGAAAAATAGAGATTTCATTTACAAAGATACTCCTATATGGTTAATAATTAATTTCTTAGCAGAAGACTTCCAGAAAGGAATTGGAGTATATAGTCATATGGACTGAAAGAAAAAAAAAGTCGACCTAGAATACTATATCCACCAATACTACTTTTTGAACATTAAGAAACACACAGGCTTTCAAGATATATAAATGCTCAAAAATTTCCTCACTTCTAGACCTGGTCTAAGAGAAATACTAAGTGGAATCCTTCCAAGAAAATAAATATGCACAGCAATACAAATCATATAATATTTTAAAGCTTTTGTGGAAAAGCAAAATATATACAAGTATAAAATCTATTTTATTGTCATTGTGGTACATAAAACATTTAAACCTACTATGGAATTTGAAAGGATAAAGCATTAAAAACTATCACAAACCTTTACTAATAGGTATAAATAATAAAAGCAGCTTGACATCAATAACAAATTATAAGGTCTGGGGATGTGGCTCAAGTGGTAGCACGCTCGCCTGGCATGCGTGCGGCCCAGGTTCGACCCTCAGCACCACATACAAAGAAAGATGTTGTGTCCGCCGAAAACTAAAAAATAAATATTAAAAAATTCTCTCTCTCTCTCTCTCTCTCTCTCTCTCTCTCTCTCTCTCTTTAAAAAAATAACAAATTATAAGAAGATATGTTAAGACAATGATTGCTTTAGAAAACCAAAGTTAGGTCAGTTTAAAATGGAGTGCAAACTAAGTACTTTAATTATTTTTGTTGTTATTTTTAGTTATACATGACAGCAGAATGTATCTTGACATATCAAATATATGTGAAGTATAAGTACCCATTCCTTGGTTGTATATGATATGAAGTTACACTGGTGGTATATTTATATGTGAACATTGGAAAGTTATTTTCAATTCATTCTACTGTTTTTAAGTACTTTTTAAGTACACTATCACTTTTTAGAAATTTTTTTAGTTGTAGATGGACAAAATACCTTTATTTTATTTATTTATATGTGGTGCTGAGGATCAAACTCAGGGCCTCACACATGCTAAACAAGTGCTCTACCACTGAGCCAAAAATTCAGCCCCCATAAGTACTTTTATATAATCTCAATGTAATGACAAAATAGAGAAGATAAAAAAGGAAATATGGAAGAATCAAAATAACACCATAAAAACCTATAAACCACAAATTAAAGCAGTTTTTTAAAAAATTAGTACACAAAACTGTAAGAAATCAACAAAACTTGCAAAGTTACAGTAGCTAAGTTCTTCGTCATCAGTAATTTAAGCACAAATAAACTATTATGAAACACTAAGAAGAATACAAACATGACTAACAAGATTAAACATAAAAATGTTAATTATGTCAGAACTAAATCTACAGAAGATTCTCTTTAGATCAAAAGTCACAAATAGACCAAAAACAAAAGGATGAAAGAAATATTACATTCAAAATTTCAAAGATGGTAATAATTACATGAAAATAATCAGAGACATAGTAGAATATTATATAAAGATAAATGTGGCCAACCTCTGGAATACAGTAGTAGTAAATATATGTGTAACTCAAATCGTATTTCACAAAGATAGGAAACACTGAAAGAACTCATCATCATTGAAAGCAACAAAGTAATAGTAGGAGACATCCATTCCCAATAAATGCAAAGAATCAAAATAGCATTGGAATAGTACTCAGGGATTAGAAAACTTCAAAAAGTATTATAAACTAAATATGGCTAAAGAGGCAATCTTCTCAATAGTTAATAAAATGTTATCCAAAGGAGACCAGGTTTAAAGCTTAAAACAAATATTAACAGTTATTAAAAATATTGAAATTCCTTTCTAACATAAGGTAATTAGTTTAAAATCAAAAGTGGAAGTGATAACCAAAAATTCATAAGAATGAGTTCAAAGCCATATCCAGCAACTTAGCAAGGGTCTAAGCAATTCAGCAAGAAGCAGTCTCAAAATAAAAAATAACAAGGGCTTATGGCCAGGCATGGTAGCACAATCCTATAATCCCAGCAGTGTGGGAGGCTGAGACAGAAGGATCATGAGTTCAATGCCAACCTCAGAAAAGTGAGGCGCTAAACAACTCACTGAGACCATGTCTCTAAATAAAATACAAAATAAGGCTTGGGATGTGGCTCAGAGGGCAAGTGTCCCTGAGTCAATCCCCAGTACCCAAAAAAGAAGGGCTGTGGATGTAGAAGCTCAGAGGTTAAGCACCCTGATGTAATGTTTCTATAGCATCCAAAGCAATCTAAGAAGACCATATAATACCTATCAGATGTTCAACATTATTTTTTCAGAACAAAAATTTTGTGTAGTATCCAGGTTACATAAATAACTAAACATATTGATGAGGAAGATATATGTAACAAAACTGAAAGTACATCAATAAGCCCTCAATTTGATTGTCAAATCAAAATATATTTACAGATCTATGCTCATTACAACATTCAATAGAGACAATGTGGAAAGCCAATCAAATATCCTTTCTCATGAGTGCACAAAGGCAATTTGGAATGAACCATGAAAAGTTTTCAAACTTTGCCAGGAGCAGTGGTGCCCACCCATAATCCCAGGACTTCAGGAGGCCAAGACAGGAGAATCACAAGTTCAAAGCCAGCCTCAAAAATTGTGAGGTCCTGGGGCTGGGGTTGTAGCTCAGTGGTAGAGCACTCGCTTAACAATGTGAGGCCCTGGGTTCAATCCTCAGCACCACATATAAATAAATAAATAAATAAATAAAGGCATTGTGTCCAACTACACCTAAAAAAAATAAATATATATGTTTTTAAAAATGGTGAGACCCTAAGCAACTCAGTGGGACCCTGTCTCTAAATAATTTTTTAAAAAAACAAGTCTGGTGAGGCAGCTCAGTGTTTGAAGTGTCCCTGAGTTTAATTCCCAGTGCAAAAAAAAGTTTTCAAACTTTAAAAAGATAAGAAATTATATAATACCTACAATGATTAACCTTTAGGATAGTATGCTAAGAGAAATAAGTCATTCACAAAAAGACAAGTACCCTGTGATTCTACATATAAGATATCTAATGTAGCCAAACATACAGCCTGAAATGAGTGCATCAGGGATGGAAAGGTGAGAGATGAATGAGCATTTGTTTGGGGAAAAATGAATTTTACATTTATATGATACAAACTTTGTATGTTACAAAACAATTTGAATCAATAATAGTGAACAGTACATTTAAAATGTATAAGACAGTAAGTTTAAGTAAGAATGGTTTTGATCATGACTAAAATTTGACAATATTAAAAAGATACACAGAATTCTGAAAATCTTTATCTTTAAAATGTTAAAGTCTTAGTACTAGAAAATAGATTCATCTATATAGAGATGGTGAATGTGCTAGTAATTCTAGCTACTTGAAAGTCTGAGGCAGATAATTGCAAATTAATCTTCAGCCACTTAGTAAGAATTTGTTTCAAAATAAAAGGAAAAAGGGGATGGAGATTTAGCTCAGTACTATAGCACCCCTGAGTTCAATTCTCAGTATACAAACATATGCCTATATGTATACATTTATACAATGAAATTTAGATAAATTATATGAATGATCACATGAACAGAGTAAACAATCAAGGCACTATATACAAATCATAAACAAAGCAGGGGTAATATTTATACATGTAAGAGCATATATAACTATATTAAAAATGGACATATGGTTCAAATACAATTTAATTTCACCCAATATAGTCCTCAAGTGAGAATTTCTATTCAATTAAAATATATAGGTGTAAAAACAGAAAGAACATTGAGTGATGTGAGAAAACCTACTGAACAACACTGAAGCTACTCCAAACAGTGCAATTCAAAAAGAGACACAAGAATTAGAGAAAATGTAACCCACAAAATTCTGCATAACAAAATTCTGCATTACTTTAGAAATCCTTCTTTTAAAAAATTGCAGTTATAGATTGACAGGATGTCATTATTTTATTTCTTTTTTTTTAAAGTGGTACTAAGGATCAAATCCAGTGCCTCACATGTGGGAGGCAAGCCCTCTGCCACTGATCTACAGCCCCAGCCCTAGAAATCCTTATTTAAACCACATTTATCAGCTATAATTTTATAGCCACTAGGAGCAGGCATTGTGAATCACCGCTATTCATTATATGGCAGGAAAATTTTACATAAAATCCAGTATAAGCATTCATAAAAAGCTTTGATGAAAAAAAATATGAATTAATTTTTAAATTATATTAAAGAAACTCTTCTAAGATATTAATACATTACTGTTATAGTTAAAGCTTTGTCCCAGGGTTGCATAAACTGACTTCCAGACCACTCACGTATAATCGAATCAAGCCTTTTTTGAAGCACACCAGTGGCGGCTGACCAGAACATAAAGCTGTTCCCCTGATCAGCCCCGAACAATTGCAAGGGCACTCCTTATAAGCCCGAAAACCGCAAAAGGGATGTTCGGGGGTCTAGCCAATGCAAGCAAGCTGGGTTACAGAAGCAGGACAGTGCAGTCAAGCGGAGGGAAGCCTAACCAATCACAGTTAGCCCAGTCACCCCAGTTACAGAAACAGAGCCCCATTACCCTAGTTACAGAAACAATGCCCTATTAGGTAGTTCCATGTTCTTAAAGGTTTCTATAGCAAAAGGAAAAGAACATCTTGCCCCAGTCATGACTCTTCTAGTTGGCATGGTTATTTTACAGGATGAAATCATAAAACAAAATGGAGTCACATTTGCTCCTAGTATCACATTCCCCACTGGTTTTAGTAGGTTTGATGTCAATCTTGCACATCATTAGGCCTCAGTTTTTGTTTCATCCTTCTGTGTCTAAAGGACTATACTGGGCTAGTAAGACCATAAGTCTGACCTCACCTACATTCTTGTGTATATGGTTTAGGAGGGTTTTTAAGAGGCAGGGTCCTACAGTAACACCAATCAGGAAAAGGACTAGGGGCCCAATTATGGCTGAAATGATGATAGTCAACAAAGGGGACCATGAGAATAGGTTTTTGGAACCAATTGTCTGAAGTTTAAATTTATATCTATTTGATATATATCCTGTGATAAGAGCTGCAGTTTCTAAAGCAGTAGATCCAGCTATTCCCAAACCAGCCAGGAGGGGAACTAAAATGGGGGCAGCCAGTCTATGTTGATAAATCAGTGGGGCCTGGTCTTTTAATAAGTCCAGGTGTTCTTTTCCCTTTACTTCATCAAAATAGTAGGTTACATAGTTCAGAGTTATTGACAGTTTGGAGATATAGGCAAGGAATTTGAAGTGGGACCCGGGAAGCACAATTTTTGGTGAACAGGGAGTTTTCTCCACTTATAAGTTGGGTTGTGGAAGCAAGTGTCTCTTTCTGATAGATCACCCAGGGTGATCTTGGGAGTAGTTTCCCAGGTACATCTTTCTGAGCTAGACATATTGGCGAACATCTATGTTGACTGTAATTTTTCCTCTAATATTAGGGACCTCCAACTGCTGTAAGGGAAAAGGGCGATGACCATTCTTGCTACTTCCAGCTGAAGGGGGGGCGATGTGCAGTGGGCAAGCAGTTTGGAGTCCCTTTTTAGAAACTGAGTGGGTCAAGGAGTCCATGGTAAAAATCTGGTTCAGGAAGAACAGGATGTAAAGTCACCTGGGGTGGGCACTTCTATGAGAGAAACAAAATGACATGAGTGCTGAAGTAAGATTAATACAAAATAGCAGTTGTAGCATCTGGAACCTGTCCATGAATATCATGAAAATGACAGAAATTAATAATTGTTTACCAGGAGGCAGAAGACCTGAGAAATTGTCCCCATAACAAGGCCTAACAAAGCATAATAAGGCACTTTTTTAGGGAACATAAATCTTTAACATTGTCAGAATTATCAGGAATGTAGACACAACATTTAGTTAAATTATTTAATGTCATCTGATTTTTGTAAAAATACATTTTTGGCATGACCACTGTGTTCAGTAAAGATCCTTTTGTTACTTAAGGCTAGATAATTATATTAATAAACATTGATTACATCTACCTGTATAGGAAGTTAGGAAGATCTATAGGCCTTAAACTGACTAAAAACTTCTGGCAGTTTTTTATTGATAGTTATCAGGCATTTTTGCCTAAGAATTTTTCTTTTGTTGCCCCCAGTCTTACTTATTTTGGGGAATGCTAACACTAGTGTACATTTTAAGTTACATTAAAATAACTGTTGTTCTTTTTAAATGTCCAGGAATGGCTGTGCTTTTGTTTTAACTATTTTTGCTAGGTGTTTAAGACCAAGCTGGTCAAACTGACCTTGTTTCTATCTATTGGTAAGAGTCAGCTGAGTTTCCTTGGAGGACATTCTTGGGGAACGTGTGAGTAGCATTTTAGCTCTGTTATTGTCATCTGCATTAGGATGGGTCAAGGTCTGGCTTCCCTTGGAAGAATCAGGCATGTCTCCTTTTTAAATGACCCTCCTGTTTTACAGCATGTACACTCATTGGCTTTGTGTTCTCCATATTGGTCTCACTAATCTCCCTTACCAGGAGGTTATGTGGCCTAGAGTTGCAAAGCTTTTTCCCCTGTCCTGGGTTCAGGCTGACTTAGAGGGCAAGAGCCAAATATTGGGTTTTTTGGCCCCTTTATTTTAACCTTAATATTTAAATTTGGCCTTAAACATCCAGCAAGTCAGTTTTACCAGTTTTAAAGTAAGAATGCTGGGCTTTAACTTAATGTTTATAACTTTACAGTTAATTTTTACATAACACAATATCCTTATTTTATTTATTAATTTACGTACTGCTGAAGATCTGCCTGAAGGCAGAAGATGACACCTTAGCATCTAATGTATGATCCAATCACTGTACACCAACAAGGCAGCTTGCAGACCCAGAGACCCCATTAGATTTTGGCTATAAAAACTCTGTCTTGCCAGGTCCTCCTCTCTTGCTCTCTCCTTTTTCTCTCACTTTCCCTGTCTCTCATTCACTTTTTTCTCTCTCTTTTTCCTTCTCTCTCTCTCTCTCTCTCTCTCT
>NW_026000108.1:150966-189218 GCF_001458135.2 Marmota marmota marmota
CCTTTCTCTCTCTTCCTCTCTTCTCTCTCTCTTCTCTTCTCTCTTCTTCTCTCTCTCTCTCTCTCTCTCTCTCTCTCTCTCTTCTCTCTTCTCTTCTCTTCTCTCTCTTCTCTCTCTCTCTCTCTCTCTCTCTCTCTCTCTCTCTCTCTCTCTCTCTCTCTCTTTGTGTTAATCAGACACTGTCACAGTAAAGATCTCTTGGTTGCTCTGAGTGCAGTGGTCACATTTTTTTTTTAGATATAATGAAAATACAAAGTGAAATTAACAATAGTAAAAACATATTTAGCTTGTATATAATTTTGAACCTTGGCTGAGTTATATGTTGTATTTTTTTATTTGAGATTACAGTAATCTTTTTAATAAATTAATCTTTGAATATAACTTTAAATTAACTGAAATCTGGCCTACTTTGAAGTTATTTTGACATGTTGTAAGGTGGGAGGCAGAGCCTTATCTCAGGTAAGGCAGGGCCTTTTACAAATCTTAGGTAAAGTGTTTTAGTTTTAAAGCTGATCTTTGTCTCTCTTTTTAGATATCATTTTATAAAGTTTACATATATTATTTTTTGACTCTGTATAAATGTTAGCTAGCACAATATGACATATATTTGAAACATTAATTAAGGAAAGGCTGAGAGCCCTTAACATTTTTTTTAATGTGGAAAAGTGGCAGAATGTTTTATAGATTAGGCTCTCATTACTTTTTAAATTTAGGGTAAAAGATAACATAAGATTTGGTTATAAAACATCAATTGATATAAATAAATCTCCAATAAAATCTATTATCATTATAAGTTTAAATTATCATTACAGACAATTTTAGTTTGGAGAATACCAGCTTGATAAAATATTTCTTTAAACCTTTTACCTTAAAGACTTGTATACCTGAAAGATATGGACACATTTAATCTGTAAAGAAGAGTAATGTACCACACTTTTATTGATGTATTTATATTAACCAAGGTTAGCTTTTAAAGGAAAATCTAGACTTTGTAATGTAGGACAATACTTTAAAATAATAGTTGCTGTTTAGCCACAGATGTAAAAACCTTAATTTCTCCAAGATTACATGTTCTAGAGGATAAAACTTAACAGACATAATGTAATTAATATTTTTAGAAGTTTTTGTCATTTTCACATATAAATATATCAGTACATTATTATTTGTCCTTAGGGAACAACCTTGAATAATTTTAACTATTTGAGTTATATAAATAACCAACTAAGTTACATATAAACCTTTTAATATTTGTCTTTTATTTATAGACCTTTATATTACTTAATTAGACTCTTTTATTGTTTACTTAGATGTATTATAATTATACTTTATCACATAAAGACTTTTTACCTAGAAATGTTTTTATATTTAGAACTTTTTAAATAATTTTTAATCCCTTGATCCCTTTTTTTTTGTATCTTGAAATAACCCTTATAAATTTTTCAATTTAGATAAATTAATCCATTTAATAAGATGAAATATTTGTTATTTATTGTACTTTAATTGAAATACAGTTGAAACCTCTTAACTCCTTGTATGTAGAATTATACCTGTTGGGACTTTGTAATTTAGAGTAATCTTGTTTTTATAATAACACAAAATAATTTCAAAAATTTTTTTTAGTTTACCAACTTATGAAAACACCAACATTGTTTAAGTATTTTACCTTATGGAATTTAAGGAGTTAAGAGTACTTTATATTATATTTAACAGTCAGCATTTTAACTTTGTAAACCAATTAGATGTCTCTAACAAACACATTTAGGATTAATTTCATATATGTTTAGATGAAATTTACGTATCTTTTTTAAAAAAAAAACAAGGTATCAGACAAGTGCATTGAATAGTATTAGTAATCTTTTTTTGTTGTTGTTGAATAAAAATCCTAGAGACAATGGATGTCAGACACTTTATAGACATTAACATTTTAACAGCTGTTTACTCATGTAGAAACAAAACTGCATTAGTAACTTTAAAGACATTTGTACTTTTATTTATTTTTCCAATTTGAATTGAACCTTTTAAATCATATTAACCAAAAGTATTTGGATCCATTTTTTAAAATTTTAATTTATGAGCTCATATGTCAATTTTTTTTGTACCAAATATATGTAGACATGGCAATACACATAGACAGACAGTACACTGGTGCACCCACACAAAACAAACCAACAAAAGCCTTGTAACTTATTTTTAAAAACCTATTAGATTGAGAGTTAACCCTTGTAAATTGGCCTTAGAATAAAGCAGAGCATAATCAGAAAAACATATTAACTTAGGCATATAACAAATATAGAATTTTAAAAGTTTTCTGACCTTTTTCCTGAGGTGGTCCTGTTCATGAAAGCTAAAAAGAGTTGAGGGAACATAGACAAACAAAGGGGGCTTATTTTTCCCTGGAGGAACTTCCCAAAGATGCAGCTTCATTGGTCTCCTTGGGAGAGTCCCCCAGGTTGGGGTCCCATTTAAAACTGGTTTTTCTGGTTTCTTGGATAGTGGCCACCAACTTTTAGCTTGACATTGAAAAATCTTTAGACCATTTTTTAATAGTTGGGAGTTATTCATGCTTGTGAATACTGAGAGACAAAAGCCAAATTTTTAGACAAAATTATGTTTTTTTGTTATACAATTTAGGAATAATAATTTTATAAAACATTTTAGTTTTAATCTGTCCTCTATTGGAAGTGACATTGGCCACCTGGCTCAGTTCCTAAATGAAGACAATCTCTAGAATGCCTTTTTCTTTTTACCTTTAGCTTTTACTTTTGACAATTCTTTTAGTCCTGTTGGCAGCACTTTACATTTTAATGTAAGCTGTAGTGAGCACAGTTAAAACCATTTTAACCATTTTTTCCCATTAGAAACAAACTGAGGTAGAAATTAACACAGAACACAAAGGGAACAAACAAAAACAAACCAACAGACAAAGTCCTGAAAATTGTTAAGAAAACAAGTTAAAGGAGTCCAGGTCTCTCTCTGCGCTTCCTTGTCTCTGATGTTGGTGGAGCGAAGGAGTCCTGGTGAAAGAAGCGGTTATGGGAACAAGAAAAGGGCCCGCACACAACAATCGGATAGAAGAACAGGACAAATGGCCTGTGAACAGACACGGCACAAATGACAAACAGCAAGAAGACGCTGGAGAAACGACAAATAGCAGAACAGATACAAGACAAGCAACAATCGCTGAGATCACACAGGGAGACCTCTAATGGGGCAGAGACCACATCTCGTCCTGCCCCCAGACAGATGAGGCCTCCCAGGGAGGCCTCCAGTGGGCCCCAGATACAGGCAGATGAGGTCTCACAGGGAGACCTCCAGGGAGACAGTGACAATGTCTCCTCCTGTCCCAGGGAAGGTGTAAGCGACTGCGTCTAATCTGACATTTTCCCCCAGAGAAGAGTCGACTCACCAGAACTGACAGCCAGCAGGAGGCTTTTCAGAGCATCCTAGGACAGATTGGAGTCGTCCTCAGAGTGAGGCTGAGGAACATCTCTCAGGAGCTCCCCTCTACTCCGGGGCTGAGGTCCAAAGGCCCATCGTTGGAGGCAAATTTGGCATGAGGGTAGGGAAGAAATGGATCCTGGATGAGCCCCCCAAATGTTATAGTTAAAGCTTTGTCCCAGGGTTGCATAAACTGACTTCCAGACCACTCACGTATAATCGAATCAAGCCTTTATTGAAGCACACCGGTGGTGGCTGACCAGAACATAAAGCTGTTCCCCTGATCAGCCCCGAACAATTGCAAGGGCACTCCTTATAAGCCCGAAAACTGCAAAAGGGATGTTCAGGGGGTCTAGCCAATGCAAGCAAGACAGGTTACAGAAGCTGGACAGTGCAGTCAAGCGGAGGGAAGCCTAACCAATCACAGTTAGCCCAGTCACCCCAGTTACAGAAACAGAGCCCCATTACCCTAGTTACAGAAACAATGCCCTATTAGGTAGTTCCGTGTTCTTAGAGGTTTCTATAGCAAAAGGAAAAGAACATCTTGCCCCAGTCATGACTCTTCTACTTGGCATGGTTGTTTTACAGGATGAAATCATAAAACAAAATGGAGTCACATTTGCTCCTACTATCACATTACAATATTTTAACCTAGAGATATTCAGAAATATGCACTTGTTTCCTAGAGAGCCCCCCAAGATAAATAAACATCTGTCAGATTATGCAAATCCTCACAGGGATTAGGGAATACTTTGTTAATTTGAATGTAGAGAGATCACTAGAAAACACAAGATGGAGCTTAAAGAATTGGGAAGCATAGTAAATATAGGGCAGGGTATACTCTTTAATGAATGCAAGAGAAAGAAACCTAGGTGTGGAAAAATAATTTCTGCTGGATTTTAGCTTCTCATCATTTTAAGATGTGACTTCTTTTTTGAAATTTGGACAATTTATCTATATTCTTTGCTTCATTGATTACTATCCACATGGATATAGGGCTTCTGTCACTTTTCTCTTCAAATTCCAAGGTTGTTGCTTTGGGGACAGAAAAGTGACCAAGGATGACTTAAAGACAGCAAGACATGTTTGATGGAAAATGAAATATACCTCATTTGTTATTTTCTTATAACTACTGATGTTTCTTCATGATATCCTCAATAGGAAGTAAAAAGGAGAAGATACCATAAAACATTCTACACAATTATTTTTCCAAATGTTTCTTTTTGGACAGAAACACTAAAATACTTCAGAACCATTTTCAACCTCCAGATTGTCAGCACTACTTTGCAAAGATAGGTTATACAATAAAAGAAAAATCTTTCACATTTTTTGTACATAAACAAATGCCCAATCTTCATCCTAAAAATAAGAATATGATACATTTTCATGCAGAATAGAAGCTGCCAAGAAATATTCTACAAAGGAAGAAAATGAAATATTGCTGGTGAATTAGGAATTCTGAGAGAAATTTAGGCTCACCCACAAAGACCAGATTTCTACAAATCTCTAACATCACATTTCCATATAAAGTCTGCTGAGCAGGGTCCAGGCATTTCCATTCCTCTTCAGATAAATCAATGGCCACATCCCTGAATGTCAATGGTTCCTGAAATAAAAATGAGTAAACACATATCACATCAACCATATGATCACTGACACAGTTTTTAATTTGACACAACTTGTAATGAGATTTAGAAGTGCTGGCTCTCACATAGGGGAGTGACCTCAATCATTCAATATGATAGTTTGTGGTGCTGGGAATTGAAGCCAGGGCCTTGTGCATGCAAGGCAAGCACAATACCAATTGAGCCATATTCCCATCCCCAATAATTAGTTATAAGCAGTAAAAATTGGTAAATAAATAAACCCAGAAAGCAGCACATGTGAAGCAAAACACTGAAGCAAAAAACTGGAAAAAAATTCCAACATAATTCTAATGGATAAATAACAGTTGCAGTAAGTTATTGCTTATTCAAAAGAAGCACATACAAACAAAGCAGTGATGCTTGAGATATACATAGTAAAAAAAAAAAAAAAAACCTCATAGGACAGTGGTCACTCTGTGTGACAAGATATATGAGATCAATGAGACACTTTAAAACTTCCAACTGCCCACATATTTATTTGAATGGCAATCTCCAAAGTTGTCTATATTCTCACTTTTTAATCATACCATAAAATATGTACTTTATTTTAAAAAATATTCTTACTTCTTCAGACCATTATATCACAACTCATTTTTCAAACAATAAAATAAAAATTTTAACTATCAAATTACTACAAACACTTAGGAATTTGGCAATCGTATTCTATATATGAATTATATGGCATAAAGTTTTAACAAAAGAAAAAGTAGAACAGAAAATTAAGTGAATAGACTATTAAATCCACATTTCCCAAGGAAATTGACACATCACGTTAAATCTTCCCAGATTTGGAGAACCATTCTCACTGTGAAACTGTATCCCTACATGGTTCATTTTGAAGTAGGGTGTGAGGGAATACTAAGCAGATAAGGGGGAAAAAATCTGAAAGGTTCTGGCACTCTAAATGCCTCCTTGACTGTGTAGAAATACTGCCTCTTCCAGGGTCTCAATTTTCACTAGTGAATGAACACACATCTAGAGTTTGTTCAAGATTATGATCTGTGATGTCTTTTTTCTGTAACAGCATTTTTTAAATTAGGGGTTTAACCCAGGGGCACTCTAACACTGAGATGCATTTCCAAAACTTCTAATTTTTTTTTTTTTGAGACAGAGACTCACAATGTTGCTTAGGGCCTTTCTAAATTACTGAGACTGGCCTTGATTTCCTGCCTCATTCTCCAACATCACTGGGATTACAGTGTGTGCCATCACATGTACTCTGTAACAATTTTGATACCAAATTTGCAAAACAACCAATGTTCCAACAAATAGTTGTCCTATAATTCAATCCTGATACCCCTTAGTATAGATGCCACAACTTTGTGGTTCACTAGTATAGAATTTTACTAACTTGAAATGCCAGTTGCAAGCCCCAGAATAACACTTATATTTATGATCAGTTTTCTGTAAATTGGGGGTCTCTACAACTACACTCCTAAGTTATATAAACTGATAGAACTACTCATGGAACAAAAGAGCACACTTATGTATACCAGGTTCTTATAAAATACATAAATCAGGAAGGTGGCAATAGAAAACATGCATAGAACATGAAAAATATCAGGAGAAGATGGGACACTGTATAGGCCATTTTAGGAAATAGCTGGTTGAGGATATTACCTCAAATTTTGGTGTTCTGCTGCAACAGTGAAGAGCCCCCTTCCCATTATGATTTAGAAGATCCTCACTACTTTATATATGGTGATTCAGTTATTCACTCTGCATATTCCCATTTTACTCCATCAAAAACATTTAGTTGAACACTTTTATACTCAGTGCTCAAAACATAATACTTGTGACAAAATGTAGCTTAATTCTCACCCCTATGTACAAACCTTAGAACATTGAGCCATCTTATGGCAGCCCAAACCAACATACACACCATTTAAAAAAAAACTCCTAAGCTTTGGATGGCTTCAGGGTAAAAGAGTCTTTCATTTGGAATTTTTATTTATTTTTGTGGTAGTGGGGCATTCTACAACTGAGGTACATTCCTAGACCTTTAAATATATTTTTTCCTTTTGAGACAGGGTCTTACTAAGTTACTTCACTATGCATAAACTTGTGAGCTTTCTGACTCAATCTCTAGGCAGTTGTGATTACAGGAATGTCCTATGATATATGACCAGCAAGATATCAATGTTCTACCCTCCTTTGATCCATTCACCTTCTTTTTTGCTCTTCCCTTTGAAAAGAAGCCCTTGACAGACTAAATTTTGCAATGCATCTATATCTTATATTTGATGATTTCCCAATATTGCAATACATAGTTAGAAAAAAGAAGTGGCACTTATTACCCATACCTGAATTTGTCTAATCTGACAGTCTAGAAATAGCTCCATAACAATGAAAATTATAGCCATAGATAGAATTAAGAACTAATTTAATCATCCATCAGTGATGTTCAGGCTCAAAATTTGACCTTAGTTTGAATATAATTTTATTCTATATATTTCCTCTTTGGAAACATTTTTTATCTTTCAAATATTAGTGATAAATTATATTTTATAGCTAATGAGCATGTTAGACTAAAATGAGAATTTCTGCATCTGCTATCCTATTTTCTTAAATAATCTGTGACCATCAAAATCTTGAGACACTACACTATGTCTTCCAATCTGCATGTAGTGAGTTTTGCCTTGAAGACTTCTGCAGAAACACACTAGGATTTTTTTCTAATTCTTTGACATAGTTTATTCTCCTTTCAAATTATGGCACATTATCATCTATCTTCCCTAGATGGATAAGAGGAAAGAAGATACAGATTATCTCTGCCTTTCTCTTCAGTTCCAGAATCTATGTGGCTGACCAGAAATGTGTTTCTGGGGGACCTGAACCAAACATCTGTGGGAAATAATATCAATATTCCAATATTGATCTATTTAGATGAAACCTATACAGCATATTCCTGTAATCTGTAGAAAATCCAGCAAGTCCAACAAGGTGCTTCAACCTCAAGCTGCTCTGTAAGAAGGGATGATTATACACAGGCTGGTATTCTCTAGGTTATTCAACAAACATGGCAGCTCTGGGTATCTTGGGTCAGCTTCATGCAATTCTTACACCCACAACCAGTCAAAGGCATGGCAGATACTGAAGAGACATCACACTCTAAAGTTTCTTAAGGGGGCCCCAAGCTTGCTTTCTATGCTTATAAAAGACAAATAAATGAGAGGCTCAAAGATATTTTATTTTAGTACCAAGAATTGAATTTAGAAGTGCTTAACCACTAAGCAACATTCCCCTGTTTTTATTTTTTTATTCTCAAACTTGTGATCCTTCTGCCTCAGCCAACTAAAATGCTGGGATTATAGACATGCATCTTCATACCTGGCATTAGGTACAAATACTTTTTATAGAGTTTCATGTTATAATCCTCTTTCCTGTCACATGAAAGTACACACACACACACACACACACACACACATACACACACTTTTTATTAATGTTATCTCAGAGAAAAAGGTGAATTAGCATGCTGTGTTATTTGAAATGTTCCACAGGGAAGCATACTTCATAATATAATGAATTAGCTGAGAAAAATTGTTGTAGGGACAGATGAGGAAAGGCACCAGAGATAGCAGAAAACAGTTTTATTTGGCTGCAGCCAGGTTAAGAGGGCACAGCTTTTGCTGTAATCAATCAATCCACTGAACCCTGAGTTCAGATAGTTTCAGAATTTTATACCCAGCATATCAGGGGAAGAACTCAGAAGTTTCCAGTCTGAAAAAGTTCACATAAAGCAGCTTTTCTTTCACTGTTCTAGGCAAGTTAACCCTTCAAGGACAACACATGAGAAGGGGAAATCTTCTTCTCCCCTTTCTTTCCTCCCCCTGCCAGCTGTTACCATGGAGCCCAGTGGTAACTTCTCTTACCTTAGAAATGTAGACATCTCTGTGAAGTCCCACCTCAAAGCCTTGTTTACATATTTCTACAACTACTATACTGAATACATGTTTGTGAAAAACTAGTAAGGAGATGTCCAGCACCTAGATTGCTGATTTCTTTCTGGCCAGTGGCCAAGTAAAACAGGGTGACATGAAAATAGGAAGTTTACCTACACTGAACTCTTTTGTAGAGACTCTTTTGCTGACAATTCTAAAATCAGCCATGGTGAAGATTTCTGGAGAATCCCAGTTAAGATTTTTCTGTGGAGAAAGGGGGTGCCACTACAAGATGACTTGTAGAAAAATCATGCTTACCATACACTTGGAAAATGCACTAAAAAAATAGGTAACACTTGAGAAGAAAAGAGAAACTGAAAACCCCATGACAACAGCTACTCCCAAATATGAATTTATTTTTTTAGAGAGAGAGAGAGAGAATTTTTTTAATATTTATTATTTTTCAGTTTTTGGTGGACACAACATCTTTATTTTATTTTATGTGGTGCTGAGGATTGAACCCAGCACCCCCCACATGCCAGGTGAGCACATTACTGCTTGAGCCACATCCCCAGCCCCGAAATATGAATTATTTACCTCAGTCAGAATTCTCATATCATGACCCTCTCCTTAACATCCACTTTGAAGGTGCATGGAAAGGAAGGTACAGAGTTAGTTTCAGGCCAGCCTGAGGTCACCAATCTGGCACAGAACAAAAATATAGTATCCTGAATATCAACCTCATTATGTGGGCCAGAGGTGACAGGCTCATTGATATTGAGTTCTATCAAATTTGGACTAGGGTTAACAGATGACAAAGTTGACCTCAGGTCAGGCAGGATGGCATACCCCCTATAATCCAAGCCACTCAGGATACTAAGGCAGGAGAATTGAGAGTTCAAAACCAGCCCCTGAAAACGCCAGGTGCTAAGTAACTCAGTGAGACCTTGTCTCTAAATAAAATACAAAAAAAGGGCTGGGACTATTGCTCAGTGGTTGAGTGCCACTGAGTTTGGTACAAAACCAAACCAAAACAAAACAAAACAAAGCTGATCTCAGGAAATCACAGGTTCCCACAATTAATTCTGACTACATTCACTAAGACCCTGTCTTCTGTTTTCTAATGCCCAGCCCTGCAGACTTATTATTTATAAAAAGACTCTAGCCCTTGAAAGTCAGAGTTAAGGGGCTGGGGATGTGGCTCAAGTGGTAGCACGCTCGCCTGGCATGTGTGCGGCCCGGGTTCGATCCCCAGCACCACATACAAACAAAGATGTTGTGTCCGCCGAAAACTAAATAAATAAATAAATATTTAAAAAAAAAAAAAAAAAAAAAAAAAATTGAAAGTCAGAGTTAAAGGGCCTGAGACAGAGCCACCCATGCATCACAAAACCTGAACATGGATCCAGAGAATAGCCTGAGACTGAAATAATTGTCTTCCAGGTTTTCAAACCCATCCTCTATTCTTTCTTTTTTTTTTCCTCTAATAGAATAATTATCACCCCACTCACTTCAGATTGAATATTTTTTAGCTGAATAGAAAAAAATTCCAAACTCAGACCTCGCTGCCCCTGAATGTCAGGTGAGACAATTTGAACTCAGGCTGCAGGACCCAAGATTGATAGGATCTTGGTTATATTTATTCTCAGACAGCACTTTCTATGTGCAAGAAGACCTGGCCATACAAGGGGGCATAAGTATTTAATGTTGAATAATGTTACATTAATTATAAATGACAATAATATCAATGACAGATTCATATTTGCAAATTACACAGTGAGAATTTACTTTTAACTTTTGGGTTTCATATCCATCATACACTGGCTTCATAAGGTTTGTGTGTTTGTTTCATTGGTTCCAGGGAAAAACCCAGTGGTGTATTACTGAGCTAGATCCCCAATTGTTTTCCAAATTGATTTTTGTCAGGGCCTCACTAAGTCACTGAGTCTACATATTTCAATTATCTCTGTTACTCAATTTTTAAGACAATTTCCTGTAAATTTCCATGGATTTTAATATCTGAAAGCAATTCTTAAAAATTTTAGATTAATGAACACCCAGTGTTCAAATCTAAAACATAATGAGGGAGAAGATGTTTGCAGAGTACATATATAGCAAAAAGTTGATATGACAGAATGAATGAGATATTATATTTGTGACACACCAAAAAGAGTAAAGTCAGTCAAAATATTTCAAACTGCACTTGACAAAGGAGAAAATATTCAACTGCCACATAAGTATACAAATAGGAGTATAAATCATTACTACTAAGAGAAGTTAATACTAAAGTCAATTCACTATTGCACACATCAGGAAAGAAAACATGAAATAGAAAAGCAAAAGATCTAAGAAAAAAAGATTAAAAATTACAAGCATGTAGGGCTGGGGATGTGGCTCAAGCGGTAGCGCGCTCGCCTGGCATGCGTGCGGCCCTGGTTCGATCCTCAGCACCACATACAAACAAAGATGTTGTGTCTGCCGAAAAATAAATATTAAAAAATTCTCTCTCTCTCTCTCTCTCTCTCTCTCTCTCTCTCTCTCTCTCTCTTTTTAAAAAAATTACAAACATGTAAATTGATTGGAATTGTCACACCCTTCTGTTTGCCATGCAAAATTTTAGAGCCACTTTAAAAATTGGTTTGGTACTACCAACATAGGCATTCCTTATGGGTCATCAATTCTACTCTTTGACACCAAAATATTCTTAGAATATTCCAAAAGGTAGCTGGCACCGCTGATTTCACCACCAAAATAGACTGTATCTGCCACCACATTCCACAGTCCAGGCCCCCTAAATCAGGGACCAGGTAACCAAGATTCTCATGAGCCTATGCTCAGTCCCACAAAAATGTCAGAGAAAAGCAAAGGAACTGACATAGTTGAGAATCAAGGATCTGAAGGAGGAGACACTGAAAGAAAAGGCAAACTGGTCAGAGTAGAAGAAAAAGTATCAAAGGAGTAGGAGATCTGAGAAGGAAGAAGAAACTGCTGAGGGTGTACAAGATGTGGAGATGAGAAAAAAGGTGGGTCCCAAGTGGGAGAAGACAAGAAATATTGTGACAGCATAATACTTATGTCACTGGCCTCATATTTGAAAATTCCTGAAAACCAGCACTTAATGGTGTGATCAAACAAGAATGCCACACACCTGCCTCTCTCTTAGAGCTCTACTAGAGATGCCACACTCTCTTTTTTCCCTGAAGACTTGTAATTTCTTCCTCTCCAAGCATTGCTCACCCAACTTAAATCTGCTGTTGCTTCATTTCCTGACCAGTTCCATCTGAGCTTCCCCAGCTAGTCTCTAGAAACCCGAACCCACTCTTTTTTTCTTCAACCCATCCCACCAATCCTTATACCCAGGTAACTCCTCATAACTGAACACTTAATGCCCCAATCCTGAAATTTTGAGCTTCCCCTCTTTATTCTGACTCCTGGATCACCCTCAGATTTGCTCCAGCAGCAAAACATCATGCATGATTTGTGACAGGTTTGGTTTCTTACATAGTGAGCTACCATATTCTATCTGTTTTTCAATAAGTAAATAAATAAGTGGTCCCACTTATGTTTTATGTTTTATTATTTAAAATAATAATACTTAAAAAAACTAGTTGGAACGAAACAGTTGTAATTATGCCTAGGGAGACTGGAGGATATAGTACAAGCAAGAAGACATGAAGGTATTTTCTGTAGCATCATTAATATTCCATTTCTTGATAAAAGAAGTAGTTAAGTAGTATGTTCCCTTTGTAATAATTCATTGATCTGTATAGTTTTAATGTTGGTCCAGTATTTGCCTTGTTAAATTAGATCAAATTCATTTCATGAAAGTTGGTAGGGAAGAGTATAAAGGAGAGACTTTCTAGGGACATTAGAAAATGCTTTGGGCTAATGGATAAATTAATTGATTATTGAGCTAATTTTATGAATGTATTCCTGTGTCAAAAGATAAGAGTGTATACCTTAAATATGTATAGTAATTAGGGCTGGAAATATACCTCAGTTGGTGGAGTGCATACCTCACATGCACAAGGCCCTTGGTTCAATCCCCAGCACCACACACAAACACATACACACACATACACACAAGTATACTAATTATATCAGTAAACCTGAACAATGTGTCTAAGTTGAGGTTAAAAAGAAATCACACTATTAAATGATAAGTTTAAAATGAAACTAGGAATTCATTAGCTAAATATCAGTCTCAATATCCTGGGAAAGGCAACATTTATAAGAAGAAGAGTCGAGAAAAAATACTAAGCAAAGGATCAAAATTTAAACATATTCCCAGTGAATTGTAAAATGGATGAAAAAGGAAAAGAACAAAGTCAAGTTGCAAAAATATTGAAAATTCTATGCCTCTGTGATAAGTAAGTATAATTATCTAATTACTGTACAAAGCACCTTGGTGGTTTCTAAGTAAAATAAAGAGGACAGAGGACTGTGTGAGACTGAGCACACTAATCAGCAGGGAGATCAAGTTTATGTTCTATACACAATAAATATTTTACATTTAAAATTTTAAAATTATATTCTATATAAAATAATTGTCTTTTTGAACTGATGACTGTTCAAAAAAACATGGATTTTTCATTATGAGTTAAACTTACATTTACATGAATATACTGTGGCTAAATGTATACAATCATCATCTTTTTTTCCTTTTTGCATATTTATAATTTGTGATTAATATATAAGAAAATTATGTCTATATATCAACAACTATTGTAAAGTTGCCAAGTTTTTACTATACATATGTAATTCAATGTGAATTTGTGTGTGTGTGTGCAGTACTTGTGATCCAATCCAAGATCTTGCACAAGCATGGCAGGTGTTTTACTGTTTGCCACATCCCAAGGACAAATGTACATTTCAAATCTTGATTTCTCTCTCTCTCTCTCTCTCTCTCTCTCTCTCTCTCTCTCTCTCAACAGAGATGTCACCGAGGGCTGTTTTACCCTCTGAACTACATCCCAGTCCTTTTTATTTTTTATTGTGACCCAGGGTCTTTCTAAGTTCATTAGACTGGCCTCCAATTTCTAATCCTTTTGCCTCAGCTGTCCCCCTCTTGGGATTAGAGACATGTGCCATCAAACCTGGCTATTTATCTCTTTTAGAAATTATATCTAATGCCAATTTTTTTTTCATTTCTATTGTATATATTTCTTATTGTTAACAGGAACTTTTAGCATGTTCTAATTAATTTCTGTTATTACTACACTTTTGATTGTTGTTGCTGTTTTATGAGTGAATGAAACTTCCACATGATTAACCACAATCTTGTACTACTTCACACATATGCTTTCTTGTATTGCCTATTTATTTTATATAGAACATAAACCTGATCTCTCTGCTGATTAGTATGCTCAATCTCACAAGGTCCTCAGTTCTCTGAGTATCTCAGCCTCCTCACTCCTGAATTTGCTCTAGTTCTGTGTTGGCAGTCTCTCTTATCTATGCTAGTGCCTAGGTCCTGCATCTGACAATCTCTTTACTTGTGCTGGTGCAGCAGTCCTGAGTCTGAGTCTAGCACAGCAAAGTACAGAACTGTATTAAAATAACAAAAAAAAATCCACCTTCATCTCATATACATTTTCAAACAGAAGGAAGTGTGCAAGAAACAGTCAGATGTATGAAAATGGAGTCACATGGTATTCACTCAAAGACAAAATGAAACCTGAGAAATAAGATCCTGATTCATAAAGGTCCTCAGTTCTATTCATAAGGTCCTCAGTTTTATTCATAAAGGTCCTCAATTCTTTGAGGTCATTATCCTGTTCCATGAAGCCTAATTATAGTAACATGGGGTCAATAACAAGAGAACATTAATTTAGTAGTA
The DNA here is from genome assembly GCF_001458135.2 of Marmota marmota marmota. Classification (NCBI taxonomy): domain Eukaryota; kingdom Metazoa; phylum Chordata; class Mammalia; order Rodentia; family Sciuridae; genus Marmota; species Marmota marmota. The sequence continues at coordinate 165,774 of NW_026000108.1, forward strand.
ATAAAATAAATTTGAAGTTGTATCTGGCTATATATATATATATATATATTATATGTATATATTTTAATTGTGGTGTGGACAAACCTTTTTTATTTATTTATTTATTTATTTATTTATTTATTTATTTATTTATTTATATGCAGTGCTGAGAATCAAACCCAGTGCCTTACACATGCTCAGCAAGCACTATACCAATGAGGCACAAGCACAGCCCCTCAGGTCATGGGTTGTTGTTTTTTGGGTTTTTTTTTTTTTAACTAGGAATTGAACTCAGAGGCACTCAACCACTGAGCCACATCCCCAGCCCTATTTTGTATTTTATTTAGATATAGGGTCTCTCTGAGTTGTTTAGCACCTCACTTTGCTGAAGCTGGCTTTGAACTTGTGATCCTCCTGCCTCACCCTCCTAAGCCACTGGGATTACAGGTATGTGCCATATGTCTGGCTGGGTACGTTTTTAAGCAGATCCAAACTGTTACATTTAGTGGTCAAGAATTAACATAAAGTATACATTGATCTACCACACAAGAATTACCAATTAATGCTTTAATTTCTAAAAACAGAATGGACTAACACAGTGGAAAAAAATGAATTAGAAGGTAACACACAAGTAGTGAATAAATGTAAGAAAATACCAGACATGGTCGTGATTACCTATAATTTTAGTAAGTGGTGCTGGTGAGGCCAGTTAAATAAGTAAAAGACCCTGGTCATAATGTTGCATGCCTGTAATTCCAGCAGCTTAGGGTGCTAAGGCAGGAGTTCTCAAGTTTAAAGGCAACCTCAGCAATTTAGCAAGCCCCTAAGCATCTTAGTGAAACCCTGTCTCCAAAATAAATTAAAATTTAAAAATTAAGCTGGGATGGGGGGTGCATGCCTGGAATCCCAGTGGCTCTGGAGATTAAAGCAAGAAGACTGCAGGTTCAAAGGAAGCCTTGGCAATTTAGCAAGTCTGTAAACAACCTAGTGATACCCAATTTTGAAATCAAACATAAAAAGACCTAAGGATGTGGCTTAGTGGTATGCACCCCTGGGTTTAGTGCCTGGTACAAAAAAAATAAACAAACAAACAAAAAGGGGGGGGGGCTTGTGAGGTAACTTGGTAGGATATAAGCCCTGCTACAAAAAAAGTAAAAGAACAATTGGGCACCTAGGCCAGAGATAATATTGCTCAGGGATAGAGCACTTCTAGGTTTGCCCCTCAGTAAAAAGAACAAGAACAAGAAGAATAAAACTTGTTTTATACTGGAGATAAAGACATACAACCATGGAAGATACATAAGAGAAACTATCTAGCATAGGGAAAAAGCCACTAATTTACTAAAGGAATTTCCAAAGTAACATTTTTAAAAATGCTCTAACCAATACCTGAGTTAAGTTGGTAGATATACAGAATTTACAAAGAAAGTTGCTCCTACAAATCCCAAAAGAAAAAAAAAAGCTGGATAAAATAAAAATAAAAGATGGATTTTCCTCAGCCCATATGAGGACTGATGTCAGTAGGTGAAAAATTATCTGGCTGTGAGCATGTGGGGACAAGTGCATGAAGTATAGCATACATGACATATGTTAAGGGCACCTAAGTGGCAAACCACTCCCCTGTGCTAGGCATGTGAGTGGCAAACCACTTACCATGTAGGCACAACCCTGGGAGTGAGACTATGTGCTGTAGTCACAGCACTTGCTCCACAGCCTGCTCTTCAATTGGTTGCCACAAGAACAATTGGCCAGAAATTACATTGGTGGCTGCCTATAATCTGCTTACCTACTGCCTGAATATATATACATGGTAACTACACAATAAAATCAGACCTGCTTCCAGCTTGGTTTCCAGAGGTCTTGATCCATGACTCATGGACAAGAGAGAGCCCACACAGCTGGCACCCAAACAGGGACTTGAGGTAAGCCTATAAGACAGAGGGTGGCCCCTCACAAAGTTCAAGAAAGGGTAGATGGGGAATGTGCCAGGTTCTACCAAAGACTTGCAGTTGCGATCACTGAATATTCTCCTGGGAACTAGAAGTTTAACCTTGAATAAAAAAGAATCCCACAAGTTTTGGGACATAGTGGTAGACACTAGCCCCTGGATTAGTGCTGCTGACGTTTTTGATTCTACTATATGAGACAAGATAATGGCAAATGTGTGGCAAGCTGAAGTGAGACAGGGTTATACTTTACCCCTACATTTATTTCCTATTATGACAGCCATTCAGCAAAGCTTAGGGGGGCCCACAACAGACCTTGTAATACAATGATGGTCCTGAGGGAAGAAGAGACTATGAGATAAACACAAGGGTGGGGGGGGGAAAGCAAGTGTAAAAATCTACTTCAAAGGAAGCAACCACAACAGGTGCAGGAGGGAGCAAAATAGGAAACAATACCACTAGCTTGCATGGGGCAGGAAGAGATGACCACAAATGGTGCAAGTGCGCCTTCTACAGACAGGCAAAGACTATAGCTTTCCCTGAGTCAATGGCAACTGCCTCCTTATGGGGCAGTGCCAAAGCCAGCATGGGACTTTGACAGCTTGGAAATAACCAGGCTGCCAGACAGGCCCAAACCATGGTCTCCCAGAAACCCATTTCAAGAAGCCAGAGATCCTCTGTAGATCTACACAAGAGATGAAAAGTGGGGTAAGGGAATACAAGCCCTCCCAGTCAACATGGCCCCCACACCATAGCACCCTGCCACTTGCTACTCACACACATCGGGTGCCCTGAAAGAGTTGAAAAAGGCAGTAAAAGAGGATGGGCCCTGAGACCAAGCCAGACCAGACTGGAGGAGGAAGCCCGGCCCCGCCCCACGCGCTAGTCTGGAGGAAGCCTATCAACCCTTAAAACCCATCAAAGGGGGCATGGCTACCAGCACAGTTCTGCAGCTGATCCAGGTACCCGGTTTCCAACTCCCCCACCCTTAGCTGCAATAACTCAAAATATTTCCCACAAGCTTTTTGGGGGTGTAGCTACCAATGCAAAACAACAACTGTACAGGCACCTGGTTTCCACCTCAGAGACTAGAGTAGGGAGGATACAGGTGGAAGCTCATATCCTTTCACACTGGCTATATCCACCACCCTGAACACAGAGGCTCGAGCTAGGAAAAGACAACACCACCTACTGGAAGAAAGGAAAACAGAGTTCTGAGAGACTTTTTTTTTTTCCTCTTTCTCTCTTTTCTTCTCTCTCTTTCACAACCTCAACATATGTGAAACCAAGAACTGTGCATGAACAACCGAATCACCAAAATAATATAATATAGAGGAATTGCATATGCCCCACCTTCCCCCCATTTTTTTCCTTATTTCTTTCTTACTTTCTTTTTCCTTCTCTCTTTTTTCTCTTTTCTTCCTTGTTATTTTTTTTCTTTTCTTCATTCTTATTCCCTCTATCCCACTTTTAACCCCCTAACTTCTACTATCTATACATAGAGTAACTATCTAAATACAGATAGGAGGTTGAGTCTATACAGTCTTCCATAAATTACCAGTCTATTGGTTAGAGTTCTCCAAAGTTGCTAAGTTAGTTTAACCTCATACCCTCACTCCTTTCACTCTAAGTATAACATCCTTCATCTGAAATTCAGTTTTCTATATGCCACCAGATATGGTATGCCTTTTATGAAACTAATGACTATATTTTTAAATAATAATTGAAACCAATATCTGTAGACTTAGATTCTAACTGTAAATGTATTAATAATGAAAACTTGTGCTTAGATGATGTACTGTTGATATTGGGAACTGTTAACATTGTCTTTCTCCACAAAAGAGGGATTTTGGAGCTATACAAGAACAATATAAATATATAAGGGGAAAACCATTAATACAACAGTTTCACAAAGCTAGAAAGAAACATAAGCAGTATGAAAAGACAAGTAAAAAAAGGACCACAAACAATGCAGGTCAATTCAACATTAGAAGAGGTAATATCTGCAGATGATGGAATGTCAGATAAAGAGTTCAGGATATACATGCTTCTGATGATCTGGAGTCTCAAGGAAGACATTACACAGCAAATTCAGACAATGAAAGATCACTTTGACAATGAATTACATAAACAAATCCAAGAAGCAAAAGATCAACTCTACAGGGAGATAGAGGATATAAAAAAAAAAAACAGAAATCCTGGAAATGCAGGAAACAATAAACCAAATTAAAAACTCAAATGAGAGTATTACCAGCAGAGTAGAACACTTAGAAGATAGAACATCAGACAACGAAGACAAAGTTTTGCAACTTGAAAAGAACATAGACAGCTTGGCGAGAATGTTAAGAAATCATGAGCAGAACATCCAAGAATTATGGAATAACATAAAGAGACCAAACTTAAGAGTTATTGGGATACAAGAGGGTATAGAGGTCCAAACCAAAGGAATGAGCAACCTGTTCAATTAAATAATACTAGAAAACTTCCCAGACTTAAAGAATGAAAAAGAAATCCAAATACTAGAAGCCTACAGGATGCCGAATGTACAAAATCATAAGAGATCCACACCAAGACACTTAATAATGAAGATGCCCAACATACAGAATAAGAGAGAGGAAGCAGATTACATTTAGGGGTAAACCAATCAGAATAACAACTGATCTTTCAACACAGACTCTGAAAGCTAGAAGATCCTGGAACAACATATTTCAAATGCTGGAAGAAAAAGGGTTCCAACCAAGAATCATGTATCCAGTGAAATTAAGCTCCAGGATTGAAGATGATATAAAAATCTTCCATGATAAACAAAAGTTAAAAGAATTTGCAGCTAGAAACCAGCTCTTCAGAACATCCTAGGCAAAACATTACAGGAAGAGGAAATGAAAAATAACAATGAAAACCAACAGTGGGAGGTAGTACAGTAAAGGAAAAACTAATCAAAGAGGAAAAACAAATCATGTTAAGTAACATAAATAACCAAATATGGCTGGAAGTACAAACCATATCTCAATAGTAACCCTAAATGTTAATGGCTTAAATGCACCAATCAAAAGACATAGGCTAGTAGATTGGATTAAAAAAAGATCCAACAATATGCTGCCTACAGGAGACTCATCTGATAGGAAAAGACATACACAGACTGAAGGTGAAAGGTTGGGAAAAATCATACCACTCATATGGACCTCAGAAGCAAGCAGGGGTGTCCATACTTGTATCAAATAAAATAGACTTCAAGCCAAAGTTAATCAAAAGGGATAAACAAGAACACTACATATTGCTCAAGGGAACCATACACGAATAAGACTTAACGGTCATTAATATATATGCCCCAAACAATGGTGCAGCTACATTCATCAAACAAACTCTTCTCAAATTCAAGAGTCAAATAGACCACAACACAATAATCATGGGAGATTTTAACACACCTCTCTCACCATTGGACAGATCTTCCAAACAAATGTTGAATAAAGAAACCATAGAGCTCAGTAATACAATTAATAACTTAGACTTAATTGACATACCCAGAATATACCACCCAACATCAAGCGCATACACTTTCTTCTCAGCATCACATGGATCCTTCTCAAAAATAGACCATATATTATGTCACAGGGCAAATCTTAGCAATTACAAAGGAATAGAGATACTACCATACATTTTATCTGATCATAATGGAATAAAATTGAAAATCAATAATAAAATAAGAAAGAAAAAATCCTACATCACATGCAGAATAAACAATATGCTACTGAATGAACAAAGGGTTACAGAAGACATCAAAGAGGAAATTAAAAATTTCTTAGAGGTAAATGAAAACTCAGACACAACATATCGAAATCTCTGGGACACTATGAAAGCAGTACTAAGAGGAAAATTCATTTCATGGAGTTCATTCATTAAAAGAAGGAAAAGCCAACAAATAAATGACTTCACACTACACCTCAAAGCCTTAGAAAAAGAAGAACAAATCAGCAGCAAATACAGTAGAAGGCAAGAAATAATTAAAATCAGAGCTGAAATCAATGAAATCGAAACAAAATAAACAATCAAAAAAATTGACAAAACTAAAAGTTGGTTATCTGAAAAAATAAATAAGATTGACAGACCACTAGCCACTCTAACAAAGAGAAGAAGAGAGAGAACCCAAATTACTAGCTTATGGGGTGAAAAAGGCAACATCACAACAGATACTTCAGAAATACAGAAGATAATTAGAAATTATTTTAAAACACTATACTCTAATAAAATAGAGAATAGTAAAGGCATCAATGAATTCCTTAAGGCATATGAGCTACCCAGATTGAGTCAGGATATATATACAACCTAAACAGACCCATATCAAGTGAGGAAAGAGAAGAAGCCATCAAAAGATTACCAACCAAGAAAAGCCCAGGACCGGACGGATATACAGCAGAGTTTTACAAGAACTTTAAAGAAGAACTAAAACCAATACTCTTCAATCTATTTCAGGAGATAGAAAAAGAGGGAATACTTCCAAATTCATTCTATGAGGCCAACATCACCCTGATTCCAAAACCAGATAAAGACACTTCAAAGAAAGAAAACTTGAGACCAATATCCCTATAAATATAGATGCAAAAATCCTCAAAAATTCTGACAAATCAGATATAAAAACATATCAAAAAGATCATGCACCATGACCAAGTGGGATTCATCCCTGGGATGCAAGGCTGGTTCAATATACGGAAATCAATAAATGTAATTCATCACATCAATTGACCTAAAGATAAGAACCATATGATCATCTGAATAGATGCTGAAAAAACATTCAACAAAATATAGCATCACTTTATGTTCAAAACTCTAGAAAAATTAGAGATAACAGGAAATTACCTCAACATGGTAAAAGCTATATACGCTAAGCCTCAGGCCAGCATCATTCTAAATGGAGAAAAATTGAAGGCATTCCCTTTAAAATCTGGAACAATACAGGGATGCCCTCTCTCACCACTTCTATTCAACATAGTTCTTGAAACACTAGCCAGAGCAATTAGACAGATGAAAGAACTTAAAGGCATAAATATAGGAAAAGAAGAACTTAAATTAGCACTATTTGCCGATGACATGATCCTATACCTAGCAGACCCAAAAAGTTCAACCAAGAAACTTCTAGAACAAGTAAATGAATTCAGCAAAGCGGCAGTATATAAAATCAATACCAATAAATCAAAGGCATTCCTGTATATCAGTGACAAATTCTCTGAAATGGAAATGAGGACAACTACTCCATTCACAATATCCTCAAAAAAAATAAAATACCTGGGAATCAATTTAACAAAAGAGGTGAAAGATCTATACAATGAAAACTACAGAACCCTGAAGAAAGAAATATAAGAAGACCTTAGAAGATGGAAGGATTTACCTTGCTCATGGATTGGTAGAATTAATATTATTAAGATGGACATATTACCAAAAGCACTTTACAGATTCAATGCAATTCCCATCAAAATCCCAATGACATTCCTTGCATAAATAGAAAAAAGCAATCATGAAATTCATCTGGAAAAATAAGAGACCCAGAATAGCTAAAGTAATTCTAAGCAGGAAGAGTGAAATTGGTGGTATCACGATTCCAGATTTTAAACTATACTATAGAGCAATAGTAACAAAAACAGCATGGTACTGGCACCAAAACAGGCTGGTAGACCAATGGTACAAAATAGAGAACACAAAGACAAATCCACAAAATTACAACTACCTTATATTAGACAAAGGTGCTAAAAACATGCAATGGAGAAAGGATAGCATCTTCAACAAATGGTTCTGGGAGAACTGGAAATCCTAATGCAACAAAATGAAATTGAATCCCTTTCTCTCACCATGCACAAAAGTCAACTTAAAATGGATCAAGGAGCTAGGAATCAGACCAGAGACTCTGTGTCTAATAGAAGATAAAGTTGGCCCTAATCTTCATCACGTGGGGGCAGGCCCCAAATTTCTTAATAAGAAACCTATAGCACAAGAGTTAAAACCAAGAATCAACAAATGGGATGAATTCAAACTACAAAGATTTTCTCAGCAAAAGAAATAAATAAGTGAGGTAAATAGGGAGCCTACATCCTGGGAACAAATTTTTACCCCTCAAACATCAGATAGAGCTCTAATCTCTAGAGTATACAAAGAACTCAAACAATTAAACAACAAAAAAGCAAATAACACAATCAACAAATGGGCCAAGGATTTGAACAGAAACTTCTCAGAAGAGGATATACAATCAATCAACAAATACATGAAAAAATGCTCACCATCTCTAGCAATCAGAGAAATGCAAATTAAAACTACTCTAAGATACCATCTCACTCCAATAAGAATGGCAGCCATTATGAAGTCAAACAACAATAAGTGCTGGCGAGGATGCAGGGAAAAAGGTACACTCATACATTGCTGGTGGGACTGCAAATTGGTGCAGCCAATTTGGAAAGCAGTATGGAGATTCCTTGGAAAGCTGAGAATGGAACCACCATTTAACCCAGCTATTCCCCTTCTCGGACTATACTCAAAATACCTAAAAAGAGCATACTACAGAGACACAGCCACATCAACGTTTATAGCAGCACAATTCACAATAGCTAGAATGTGTAACCAACCTAGATGCCCTTCAATAGATGAATGGATTTTAAAAATGTGGCATTTATACACAATGGAATATTACTCAGAACTAAAAAATAACAAGATCATGGCATTTGCAGGCAAATGGAAGGCATTAGAGCAGATTATGCTAAGTGAAGATAGCCAATCCCTAAAAAACAAATGCCAAATGTCTTCTCTGATATAAGGGGGATGACTCAAAATGTGATAGGGAGGAAGAGCATGAGAAGAAGACTACCACTAAATAGGGAAGAGAGGTGGGAGGGAAAAAGAGGGAGAAGGGGAGTTGCACGGAAGATGGAAGGAGAACCTCATTGTTACACAGAATACATATATGATGTTGTGATGAGAAAAAGAAAAAAAAGTGTGTCACATTAGATTGGATAGAGAGAAAGGATGGGAGAGGAGGGGAATAGTAGGGGGAATAGGAAGGGCAGCAGAATAGAATAGACAACATGATTGATGTATGTACATTCCATGTATGTATTATATGTCAAAATACATTCTGCTGTCATGTATGAATAAATAAATAAATCGTATGGTTAAAAAAAAAAAAAAAAGAGGATGGGCCCTGGAGGCCATTTGCAAAGCAAATGCTCAAATCACTCAGTCTTGAACTTAATTGCCCTTAGGACTGGAGAGACCTAACCAGAGCTGCTCTTGAGTCTGCAACATTTTTGAAGTGGAAGGCATTTTCTATGATGAATGTGAACAGCAGGGGGATCACAACCACACCACAAAAGTTAACCTCCAAGCTGAGTGCATGCAGGGAGAGAGAATCTACAGTTCCCCTGTGGTACAAGCCACAAGTCAGCCAAATTATTTCAATCAGGTGTGACTCCGTGCTTTAAGAGCCTGGAGGAAATTACCAGCTGAGGAGGTACAGTTTCTATACAGGGCCTAAGGCAGAAAAGCCACTGAGTACTTGTCACAGTTTATTGATAGAGTAAACAAGGTGAAGGCAAGGGCCAAGTTGAAGCAAGAGCCTGCCGTCTGTGGAGAGCCATTGTATGGCAGCAGTGGGAGCTCCACTTTTGGGGGATGTGAAGAACAAGACATTTTCAGTGAGAATGCCCAGAGCCTCCACAAAATATTTCATGAACTGACTAAGGAAACTTGCAAACAGCTAGTCAGAGACTGAAAAAAAATGTGCCCCTTTCCTTCCTATTGGCCCTTTACAACCTGCTGGAGTGAATCCCCAAGGGTTAAAATCGACTGCTTTATGACAAATGGATGTCACTCATTATGAACCTTTTGGAAATTTAAAATATATTCATGTAGTCATTGACATCTTTCAGGCTGTGTAATGGCCACAGGTTCCACAGGAGAAATCAAAAAAAAAAAAAAAAAAAAGCAATCTCCCCTCTCTTTAAATGTTTTGAAATCATGGGTGTTCCCATGTCTATTAAACCTGACAATGGGGGACTGGGGTTATGGCTCAGTGGTAGAGCACTTGCCTCACATGTGCAAGGCCCTGGGTTTGATCCTCAGCACCACATAAAAATAAATAAAATAAAATAAAAAGTTATTAAAAATTAAGAAAAACTGACAATGGGCCAGCCTGTACTAGCAAGACACTTCAGGCAGTCTGCAATGATTGGCATATGCAGCACTTAACTGGGATCCCATATAACCCTCAGGCTCAAGGCATCATAGAAATAACACACAGGAATTAAAGACAAAAACAGAAGGGGAAAACTATACCAACCTTATTTACTTTAAGTTTTCTTTCAATTTTTAAAATTTTCCATGGAAACAGCAGCCCATAAACATTGAGCCCCCTTCATGGGTCCTCCCATCTATCAATGGTCGCAGGGAAGGATCCCATAACAAATGCATAGAATGGTTCCGGGCCCCCCTCTAACAATGGGTTGAGGGTTTGCATATGTTAACAGGAGCCTCACCCCATCTGGGTGCCTGTGAGGAAACTCAGGCCCTTGAACCCCAAAATCACCAACCAAGAAGATGAAGAAAGTAACTCTGGAGAGAAAAAAAAAAACAAGCAAAGGACTCAACAACACAAACAGACCTCATGTAAAGAAACTTGGGTTGATATTAAAGGTATTGTTGGCCAAGCCACCAGATTGGCCCCTTTGCCTGGTGGCAACCTCATCCCTGGGCCTATGATGATGTTCCTATTGTGTGTGATGCTCACTGTTAACAGTGAAGCCTCCCATCAGGTAAATTGAGCTTTGGTCACTAGGCCACCATTTTTAGGAGTGGCCAATTGGGAAGGAGCCCTACCTAAACTTTTTTCCAATAACTCGAAACATATTTATCCTGAATTAGCTATACAAGTAACAATCATACAGTGGAATACCAGCATTCTCTTGCCTACTCTGTCAATTTGTTTCTCCATAGTTGATAATGAGACCTCCAATCAGGACAGTTCCCTTTGCTTTACTCTTGCCAATGAAACTATTTTAGATAAATATAGCAAGTCATATGTTGGACTGTCTCTCACTGATCTTAGAGTTATACTTAATGCTACCAATAGCCATAGACCCCCTCACATCAAATGCAAGAAACCCTTGCCTCCAACATGCCCAACAATGCTTTTTGGAAAGCCCACTCAGATAGTGATAGCATCCTGAGGAATCAATGTGTCACTGCCATACCATATCTCCTTGATAAGAGAAATTTCTCCAGGGAAGAACAACACCTATGCAGCTAGGTGGGTGCAGCTCCCTGAAATGTAACTGATGTGCCCCCAAACCATATGGGCTACTGCAGTAACTGCTACATGGGACAAGCTGTTACCAACCGTTATACAGGAAATCAAAATGGTGTGATGGATATCATACCAATATTGCTGGCCACCAGACCCATCAAATGAGCTGAAGCTGGCTGGATGAATGGGTTGATGTTACAAGGCCCTAACTATGGATTTACCTTAGTCCCAAATTATACCCATATGCACTATACACAAGCTTGTGTTATGCCACCCTTTGCCATGCTAATAATCAATGCTACTGATGGCGTAAATATCACTCAGAGATCCCTTGTGCAGTCAATACATCCTGCTGGCTCACAAATTGTCTAACCCCTGCTATGAAAGCTAAATGTACATTTATCCTCAGAGTACCCCCAGCAATCTGGCTTCCAGAGAGTGAAGGAGTCCATGGAACATGGAGAATCTCCTGAATGAGATCCTGCACCAGACAAGGTGTGTAATTAGCCTCATCATTGTCAGATTATTGCCCTGGTATCCACCATTGCTGCCACAGCCACTGCCACTGCTTCACTCACTCAGAGTATCCAGACTGCTCAGACTGAAAACAATTTGTCTACTGCCCTGGAAGAAGCCTTTGCCATTCAAAATGACTTAAATAAACTGTCCCAAATCACTACTTTAGTCATTCAGCAAGAACTAGACCCCCATCAGGATCAACTAGATATACTGTTTATGTTGCAAAGGCTCACTTGTGACCCTGAATTTCAAAGTATTTGCTGTATCTCAAGATATAAACTTACACTTTTCCAACTTTTCCCCAGAATAGTAAGAGTACTTGAGATATTAACTATGATTATGCATAACCTTACTAAGGCAATTGTCAGACTCAATGAGACTAGAGTAAATATCACTCATACAGAGATCCCTTGTACAGTCTTGTCTTTATGGCCTCTTTCTTACAGGGATTAACTGAACATTGGAAAAATCTGATAGCCAATAGTAATATTTTTTTCTTGTGCTGTGAGATGCTTATGCAACCATGTGAAGGACACCAAATGAAAAACAGCAATGCTACCTGAAGTCTTTGTGGCACAGTCAGAGGAGGAAAATGCGGGGGCAGATGCATGGAGTATTGCATATGTGGCATAGTGACATACATTAAGTGCGCCTGAGTGGCAAAACACTCCCTGTGCTAGGCGCATGAGCAGCAAACTGCTCACCTCATAGGCACAGCCCTGGGAGTGGGACTACATGTTGCAGTCACAGCACTTGTTCCACAGCTCACTCCTCAATTGGTTGCCACAAGGACAGTTAGCTGAAATTGCACTGGTGGCTGCCTATAATCTGCTTACCTACTGCCTGAGTATGTATACAAGGTAATCTGCACAATAAAATAAGACCTGCTTCCACATTGGTCTCCAGAGGTCTTGATTCATGAATCTCCACCACACTCTCCTCTACCCTGTTCTGTGGACCTCCTTGCTGGATGAGAGACAGACCACTGTTTGAAGCCTCCACCATGTCTCAGTTATTAGCAGTCACATTCCACCTTTGGGAAATGTGGTTCCTTTGACCAGAGAGCTGCAAAGGAAAGGGGCCCCTGCTTTTCATGTAAGAAATGAGGAAATACACTTTTTTAACCAATATTACTCCATAAACACAAAGTACCATAGAAATACTGCCCTGAATGACGGTAGGGATCACCAACAAGGCAGGGTCCAAAAAGAGACCACTGTTGCCCACCTAATATGGGAAACAGTTGTCAGACAGCAATAAAAGGAAAATAGCCAGGTGTGGTGGCACACACCTCTAATCCCAGGGGCTTGGGAAACTGAAGCAGGAGGATTGTGGGTTCAAAGCCAGTCTCAACAAAAGTGAGGCACTAAGCAACTCAGCTAAACCCTGTCTCTAAATAAAATACAAAATGGGGCTGTAGATGTGGTTCAGTGGTCAGGTGCCCCTGAGTTTAATCCCAGGACCCAATAAATAAATAAAATTAAAGGAAGGGGAAGGAAAATAGGGTCCCAAGAGTTTAAAGTTGCCTGTCAACAGATCTCTGCAAAGCCTTGACTCTAGAACTTAAATACATTAAAAATAAGATTATTTTTGCAACAGAATCTGACTTAGTAACAGGCTCTATATCTCTTTCCTCCTTTGATGTGACATATTGGGAGAGTTTTAACACCATTATAATGCAAATTATGTTTACATATGCTTTGCATAAGTTTGTACCATCTAACAATAGGCCCAGACTGACGTAAGAGAAAAAGACTATAAGTGCCTGTAGGTCACCTGCTTCTTTCTGGATAACTACTACACAATATGTGATAGAATATAAGCATCCACCTCTAATGGGAATATTAGTTATCTAACTAGGTAATAAGCCACTCCAAAGCTCATTAGATCATGGCTGGGCTGGTTGTCGATTCTGGCTTGACTTAACTGGGTTTTTCTGGTGCAGGAGGTTAGCAGATGGCTGCTGAACATCAGAGGGTGAGCTACCACCATGACACAGGACACTGACTCTTCTCCATATCTCCTCCTCCAGTAGGTTAGTGGGGCTTGTTAACATGGAGAAGATAGGGTTTGAGGAGAAAAAAAAAATGAAGAAATCAAGACCTTTAGAAACTAGGTACTGGGCTACACAATTTCATAGTTAATAGATTTCTATGAGCCATAGCAATTTTATTTCAGTTCCAAGGACAAAGAGAAAACCACATTACCAAATTCATAGATATAGAAAAGGATGATGAATAGCTGATATTTTGGCACTCAGTATCATTCTGCCTTTTCTTACACATAAGTCTCCTACAACAGTTTGAAGGAAAAGAAAATGTTCAAAGGCACACAACTATTCATCACATGGAATACAGGACTAACTCTGCATGTCTTCAAAGTCCAAAGAGCACCACTAGACCACGTGATTCATGCAACCATTAAAATTCTCTTAGTTCTTGGAAAAAAAATTTAAAAATAGGATTTTGTGGGCTGGGTTAGGGCTAAGCTGTACAGCACTTGCTTAGCACATGTGAATCACTGGGTTCAATTCTCAGCACCACATAAAAATAATAAATAAAATAAAGATCCATCTACAACAATAAAAAATTTTTAAAAAACTAAAACAGGATTTGTGTCCATAGTGTATTCTTTAACAATGGGAATAATATCCTCAAAAGAATGATTCTGAGGCTTCTAAGACACACTTGGAATAAATTTGGAAAATGGATGAAACTGAATTCAGGAAATCAAAGATCAGCAATACATTTTTAATTTCTAATCAGAGGAGTAATGTGAAAAAGAGCATAAGTTTTATTCATTTCATATCATCCTATTAAAACTAGGCACATTTGCTTGGAATGAAAGCACTTTGGTTTTTATACATATCATGTGAGGTGAGGTGGCACAAACCTGTAATCCCAGCAGTTTGGGAGGCTAATAAAGGCGGATTTTGATATCAAAGCCAGCCTCAGCAAAAAATGAGGCAATAAGAAACTCAGTGAAGGCTGGGGATGTGGCTCAAGCGGTAGCGCGCTCACCTGGCATGCGTGCGGCCCGGGTTCAATCCTCAGCACCACATACAAACAAAGATGTTGTGTCCGCCGAAAACTGAAAAATAAATATTAAAAAATTCTCTCTCTCTCTCTCTCTCTCTCTCTCTCTCTCTCTCTCTCTCCCTCTCTCTCTCTTTAAAAAAAAAGAGACTCATTGAGACAGTGTCTCTAAATAAAATAGAATGTAAGGCTGAATATGGGGCTCAGTGTTGAATTCAATCCCTATTACCCCCTTAAAACTAAACCCTGAATACCAACCCTCAACCTAACCCTAAACCCAACCCTAAACCTAAACCCCTAACCCCCAACCCCAACCCCAACCTTAACCCCTAACCCTGACCCAGACCCTGACCCTAACCCTAACCCTAAACCCTAAACTCTAAACCTAACCCTAACCTGACCCATAACTGTACCCCTAACCCCTAACCCCTTACCCTAACCCTCTCCCTAACCCGGTCCCTAAACCTAGCCCTATCACTAACCTACTAACCCACTAACTTAATCACTTTACCTTAACCCTATATTTTTACCTCAGTACTCACCAAAACTGTAAACTTATCCCTCATCCTAGACCTAAATCTTTCCCCTAACTCTAACCTATCCCCTGAGTCTCAATATAAAGACCAACCCTAAATGCTACCCGGACATCTAACCACTAAACTCTAATATTAAATTTTACCCATAAACCATAAGCCACAATCCTACCTCTGTAATCCTCTCCTGAAGCTTGCTGCAAACAGACATCCAACACCAATTCCAACTCCAATCCTATTTTAACCTTATTCACACTAACCCTTATCACATTCCTTAACCCTCATTTTCTATCTTCAATTTTTTTACCATTTTTTACTGCAACTATTTTTTCTTTTGTACTTAAATTTAAACCTTAATT
Source organism: Marmota marmota marmota (assembly GCF_001458135.2). Lineage (NCBI taxonomy): Eukaryota > Metazoa > Chordata > Mammalia > Rodentia > Sciuridae > Marmota > Marmota marmota. Next base: position 181,425 of record NW_026000108.1, read on the forward strand.
CCTACCACCAAACCCAGAGCACTTCATAAACCATATTACTTTTGTCTAATCATGTTTCTAATGCTCCTTAGATCTTTCATCTTCCCCAAGATTCTAACTCTAATCTTATCTCCTATCAGTAACCCTAACATAACCCTACCCTATTTCTATTCCTTTGTCCTTCCAACCCTTTCCCTAAGCAGTTCCAAACCCCTTCCATATCTGTAACCCCTAACCCAAGCCCTATCCTCAATCCTATACAAAGTCCCAACATATCAGTACTTACCTGTAGATGAAAGCAGCTGTCACAGTTGAAGTAACAGGTTTCCAAATGATCCTCAACTTTGTTCAACTTGGACACAAATGTGAGATTTCAAGGTCCCTTCTTTTTTCTGAAGTGGCTCACAGGAGTCAGAAAGCAGTATACTCAGTACTGCCAATTCACCACAAAGCCTATCTTTCAAACATATCTTAAATAATAAACTTGAACAGGCAGGTGACAAGAATCAGGGAAAAGAAGTCATAAAGGGCATGTCACTTCATCCCTCTCCAGGTACCACATCCCAAACCTTCAGCAACATCGAGGGTCCTTAACCCCTGTCCTTTTGCTTTTCATTCAAAGATTCATTAAATAACTGCTCATGGTAATCAACTGAAACTTCAGACCCTCAGTCCTCCCCAAACTTGTGGAAGGGCTCAAGTTCCAATGAGCTAATCACAGAGCTGGTTCCACTGCACCCAGCCATTCAGGGCCACCCAGGAAATATAGACCATGGATCACCTCCCTGGCTACAAACAGACACAGTGCTTCATAGATTGAAGGATCAGGAGATTAGTGCCAGGAAACTGGATCAAAGACCAAACTTTTTTATCAGAGATTAAGCCAAGGGGCACTTAACCACTGAGCTCCATCCCCATACCTTTATTTATTTATTTATCCAACTATTTTATTTTTAGATAAGGTCTTCCTAAGTTGCTTAGGGTATCAATAAGTTGTTCAGGATGGCTTTGAATTTGTATTCCCCCTGCTTCACCCTCCCCAAGGCACTAGGATTACAGGCAGCCAACACTGTGCCTTGACCATATTTCTTATGACTCACCAATACATAAAGAAATAAAAAGCATATATATATATATATATATATATATATATATATATATATACACTTTTCAACTTGAAAATGAACTTGAATACACACTGCACTAGCAAACATGAAAAGATGCTTCACATCTCATTCATTATGGACATGTAAGTTACAGTCACAGTGAAATTTCCTCACTCCTACTAATATAACCATTATCAAAATAATTTAAAATAGCAAGCATTGGTAAGAATGAAGACAAATGTGTGACCTGTGTGTGAAAAAATTGCAGTTTTACCTAAAAGTTAAAATTAGAATTATTAGAATTATCAAAGTACTTAAGTCTGTTCCTAGGTTTTTACCCCAAAGTACTGAAAGAAGGTATTCAAAGAAACGTGTATGTGCTCTTTCCATCTGTTTAAGTCATGAAAATAAGGGACAGGCTCAGAAAGAGTTCCAGGAAGAGAAATTTGGATCTGAGTAAAAAATCCTAATAGCTATGGTGTTTCATCCTTCAATAAAAAACAAAAACAAACAAACAAACAAAAATCCTCCTCTTTTAATTGAGCACAGCAGTCCTCTGAGTCTTCTCTCATAGAACACCAGTTAGGTGGATCTCCATATACAGCACAGCAGTCCTGTATGTTCCTATCTCTCCACATGGACATGTGCAACTCCGCAATTGTTCACATTTTAGATATCAAGTTTCTTGGATCTGCCAGTAGACATGATGGGCCTAAAGAATCCTTCCATCATAAAACTCCAGTTTTCTGGATATCTACATAGAATTCAACAGTTTTTGCACATCTATCCATCAATAGAACCCCAGTTACCTGTCTGTACAAGTGGTGCCCAGGAGCCCTGAGTTTCCTGCCTGGCTTTGAACATGGACAAAAGCAGCCCTGGCATCATGGGTCTCCAAATAGATTTCAGCAGCCATGGTCATTCTGAGACCATGAGCATTACAGACCGCTAGCAATGGAAATTCTGGACAGTATAATTTCCTTACTGCATAGAATCCCATGCTCCTGTTCCTGATGTACAGCCCATCAGTACTGTGTGTCCTCCCATCATAGAAACCAAGATGCCTGGCTTTTCTACAGCAGTCATACTGTCATCACAAAAGTCCACTTTCCTGGCACTCCAGGGAGAGCCCAACAGCACTGGGAGTTCCTCCATCATTGACACCTATGTCCCTCTCTCCATATAAAGTCAGCATCCCTATGAGTCCTACTATTATAGAACCTCATTCTCTGTTGTTTCACAAGTGTCTACTAGCCTAGTATATCTAGTCACAATAGGCTCTAGATCCCTGATGTTTGCACAGAGCTAAGCAGCACTGCATATATCATACCATAGAAACCCAGACAGAAATCCTGCTACTCCAGATAGAGTCAAGTAACCCTGGAAGTCCTTCCATTATAGAAAGAAAAGTCACTGAATTTCACAGGGGCCCGGAAGCACTGTCACTATAGAAACCTAGTTTCCTGGATCACCACATGGAACCCAGCAAACTTGGGTGTTGTGTCATCATATATCCCCAATACAACATTCTACAAGAACAATTTTCTCAAAATCCTGAGCAGTGAAAATAGGTTTCTTATTTTCAATTTTAAAGTTACTTTGGTAGTTACTCAAAATTTTAACCAGAAAGAAAAAAACAAGAAGATTGGGAGCCTAGGCTCCCTGAGCATCAGGCACAGTGTCCCAGTGCCTGGAGATGCAGGTCCCTAAGCTAATCTCAGAAATGTGCACAAAGACATGACTTCTGTATTTCCTCAATCAAATATCAGGAGTTTAAGTTCCACCAAGAACAACTCTGGTTTTGTAGAATAGGACAAGCTCCAAGGTGTTTTCAGCCACCAAAAGTCCCTCCAGCTAATACAGCCTTGAACCCTAAGAGGCAGGCTCCAGGGCAGCACAGACCCCTCTGCGTTAAGGATGGGACCTCCGCCAGTGCGCTCAGTGGGAGCTGTAGCTCTCCACCTGACCTTCATCTTGGGACAGCTGCACCCAATCAGGGCTCAGAAGCTGCCCAAGGAGCGGCAGCAGCAGCAGCCCGCCACCCCCACCCCACCCCTGTCTCCCAGCCACGCAGTCCGCGCGAATCCCCTGACCTGCCTGCCGCACCCGCCCACTCTCCAACACCGCCTTGAATTGGGAGCCCTTGCTCACTGGGCGGTGGCGTTCAGGACAGACAGCAGACAGACCCGCAGCATCCGGGTGGGCTAATGGTGTGCATGGGAAGAGCAGCGAAGAGCGAGGGAAGTGCTGTGTGTGCGCCTGCATCCGCACCAGCCGCCCGCCATTGTGCACGCGCCTTCTGTCTGGCCCCCTGAGCCTCAAGGGCCAGGTCTCTTTCCAGGTCCGCAGCCCCAGTTGGGGTTCCCAGGTGAGCGCCCAGGGCCTCTGTTGCTCGCCCAAGTGGACTCCCAGGAAAGCTAAAGCCGAGGCTGCCTGGCGTCCCTGCAGCAGGAGGGTCTATAGGAAGGAACCCACTTGGACCTTGGGGTCAGCTCGTTTGGGGTGGTGCTGCTCCTTGCAGACTGCAGACGGGGTGCAGACCTCGCCTACACACCCTCCTGTGAGCCCAAGCAGAAACACACTAGAAACCACTCCATAGAACCTAATAAAAGCCCAAGGTGTTGATTGTTGAGCCTCCATGAAGAGCCATGCAGTCTTTGGAGTCAGCCTTAATTTAAACCCTGTTACCTGGATTTCAAAATTTAGTCCAGCAGCCTTCAAATACCTAAATATCATAAAACCTTATTTCCCTGACTCTCAAAGTAGAATCTGGCAGTCTTGCATGTCCTACCATCCTATAATGCCAGTTACATGTCTCTATATGTAAACCCAGCAACAATAATCACCTTGCCAACAAATGAGACTCAGATCCCTGGCTGGCCACAAAGAGTTTAGAAGCCCTGAGGTTTCTACCATCACACAAAAAAACCAATTTTCTGTCTCTGCACATACAGCTGAGCATCTCTGTGTGTTCTGACATCAGAGGAACCTAGTTCCCTGGTTTTGAACATACAGTGAATCAGTTATTTGATTTCTACTGCTGAGAGCCATAGCTAAGTAGGCACCACACATGGCAATTTCCTTGTCAGCCTACCCCATGTTGCTTAGGGGAAGGACTCTCCACTGTGGACCCAGGTCATTTGCAATAACTTTGCATGAAAGGTGACCTTGCTCAAGGACCAGGGCGGATCGGGGTTTAGGGTGGATCAGGGTTTAGGGCGGTTCCAGGTTTAAGGTGATTCCTGCTGGGAATAGGGCTTATCCTGCTGCCTCAGGCGCCTTGAGTTCCCGTTGAGTTCTCGCGGGATTCAGAGAGTATTTGGGATTCAGAGCCCGGTGGAGAGTGTGGATTTTGCCCAGAATGTGCGTGTAGAGTGCGGGTGACAGTTCGGGAATAAAGAATTGCTGTTTGAATCTACAAGGCTGTGAGTGGCTCGTGATTTTGTGCCCAGCCAGACTGTGGCATTATACTACAATAAAACCCAATTTCACTTGCTTTCCACATGGAGACCAGCAGACCTTTTAAACCTGCTATCCTAAAACACTATTTATCTGGCTCTCCAAGTAAAGCCCAGAAGACCTGGGGATCCTTAGATAATAGAGCACAATTTGCTGACTCTCTTGTAGATCCCAGCAGCTTTGGTTTCCTCCCTTTGGAGAAACTTTTTCCTTTTCCTACACATAGAGGTCAGCAGATCTATGAATCCTGCCATAATGGAAGGCCAGTTATATGGCTCTCCACAGAGCCAAGAAGATATAGTAGGTTTGTCATTATAGATCCCAAGAACCACGGTTAGATCTCAACAGTTCTGAGAATTCTAATATCATAGAAACTGTTAACTATGATCTGCATAGTGCTCAGCAAGCTTGTGTGTCCTTCCATCATATAAGATGAGTTCCATGGTTCTTCACAGAGTTCTGGAACCAGTATAACTTCCTATAATAGAAATCCTTTTCTGTGGTTATACACATATAGCCAGAAACTCTGGGAGTGGTACCATAAATTAAGCACGAATTCCTCAAGTCTCCATGTAGAGTCCAATAACAATGTGAGTCCTGGTATCATAGAAATCAGTTCACTGACTTTAACCCTAACCCTAACCCCTGACCCTAATCCTAATCCCTAACCCTAACCCCTAACCTTAACCCTAACCTTAATCCTAACACTCTTACCTTAAACTTAACCCGGCAGTTAGCATTAACATTATTGAGCTACATTACCTATAATCCTTAGGGAAGTAGTTCTTCGGATTCTCTGCAGCTAGGTGGCAGTTTTGAATATTGCATTGCCACAGTCCTACGGTCCTTGAAGCTTTCAGGTGTTCCTGCAATTAGTGGTTGCTAGACTACATTACTCACCATCCTATGAGGACATGTCTCCCAGAATCCCTGCAGTGTTCAGTCAAATTGTGAGAGTACCTTACCCATAATTTTTAGGTAGGAATTTCCCAAGATCCTCTACATTGAGAAAGTAAGGCCAAGGACTACATTTCACACAATTCTAATGGTTAAGATCCTTCAAGTGTCTATCAGTGAGCAGTCAAATTTGACTGCTCACTGATGGCCACTTTTTTATGCACAAGTTTCCCAGTAATCCCTACAGTCATCTGTCTGGCAAATTGTGAGACAACATTCACCACAATACTTAGTGAGGTAGTTTCCAGGATCCTCCATGGTAAGAGGGAAATTCCAAGGACTACATTAACCATAATGCTATGGCACTGTATGCCCCCAAATTTTCCTGCAATGCAATAAATTGCAAATATTCATTACCACAATCCTAGATGGACAAATTTCCCAGGATTCTCTGCAGTAAGTAGGCACATTTTGGGATTATATTACCCACAATTATTAGGGAGGAAGTTCCCAGGATCCTCTAGAGCAAGAGGAAAATTCCAAGGACTACCTTGGACACAATTCTAAGGAGCAGAAACCACCATGGTTGCCTATCAGTGAGCATTCAAGTTAAATTACAGTGCCCACAATCCTTTGGGAACTGAATAAATTTTGCATGAATCATTGCAGTTTGCAGTCAAAATTGGGACTACATTATCCACAATCCTTGGGAAGTTTCCAGGATCCTCAATAGTGAGGGGGAAATTCCAAGGACTACATTGTCCACAATCCTAAGGGGTGGTAAACACCAAGGTTATCCAATGGGCAGTCAAATTGAACTACAGTTCCCACAATACTTTTTGAACAAGTTCCCATTGGGCAGTCAAATTGAACTACAGTCCCACAATACTTTTTGAACAAGTTCCCATGAATCCCTGAAGTAAGCAAGTAAATTTTGGAACTGTATTACCCCCAATTCTAAGGAGGTAGGAAGGTCCCAGAATTCCCCACAGTGAGTGGTTAAACCCAGGACTAAATTTTCCATAATTTAGTTATACATAATTATCTATAATTTTCTAAAAGGAAAGATCCCAAAATTCCTCATTGTGAGATCAGTTTACCCACAATCCTAACATGGGCAGAAACTCTCACAATTCCCTAAAGTTATCAGGTAAAACTTGGACTATATTACTCACAATCCTGAAGGGAGCAATATCCCAGGGTACCCAGTGCCAAGCAGAAAAATTGTGGGACTACATTGTGCACAGTTCTAATGGAAGGAAGTTCCCAAGATCCTCTGCCATGAGTGGTGAACCCAGGAATATAACATGTTTAGACTAACGTTTAAGAAATCCTAATTCCCTGCCAGGAGCAGGTTAAACTACGGACTACATTACCCACAATTACAAGAGAAAAGGCAGCTCTGGGCATCCCTAGTTGTTCTCAAGCAAAAAAAAAAAAAAAAAGGAGAGGGGTATCTTATTCATAACCTTAAGGCAAAAATGTTCCAGGAACCCCTGGGCCTGTGGTAAACCTGAGACTGCACTTTTCAAATCTTTATGAGGGAAGAATCTCACAGAATCCCACAGTGCATGATAAGCCCAAGACAACATTATCCAGAATCCTAACTGGGGAGAGGAACTCCCATGAGTCCCTGCTGCTAACAGGAAAACCTGGGAAAAGATTACCCATAATCCTAAAAAAGAGGAAATGGGATACTGGGAACTTCCTCCATTTTAGGATTATGGGTAATGGTATTCCCATGTCTCCCCCCCCCCCAAGTGGTTATATCTAGAACTATGCTGCGCCCCTCCCCTGACTCAGGCAATGGCAAGGCCCTACTGAGGTGGAGGGCTCCTCCTCTGGAGGAGCGCAGTATGTTTCTGGGAATGGGCTGGTTTGGTTTTGTATTCCTTTAATAAGTATAGTTGCAACTTCTCATATGACCATTAAGTATGAAGGAAAAAACATGACTTTCCCAATTAATGCAACTACTTCTAAAGAATAGATCTGTTTGCTCTAAATGCAATGATTCAGCTGTGGAGCGTAAATTGTTAATGTCTAATGAAAAACTCCCTGTATTCCTGTCAAGGAAGTTTTTGAGAAATTAAATTAAAATCTAGAGAAGAAAAATTAATGTTAAGAGGACAGATTAGTGCTTAGTACTGGGCAACTTGTTCTTGTTCTTGTGCACAATGGTTTGTGCTCTTACTCTTGTTTGATTAAAATTAATAACAAGTCAACCACTTGCCGTAACCATGGCACTGGTTCCAGTCAGTAAGTCAAGAAAGAATAGTCAAGGTATAGGCCAATAGTTTGGGACATTTCTAACTATTATTAAAAGTTAACTAAGCAGAAACAGCTCAAAGCAAAA